>NW_026646968.1:17500-317500 GCF_950005125.1 Chionomys nivalis | reverse complement strand
GATAGCACTATTCATGAAAAATTGTATATATATATATATATATATATATATATATATATATATATATATGACTCTGCCAAACACAGATGGACAAAACCATGTTAAATTGAAACTAAAGAGGATGAATTTATGACCTATAAATTTTCTTCTTTCTTTTTTCCAGAAAAAAATACAACATGGGTTCCTCCACAACACATACAATTTGGCTTCTAAGTTGTTATGGATGCTACCATGCTTGGTTCAGAGTTCCAGCAGCTTCTGCATGAAGTTGCTTTCTCAGATTAGGAATCAGGTTGCCTATTCCTTTGAGAAATTGAAGACTTAGATAGATGAAATCTTTCCCTAAGTTACCTTCCTAGGCTTCAAATAATAAAAAGGGCCTTTTCTTTAATGGTTCTAAACTTCTTGAAATTTTGTCCTCTTTTTCACCACAGGACTGCCATTTGAATCTTCCTAGTGTTGTTTTTCTCCACAAAACTGACTTTTTGTTTCTATCCACATCACTCATTTTTTTTCCACTGTAGACCTAAATAAATCATCAGTAATAAACACCCAACAGAATCAATGCTTTGTCTAAGAAATCACCCAATTACTTTTTAAGTTTGCCTTACTCAACTTCTCAGGGAATGGAGAAAATTGGAATGATTTGGGAAGAAAATATTATACAAATGACCCATAGATAAATTTTTCATGAAGTCTTTTTCCCACTGAAATCCAATGAACTCAAGCTCCACTGTGTGCATTACTTTTAACACCCCCATATTTCTAGTCCTACAAAAATAGTTAATTAAGCTCTGTACAGTTTTCTATGGCTTTTGCCACCTAAAGTCCTAATATCTTCCACATTCCTCCAAAAGACAACATTCCCACATTCTACCCAGCAACAAAATCACTTTTGGTGTACCACATTTTGACCTAATTTATTCATTTCTTGCTGTGATTAAATTCTCTAAATAAAAGCATATGAGGTAATAAACAGGTTTCTTTGACTGATATTTCCAGATCACAACCGACAACTGTGGAAGCTTAGGATAGAAATTCAAGTTATGAAATGAAGGCAAGAGACACTAAGGAAAAATGTTTACTGGCTTTCTCTCTTGCTTAGTCACTCTCTCTTGTTCAGTTAGCCTTCTTATCCCTCTCAGTCCCACTTTCTTAGGGTATTGAAACCATGAGTGGAAGAGAAGAGCCTTCCCACATGAATCATCAATCAACACAATTTTCCCAAACATAGAAAGTAGCAGTTTTGATCTGGGCAAAGACTCAACTGATGTTCTCTCAAGATGGCTCTAATCTACATCATGTTGACAGCTGAAGCTAATTAAGGTAGATGATAATATATGAGAAAAAGATTTTTTTAAACACAAAATCAATATATTAACCATATCAAACATGAAGAAGTGGGAAAAAAGATAGGTCAAGAAATGAGAAAAAGCCTCTAAGATCAAGAAGAGAAAGCTAAAACTGTTTCTCCACAGAAACTTTCTAAACCAAGAAATGCTCAGGGACCTATGAACACCTGATTTTTGATAAAGGAGCTAAAAGTATACAATGGAAGAAAAAAAGCATCTTCAACAAATGGTGCTGGCATAACTGGATGTCAACCTGTAGAAGAATGAGAAAAGATCCAGATCTATCACCATGCACAAAACTCAAGTCCAAATGGATCAAAGACCTCAATATCAGTCTGAACACACTGATCCTGATAGAAGAGAAAGTGGGAAGTACTCTACAACATATGGGCACAGGAGACCACTTCCTACGTATAACCCCAGCAGCACAGACATTAAGGGCAACATTGAATAAATGGGACCTCCTGAAACTGAGAAGCTTCTGTAAAGCAAAGGACACTGTCACTAAGACAAAAAGGCAACCCATTGACTGGGAGAAGATCTTCACCAACCCTGCAACAGACAAAGGTCTGATCTCCAAAATATATAAAGAACTCAAGAAATTAGATGTTAAAATGCTAATTAACCCAATTAAAAAATGGGGCACTGAACTGAACAGAGAATTCTCAACAGAAGAAGTTCAAATGGCCAAAAGACACTTAAGGTCATGCTTAACCTCCTTAGTGATCAGGGAGATGCAAATCAAAACAACTTTGAGATATCATTTTACACCTGTCAGAATGTCTAAAATCAAAAACACCCATAGCCTTTGCTGGAGAGGTTGTGGAGTAAGGGATACACTCATCCATTGCTGGTGGGAATGAAAACTTGTGCAACCACTATGGAAAGCAGTGTGGTGGTTTCTCAGAAAATTTGGGATCAACCTACCACAGGACCCAGCAATACCACTCTTGGGAATATACCCAAGAAATGCCCTATCATACTACAAAAGTATTTGCTCAACTATGTTCATAGCAACATTATTTGTAATAGCCAGAACCTGGAAACAGCCTCGATGCCCCTCCACAGAAGAATGGATGAAGAAAGTGTGGAATATACACACATTAGAGTACTACTCAGCAGTAAAAAACAATGACATCTTGAATTTTGCATGCAAATGGATGGAAATAGAAAACATTATCCTGAGTGAGGTAACCCAGACCCAAAAAGAGGAACATGGGATGTACTCACTCATAATTGGTTTTTAGCCATAAATATAGGACATTGAGCCTATAATTCGCAATCCTAGAGAAGCTAAATAAGAAGGTGAACCCAAAGAAAAACATAGAGTTATCCTCCTGGATATTGGAAGTAGTCAAGATTGCTGGGAAAAATTTGGGAAATGGAGGGTGGGGTGGGATGGGGGAAAGGGGAGATGGGAAGAGAAAAATGAGAAGGGGAGGATAGGGAGAACTTGGGGGAATGGGATGGTTGGGATAATGGAAGGATGGATATGGGAGCAGGGAAGTATATATCTTAATTAAGGGAGCCATTTTAGGGTTGGCAAGAGCCTTGACTCTAGAGGGGTTCCCAGGGGTTCAGAGAGATGTACCCAACGAAGTCCTTGGGCAGCTGAGGAGAGAGAGCCTGAAATGACCCTATCCTATAGCCATACTAACGAATATCTTTCATATCACCATAAAACCTTCATCTGGTGATGGATGGAGATAGAGACAGAGACCCACATTGGAGCAATGGACTGAGCTCCCAAGGTCCAAATGAGGAACAGAAGGAGGGAGAACATGAGCAAGGAAGTCAAGACCACGAGGGGGCACCCAACCCACTGAGACGGTGGGGCTGATCTATTGGGAGATCACCAAGGCAGCTGGACTGGGACTGAAAATGCATGGGATTAAACCGGACTCACTGAATATGGTGGACAATGAGGACTGCTGAGAAGCCAAGGACAATGGCACTGAGTTTTGACCCTACTGCATGTACTGGCGTTGTAGGAGCCTAGCGGGTTTGGATGCTCACCTTCCTAGACCTGGATGGAGGGGGGAGGACCTTGTACTGCCCACAGTGCAGGGAACCCTGACTGCTCTTTGGACAGGGGAAGGAGGGGGAGGAGAGTGGGGCGGGGGGAGTGGGGCGAGGAGGAGGGAAAAGGAAGGCGGTGAGGGGGCAGAAATTTTTATTAAAAAAATTTAATAAAAAAAATAAAAAATAGTTGCTATATCAAAAGAAAAATATACTTTCTGTAAAAAACAGCTAATACAACAATTAAAAATTTATGAAATTCAAATACTAATATTAATGATGAACACATTTTCATTTTCAAGTATTTTACCTATCATTTGAGCATACTGTTTGGTTTTGCTTTTATTTAGATTTTGCTTTGCTTTGAATAATTTCTTATGAAACTTTAGATTTATTCCTTTGTAAGAGAAGGTGTTTGGTGGTATAGTCTGCTATTCTCTCAGTTTTCTTTTCATGGTTAACAAGTTACTTTGTTATACAGAGTGCTTTTAATTATATGCGGTCTTATTTGTCTATTTTTTCATTCTATTCATTCTACTTCTGAGATTGTAGCTATCAACAATAAAAAGGACACATTCTCAAAGCAAAATTATTTGAGTTTTGCCCTATATTTTCTTCTAAAAATACAGTTTTGTAATTTCAGGTTTTACATTAAAGTTTTTCATCCATTTTGACCCAACTTTCTTGCATACTTTAAAGGAAGAGCCTCAATTCATTATTTACAAATGGATAACCTGTTTCACAATAGTATTTCTGGAAGAGAACATATTTTCCCTATTGAACTTTTGAAAGAATGATAAATTACACTTGACTGTAAGTGTTTGGATATAGTTTGGGAGATTTCTCCATTATTCTACTAACCTTTGAGTCTATTTTTATTCCAGGATCATAATTTGTTATTATAATGGCTTTGTAATAAGAGTTTGAAATGAAATATTTTAAGGCCTTCAGCTTTGGTCGTAAGTTTGCTCTGGTTCTTTGAACTCTTATGGTTGGTCTCCTTTTATCTCTTCTTAATGATGCATGACATTTTTACTTAATAATTATAATCTTCTTAATAATCTGACTTGTAAAATAAGGACAAACCACAATAAAAGTCAAATCATTAACAAAATATGTTACTCTATTTTCTACTTCTGTAAATAATTGAAAGTTATTAAACACTTTTCATCATAAATCTTTCAAAATTATTATTAAATACAAAAATATTTTATTCTTATGATGATAAATAAAATTTCAAAATCCTACTTTCTTACATATAATCATATATATTATTAATTAATCAACATTAAGATAAGTGAATATTTAAAGCAGACTTTCACGTCTACAAACTTCAAAGATTGAGCTAAAAAACAAAAGGTAAATTTAAGCCAAAATTCAGAATATCTCCAGTGGAATCAGATGATAGAATCTTAAATATATTGCAAATTTGTCCAAATCAAAATGACTCAAGTATGTGCATTTGTTTATATGTTACTAGAGCCCATGGATGTGAATCCATTTCACCTTGACCAAAGGTCAGAGAATTCAGGCCTATTCTTGTTCCTTCAATGTTATGATAGGAATTTTGACCCAAGGTGTATCTACCTACAGGATGTTTGACCTAAGGTGTGGTTGCTGTGTGTCCTACCTAACCAACTTAGGATAGAGTGACTTGATGGTACAGGTATTGTAGAGGTTATCTATGGGGGAAAAACCTTTACAAACTTATATAGCTACTATGGAAATCACAATGGCAGTTCCTCAGAAAATTTGGAATAGATCTACCTCAGGATTCTGTTGTACCAATCTTGGGCATATACCCACAGATGATTCATCCTGTAGTTAGTTTTTTACTGTTTGGCTCCTTTGGGAGCCCACCACCCAGCTCCAAATAAATCACATGGAGGATTATTCTTACCTATGAATGCCCAGCCTTAGCTTGGTTCTAGCCAGCTTTTCTTATTTTAAATTAGTCTATCTACCTTTGCCTTTGGGATTTTACCTTTATTCTATATACCTTTCTTTACTTCTTACTCTGTGGCTAACTGTGAAGCTGGGTGGCTGGTCCCTGACATTCTCCTCCTTCTCTTTTTGGTCCTCAATCCTTCTCTCTTTCTCCTTTTATTTATTCTCTCTGTCTGGCATCCCAACCTATCCCTCTCCTGCCTAGCTATTGGCCATTCAGATCTTTGTTAGACCAATCAGTTGTTTTAGGCAGGCAAAGTAACACAGCTTCACAGAGTTAAAAAAATGCAACATAAAAGAATGCAACACACTCTTGCATCATTAAACAAATATTTCATAGCATAAATAAATGTAACACACCTTCAATTAATATTATACAACATTTCCCCTTTTGTCTAAATAAAAAATGAAAGGTTAAAACTTTTAACTATCTCCACAGCTGCCATTTCCTTTTCATTAGCATTAAAAAATTAAAGTTAAAAATCTACTATGCAATCTATAGCTAGGTGTCTTAATTACCTCTTTTCTGTTTATTAAGCATATTTTAGGGGGTCAGGTGAAACATTAACTAATTAATCTTTATCAATAAAAATTGGGAGTCAGATATCAGGGGTAAAAACCTGAAAGATCAGAGAAACAGTGGAAGTCTATTGATATAAATTTAAGGTTGATTTTGTTAAATGAATCTCTGCTCTTGTTTAAGGTATTATATTTGTTCAATTCATTTATGATAATGTATAGTTAAGAAATACAAATTAATAGATAGTCATTTATAATAGTTAAACTTGTAGTCATGTTAGTTAGGTTTTCTAGATGTACAGAGATATATTTCATATGGATAGGTATTCTTCAAATCTTTCAAAGACATATAGAATATGGCATTTTAAATGTTTTTAAAATTTATGCCGCTTCATGACAGTGAGACATGTCTCCTTCTGGTAGCACCAATTATTTCAGAGGGGTTGATGGGCATTGAAGGAAGTTATTATGGAATTTGCTTTCAATGTGACTAGGCTAGCCATTTGGGCAAGAAACTGCTCTTGACTGGATTGCTTGATGGTATGTTGTATAAACTGAACACACAGGACCTACAAAAAATGACTGATAAAGTTACCTAAAAAAGGTGAGACAGTTCCTGCTTCATGAAAGAGTCTGCTAGACATTCTGCAAGACACAGAAAAAAGGCAACTGAGAAACTGCCAATATAAGTGGAACTGTCTTTGAAATTTTCTGCTTCATGGAAAAGTCTACCAGACACTATGGGCCTCTAGACTGAAGATGGATGCCCTAATGTTACAGAAGAACTTTGGGTGACTGTCCAGGCAGCAAGATGTCTTTGTCAATTCTAGAGTTTTGGAAGTGCTTATAATTAGTTAAGTAATATATATCCGCCAGGCGATGGTGGCGCATGCCTTTAATCCCAGCACTCGGGAGGCAGAGGCAGGCGGATCTATGTGAGTTCGAGACCAGCCTGGTCTACAGAGCTAGTTCCAGGACAGGCTCCAAAGCCACAGAGAAACCCTGTCTCGAAAAACCAAAAAAAAAAAAAAGGTTATATATATCCTTCTAGAGTCTTTGATGAAGTTGAAGAAAGACCATTTTATTATTATAAATGATAGATTAGACATAAAACTTTAGACTCACAAAGATAGAATACATGATAGAGTATTTTTCTTAATTTGACAAATGTAAATGAACTAAATATTGTAACTATAATTCTTGCTTGATATGGTTTTGTTATATGTAATCTTGCTATATCAAAGTTAAAACCTTTCTTTTTATGTAGACAAAATTCCCCTCTGTATGCTGTGAATATGTTTTATTCCCATTGGTTAATAAAGAAACTGCTTTGGGCCTATGGTAGCACAGAATAAAAAAAGGTGAGAATTCCAAGCAGAGATAGAGGAGAAAAGAAGGCAGAGTCAGGGAGATGTCATGTAGCCACTGAAGGAGACAGATGCTGGATGGAACCTTACTGGTAGGCCACAGCTATGTGGTAATACACAGATGAATTGGGTTAATTTAAGATGTAAAAGTTATTTTAATAAGAAGCCTAAGCTATTGGTTATGCAGTTTATAATTAATATAAGTTCTGCATAATTATTATGGGTCTGGATAGTGGGGAAATGACTAAACAACCTCTGTCTATACCAGGATATAATGAAGTTTGCAAGCTATACAGCATACACACAATCAATGTCTAAGTTCAAATGTCCTGTTCCTTGACTACTAAGGAATTGTACAAAGAAGCACAAATCAGCCTGAATGGTTCACTGCCTGAGGGAATGCAACAGTCTGTCAGAAACTGGGAGGTATATTGTGACCCAGGAACCATCGGCTTTAACCTGAAAATCCTATGACACATGTCTCTCAAGGCAGTTAGGTCAGGCCAACTCCATGGTTCCCTGAAGAGTCTACTGCCCACTAAAATCCTATGACCTTGACCTCCACTGTCTGCCATTACTCTCAACATTTCCTTTGTCTATGTTCTACAAAGACAGCTGATTAAGCTCTTTGTCCAGTTTTCTGATCTCTTTAGCATTCTTATAAGAGTCAACATTTCCAGGTCCTTTGCAGCAACAAAATCCCCTTTGAATCCCATTTTTGTTTCAACTTTCTTCTGTTGCTGTTATTAAATTATGCAATCAAAAGCAACTCAGGTAATGAACATGTTTATTTGGTTGTTAACCCTATTTCACAGTTCCTCCTTATGAGAGCTTAGGATAGATACTCAAGCTGATAACTAAAGGCAAAACATGTGGAATCATTGTTTTCTGACTTTTACTCTTGTTTTGTCACTGTCTTGTGCTCAGAGCTTTGTGCTCAGAGATATTGCCAACTCAGTGGAAGAGCCTTCCTATATCACTCAAAATCAACACAATCTCTCTCAGATACCTTAATCAGATATTCTTATCTAGGCATACTCTCAATTGGTATTTTCTGAGATCACTCTAAGCAATACCATGCTGATATCTGAGGCTAATATGCAAGAAGATTTTAAGATCCAAAGGCAATGTACTAATTATATCAATAACTTAAGCAGCAAAAACACAAACAAAGATAGATATGCCAGGAAATTGAAAGAAGAAAACATTTACGATAAAGAAGATAAAACTAAAATTGTCTCTCCACAGAAACTTTCCAAACAAACAAAAACTCAAGTAACTCATAACATGAGAAATCTGAATAAGAAATTGGTGAGACCATTATTTTCCAGAAAATAAACAATATACTTAGAAAACAATGAATAAAATCAACAACATGGATTGATAGCACTGACAAACACAGACACAAAGACATATTATGCACCTTTAAATAAAAACTACAAGATTCTAATCAAAATCAAACTCTAAAAAATCAGTGACTAGCACTCATCCTATACACTTCTGTTCTTTATCCTTTACCAAAAATAGAAAATGGCTTGGGTGAGGAGGGCTGTTCTACCAAAACTGGAGAGATTCACTTGAAACCTTCTCAAATAGTTTTGACTACTTAAAAAGAACTCATTATCTTATAGTAAAGAAAAGGATGTCTGTTAGGATCACTTAGACACCATTTTGCTCCCCCTGATTGCTGATTGCCTGTAAGTCTGCAATCAAAGTGAGGAAATGAAAACATTTTAAAACAAAATGCAAGATAACAGATTTTTAAAGAATCAGTGGACACTTAGAGCAACTTGTTTTACTCTAATTGCTTTATAAGTCACAAGTACTTTTGAAAACAAGTTTATTGCTATTTTTTGCGTATGTTTGGCAATGAGTGAGAATATCTTCCATATATATACAAGTAACATACAAAAAAGGGGTTCAGATGCCCTGGATCTAAAATGCTAGAGTTATGAGCCTCACAACTTGAGTGTAGGTATCTGAACTCAGGTCACCTCCAAAATGAGTATGTGCTGAGCCACCTGCCAACATCCATAATACCTTTTATCCAATAAACCAAAAGTCTCTCACAGAATAAGAACAAGAGCAACAAAACCTAAATAAATAAAGAAGTAAATAAATGATCCTTGGAAACATGATGTATCAAAACTAAGATGACGTGTATGGTAAATTTGCACCATATATGAATACAGTGCAATGAAAATTCCCAACAATTTATAACAGGAAAGCTATTACAAAGTTACATTCATATTGGAATCACACAGAGTAATCAATGGGATTATCAAAAATAGTACACAGATTGACATAATATGACTTCTTTCTGGGCGGAGGTGGTACATACCTTTAATCCCAGCACTCAGGATCTCTGTGAGTTTGAAGCCAGTCTGGTCTACAAAGTGAGTTCCAGGACAGGCTCCAAAGCTACAGAGAAACCCTGTCTCAGGGAAAAAATTATCACAAAGCTGATCAATCAAGAATGTGTATGATATTTGGGAAAGAATAAATAGGATGGAGAGAAAAAGCCAAGAGCAAAGGCAGGAAAGTATAGTCAGCTGTTAATCAAAAGACCAAAGGAAACAGTCAGGAAACATATGATCCTGACCAATGTCACCCAGCTACCTATGATTCTATGTGTATGGAAATTAAATAAAGTCTTCACAATTTTCACAAAATTACTTCAATGTGACCCTTAAACAGTTGTTTCTGACCTTCTAGCTACTGTTATTTCTTCCAGAGAGGCCTCATGCTCTAGAGCCCTCTCCGCAAAAACAGAGGATCTACTGCTATGGTTATGCAGCCACTTAGACCTCCTTGTGTTTTCAGGTAAACCCAGACACACTGATGCCCAATCACAAAACAATATAGAATAACTTCTGCTTCTTGACAAATGGATTATAGCACAAGATATAGATTCTGCTCTATCTACCTGCCAACACCATAAAAACCTAAGAAACCTCTGTAGCGCAGAAACTCCCTTTGTCCCCTGGAACTAAACATCACTGAATTACACCATTGCAGCTGGTGGTAGCAGAAAATTAGAAGCATTTTAATCATGTATTGCTAAAAGACAATCAACATCACCACAGTTCTACCAGCTTTTAAACCATTTGAGACATTTATCAGACAAACTTGAAAGTAGACTGCAATATTCAGAACTTCTAGAAACCAGATTATCAGTTTTCAAATTTTTCTTTCCACTGTACACCAAAAGCATGGCTCTGTATGTACACTGGACAGTGATATTACAAGCACAATATCCTACCATGCCAGGGCTGCAGAGTCTCCCTCTCCCCAGGAAATCCATACACGGGGAGGCTCAGAAGACAAGAGGCACTGCCCAGGTCATTACATACAGCAACAGAACCACAGCATGGCTCATGGTCCATCCAAATCCCAGCAGAAATTACAGCTTAACAGACCTTCTCTGAACGCCCTACACTCACCATGGCATAGCTTGTGGTCTTCCTTACAACTCATCACAACAAAAGTAGAAAAGAATCCTGGAAAGAACCTGCTACCTACCTGCCACTATTATTCCTACTTGCTAAGATTTCCAGAGTCCCTCATTGGCTAAGGCCACCCTGCTGGGCCTCAGAATATTTTCAGCTCCCCTAATGGGTGATCAGAGATCACCAGACAGCACAGTACTTCCTATTCTGCCCTTCCAGCCCAGTAGACAGGGTTCTAGACCAGAAAGTTTGTATTTTAGCAGACATTCATCCAATTTCCTAGCACATATTCTGTTCCTCATCCAAAGCACAGGGTCCTTTGTATACACCTATTACACACTCAATGTACAGTGCAGCCAACCTATCACGTCATACCTGGGAAATCCTGCAGCCAAACATGGGTCACATTTACAACTGTTGTTAAAGAAAAATAGGTCATGAATTAGAAGATAATAAGGGGTCATTGTAAAGCTTGGGGACAGGAAAGAGAATGCGGATATGATATAGTTATAATCTCAAAAAAATATTTTGAAAAGTTGAAACAGGATTCATGGCCATGTGCTTCAGAAAATAGAGATTTATATTAGAGCACATCAAAGATTTCTCAAACCTTTCATGTCCAGATATATATTTAAAACCAGTAAAATACCAGTCCTGT
Source organism: Chionomys nivalis (assembly GCF_950005125.1). Classification (NCBI taxonomy): domain Eukaryota; kingdom Metazoa; phylum Chordata; class Mammalia; order Rodentia; family Cricetidae; genus Chionomys; species Chionomys nivalis. The sequence goes on along the minus strand of NW_026646968.1, from coordinate 306,189 downwards.
TAGGCGGGCTACATTTTACTCAGATCTATCTTGGTTGAACTACTATAACTATAGCAATTTTGTTTTATGAGAAGGTCAGTTGTTTATTTAGATTCTTGATTGCCTTGGCCTGTGGACAACAAGAAATGGCCACCAGGACATTTATGGAGCATCTAAAACTGATTATTGAATTCCTAATTAGGTAATTAGTAAATAGCTAAGCATTGCTAATCTCAACTACTGTTGAAGTAGGAAAGTTCTCAACCACTGTCCTGTCTCTCACTTTCTGCACTGTGAATATACCAGCTTCAAGCTTCACCTATGTACTCAGTTCTTGCACAGATCCCTCTTCATTTATAATCAATCACTAAAAGACTGAGATACTGGAGGTCACTCACTAGCTGTTCTATTTTTCCTTCTCACAAACCAGTCAAGGCCCTTTTCTGAAAAAGTTTCAGGACTATCTATCCAGCACTGGGCAGCAGAGGCAAGATTGGGTGTTTAAAGAAATTATCAATTACATAGCATGAGGCAACAATATTATAAGCTCATAGTCTCCCACACCAGTATGGCAGAACCTCCCCCTCCCCCGGTGAATCCACACTCAACAAAGCTCAGAGGCCAAGGGCCACTACCCAGATCACCACACAAACTAACAGAACCTGTCTGGATCATGGTCCATTCCTTTACAAGCAGCTAATAGCTCAGACAACCTGCTCTTTCTGGTCTGGGGACAGTGGCCCCTACATTTACCATTGCATGGCTTTGTGGTCCTCCTTACAGCTCCATTCAGCAGAACAAGAGAATCCTGGAAAGAACCTGTAAGCTACCTCCTACGGTGATACTGACTGCCAAGTAGAGTCCTTCATTAGCTAGGACCACCCAGCTGGGCTTCAAGACATTAGCAGTTAACCTACTGGGTGAGCAGAGATCAAATGTCTCAGAGAGCAAAACCCCTCCAGGATTGTCCGTCCACATTATGGTGAGACAAGACCCTAATTTATAATTTAGTAAAATCTTCCATTTTTCCAGAGCACTTCCTGTTCCTCCTCCAAGGCACATGGTCCTATGTGTGCATATTCTATTACGCACTCAATGTCCATTGTAGTCAACCCTTTACTTCATAGCTGGGAGGTCTTGGGACCAAACCCAGGTCACATTCAAATAGTAATTGTTAAAAAAGAGGCCATGGATTAGAACACAATAAAGGGTCCATGAGAACAGTTGGAAGCAAGAGACAGATAGTGAAAATAATGTAATTACAATATCAAAAGAATACGGTTAAAAAGTTCAAAGCTTCATGGTCATGTGCTCCATAGACTAGGGATCTGTATTAGAGCACACCAAGTACAACTCACATCATTTCTCTCAGGGTATACAGTCATGTTAGGCAGGACCAAACCCTTTTACCCAGTTCTTCTAGTTTGCTTGAACTATTGTAACTACAGTAATTTGGTTTCATTATAAGTTTTTATATAGATTCTTGAATGCAGGGTTTGTGGTGTGTCACTACTCATTGCTAATGACAACTACTGCCCCAGCAGGAAATCTTTCACCCTCTTTCTTGCCAATCCCCTTTTCTGTTGTGACTATGCTTGCTTTACAGTTGGTCAGTGAACTAAATTCTTACATCAGTCCTACTCCACTTGTAAATTCACAATAAAATCTAGAGAAGTTGGAGGGTACTCATTCACTGATCTATTTCTCCTTTCCACAGACCAGTCAAGGTCCATCCTGGTTGGAGTTGCAGGACTGTCTTTCTAGCGCTGGGTAGCAGAGGCAGAATTAGGTGTTCAAAGCAATTCTCAATTACATAGTTTGAGGAAAGCCTGAGCTACAGGAGACACTGATATAAACCAGTTGCTCTCAATCTTCCAAATGTTGTGACCATTTAAAATATTTCCTCCTGATGTGTTGAATCCCAACTATAAAATTATTTTCACTGCTACTTCATAACTATATTTTTGCTACTGTGCTTTCTGATGGTCTTAGTCCAGTACTGTGATAGGATCATTTGATCCCCCAAAGGAAGCTGTGACCAACAAGGTTAAGAAATCCTGCTGTAAACTGATATAAATAAATAAACAGCACCTAAAAAAGAATGGAATGAAATTCTTAAACTAGGAAACATTGAAAATATAACAGTAATGCATCTAAAGAAAATGATTGTTAAAAATGACACCAAAAATTGATGCTTTAAAATGATAAAAAATTAAAATAGAACACTTATCTATACTAACTTTGAAATGGAGTAGTCCCTTCTCTGAGAGAAAGAGTGCCATTAATAAGAGACTGTATGACTTTGTTCCATGTAAAATGTTAGCTACTGAGTGTTGTGATGTGATGGTGTTACAGTCAACTGCCTGTTTCTCAAACCTTTCAGCTGACTTAACTACGTCAACTAAGATTGTACATATCTGCATAGGAGAGTTTTCTAATTGGAAATGGAATACTTAGTAGTTCAAGCTCTCCTCTCTAAATTGTACACCCACCAACTCTGTCTGTCTTCATTCACATGGAAGGAATTAATACATGCAGGAAAATTACAGAGAAGTCACTCACCATGCCCCATCAGTCCTTCTTTATAATGGAGACCCCTGCAGGGCAGTCTGTGACCTAGCCATTATCTAGTCTATTTCCCCCTACAGTGAACACAAGACAATGTTCCTCCTCTTCTGGTCTGAAGGAAAAAGCCATGCTCCACACACAAATCCTTTCCTGTTCTGCAATGGACAGTCCACTATGTGACTCAAATACAATTTTAGAACTGTGTGGTGCTGCAGACGTGTAATCCAAGGTTTAGAGTGTTTAGTCAAGAGGAGAACAAGGACAATGCCTTGTGGGGCTACAGACAGTGTTCAAGCACATCTCAATCAAATTAGGAGACCTAGACTCAAATCACTTTTCAAAAAGACTGGAAATTAATTATAGAATTAATATACATTTATGGCACAACAGGACTTAATGTTAGTTGTGATCCTGTAATGGCCCCTTGAGCAGCATTTAGAAGCTAGTTTTTTAATGGACGGAAGGGCATTTGTGCTGGTTGTAAATCAGGCTTGTCTCCTTTGTGATGGGAATGTAGCTGGTTAATTCTGGGGAACAAACTTTTACATTTTATCATACAAATCTCTAACAGATTAGAATACCATTACCTTTGGGGTATTTGGGGTGCAGCTCTCCCTTACCTAAATTCTATTTTGTGACTTAATGTCTCCTAAGAACTGGTAATTCTATTACCATCAATTCTACTCTTCTACAGTTTAGCAGTGGAGTGCTACTCTCTACAGGAAATACTGTTTACAAGCTCCACACAATTAACTCCAGATGGATCATAAACCCAAATATTAAATGTTCCAAGTGAAGAACTTCTGAGAGATACTAGAGATATCTGAATTTGGCAAATCTGTGTTCCATTGTGACAGTACAAGCACTAAGGGAGCCCACATTTCACAGTGAAGTCAATAACAAGGGTATTTCAAAGCACAGTCCCACTGAACAGATGCAGCAAGGATAGTAAGTTACTCAGAGGCTTCCAGCCAGCTCAGGAATTTCAAAGATCATGCAGAATCACACAGGATCACACAGACCCTGATGGGGCATGCAGGACCAGCAGGACCAGGCAGAAACATGATGAACTCTGCATCTGGTCACCGGCTCCCACCCAGCTTAGAGGAGGATGCACCACACTGTCTCCCATGGCTCAACTAGCCACTCCTCTCGGTCTGAGGATAACCCCAAGCTCACCACATCATGGTTTTCCAGCTTGCCCATGCTCCCTGCTCAGCTCCCTGCACTCACAGTAGTACACACAAAACCACTGACACCATCTTCTCTTCGAAGTCAAGCTTGAAAGTGGCCACCGCCGGAAGGATCCTGCACAACTTCTGACTGGCAGGTCACCTGGAGGGCCTGATTGGCTAGTGTGGCCTGAGTGACAAGAGCACCTCCCATAGAGTTATTCTGTGCTTAAAGGCACAGCTCAGCCAGGTGGTGATAGTGGCAGAGCATGCCTTTAATCCCAGCCCTTGGGAAGCAGAGGTAGGCGAATCTCCTTGAGTTCTAAACCAGCCTGCCCTTTTTCAGGACAGGCTCCAAAGGTGCAGGGAAACCCTGCCTCGAAAAACTAAACTAAATTTAAAAAGAAAGAAGAAAGAAAGAAAGAAAGAGAGAGAGAGAGAGAGAGAGAGAGAGAGAGAGAAAGAAAGAAAGAAAGAAAGAAAGAAAGAAAGAAAGAAAAAATGAAAGAAAAAAAGAAAGAAAAAAAGAAAGAAATCTGCAAAAGCTAGTTCCAGGAAAGGCTCCAAAGCAACAGAGAAATCCTGTCTCGAAAAACAATAAGTTAATTAATTAACTAATGAAATAAAAATTTAAAAAATGAAAATTAAAGACACAGCTCAGTGGTTCCTGGCCCTGCCTTTCATCCCAAAGACCTTTTCTAGATCAGCAGAGATGTGTTTCCATAGCACGAGCCCCTGGCTCCAATAGCAGACCCTGCTATCTTCCACCTCTCCACTGGCACTGCCCGTTCTTCTCCTTGACACAATGTGGCTAGCTAGCTTGTGCAGGCCACTGTAATATACTATGTCCCTGTCTCACAGGTGGAAGGATGCCCAGAATATTAACAGCTAAAGGGAGATTTAAAGATACAAAAGGAGATATTTGTTATGTGACACTGAGGTCGGGTGAACTGAAGATAATTTTTACCTGGATGTCACAGGGACTTCAGATAACCAGGAAAGAAAAGTAAGAACTAGATCACAGATTGAAAACAGATAATAAGTCTTTCTCCCACCAGAAAGCTGCATGATGGTTCCGTTCCTTTGGAGTTTCATTCATGAAATTCAGAACAAACTGTTGTCAAATGGATAATAATAAAGAGTAGTCTCCAGGGAAAGTTGAATACTTAGAGAATAATAAGACAGGAAGAAAGTGTTTATGAGCACTAATGCCATCACATCTTCCTCAATGGGCAGGTGAAAAAACCCACAACAGCATTATTCAAAGTTGTCTACGTGAATAGCACTGGTAGAATGAATCTCTCCATGTATATAGAAAGTGGATTTATTAGAATGTCTTACAAGCTGTGGTCCAGGTAATCCAAAAAATGTATGCCAAGCATAGAAATTTGAAGAGTCTAGTAGTTGTTAAGTTCATGAGGCTGGATATCTCAGCTGGTCTTCAGTATATACCAAAATTTCAAGGAAGTAGGCTCTGATGCTGGTAAAGAAATGAGCTTGGTAGCCAGAGCTAGGGCAAGTAGACAAAGAGAGAGCTTCCTTCTTCAGTAATAAAAAGTACAGGAATAAGTTATAGAAATTAAGGGTCCAGTCCAGAAGTGCAAAAATATAAAGTTGTAAGCTAAAACACATTTTGGAAAGGAGAGAGAGAGAGAGAGAGAGAGAGAGAGAGAGAGAGAGAGAGAGAGAGAGAGCTGCCAGCCACTGTTAACCTCTAACAAACACTTTCTGCCTTAAGAGCAGGCATCCTTTCAGCCACTGTGTACAGAGGTAAACTTTTTTTTTTTTTTTGGTTTTTTCGAGACAGGGTTTCTCTGTGGCTTTGGAGCCTGTCCTGGAACTAGCTCTGTAGACCAGGCTGGTCTCGAACTCACAGAGATCCGCCTGCCTCTGCCTCCCGAGTGCTGGGATTAAAGGCATGCGCCACCACCGCCCGGCTCAGAGGTAAACTTTTAACAGTCATTTCCTTCCTCCCAACTTTCCTGCTAGGCAGGTACTGGCAAAAAAAAGTTAGCTTCTAGCTATTGCCTCTATGGGACCCTCTGCTTGTGTTCTAATTTTTAACTGTCCCCTTATGTAACTCTACTCTCTGCCTTACATTCTCTCAGGTGCAGTGAAAAGTGGCTGTGCCAGCCACTAACTTTCACAAACACTCTAAGTTAGCATTCTAATGTTTTATAAACAACAGTTGTAAAACTAACAATGTAATGTGACTTTAAGCCTTACCTCAACGTTGTAAAAGCCCTTTGACACACACCTGGTGCTAGATTTTACTGTAGGAAGAGGCTCCAAACCAGCCCCCAGGGCCACAGTTTCAGAAGCCGGCCTCTGGCTGTGATCACAGGTATAGGTGACAAGCTTTGTATGCCTGTGGTGTTTTTTTTTTTTTCTTTTTCTGGAATAAAGCTTGCTTCTGATTTAATAGATTTTGTTGGTCTATCTCACCATTATTGTATGACCACCAAACACAACAAATACTCCTTATATATGTAGGTGACACCAGAAACTGTGATCCAGATTTAAGGCAGATCTTATTCTTTGTTTGATTGTTTTTTTTTTCTTTTTTCTTTTTTGGTGTTTTTGAGACAGGGTTTTTATGTGTAGCCCTGGAATTTATTCTGTAGATAAGGCTGGTCTCAAACTCAGAAAATCTGACTGCTTTATCATCCTGAGTGCTGGGGTTAGAGGTGTGCACAGCAACCAAGCATCTGAACATGGATATCACTTCAAATGATTCAGATTAAAGACAGGTCTTTAATTTTAAAACCTTTAGAAAAATCCCTCATTAGTATACCCATTGGGTTTTAGTTAATTCCAGATGTAGTCAATTTGACTTCCAAGATTAACATCACAACAGTCAAGACAGCAGAAATAAGAAAAATTGTTACCTGCAGGTGGCAGAGAAAGCATGGGAGTTATTTCCAAAACAATGCTTTTCCAAAACAAAGCAAGCATGTGGATTTTACTAAGGGAGTCTACACATTTATGTAGAGTTCTGTCTATTCCTAAGCAGGTTCAGATAACAAATGCATTTCTGAATATGATGACAATATATAAGTGGAGATGTTTAGGGACATTCTCACTTCAAAGTCATGTAGAAACATATAAATTATAATAATGATGGAAAGAAATGCCTCTGACATGTTTATCTTGTAGCACAAGTGTTAGTATTCAGGCATCTGTACTGGTCTGCCCTTGGGGTTCTGACAGGATATGTCCTCAGCTTCAGTCACTAAGATCACCTCCTGTGCACATTAAAGGTGGTCTTGCCCACTTCCTCTCTTTCCCTCTCCTTCTCCCTCCATTTCTACCTTTCTCCCCTTTTCTCTTTCTCTTTCTTCTTCTTTGCCTGTCTCTGTCTTTTCCCCCATCTCTCTGCCTCTTCTCTTCTGTTGCTCCTTTACCCAAAGAATAGTCTCCCCACTTTTTTCATGTTCCCTTTACCCTAATAAAAAATCCCTCCTTGTGAGCTCTCTTTTTGTGACACTTTTAAAATTTACAACAACAAGGTCTTAGCTGAAAATCAGGTAAACCACACAGTGAAAGAAGATTGCTTTGGAGCCAAGATTGACCTCTCAATCTTGATGTTTGATCTAAAAGATAACTGTACCAATGCCACAATTCTCACAGATACAAAAGATAGAGAACATAAATACAAAATACTTCAAGGAAAGGTCACTTAACAGCACTGTGTACTCTGCTCTTTGATGGACAGTTATGATGAACTCTATTAACTTTAGAATAAAGCTGCTTTCACATCTGAGCAGGCTGCCTCAGCAGAAGACCACAACTGTTTCCATGCAAGATCAGGAGTTCATTTTAACTAGCCCTGGCTGCTGTCTCAGGACTGTGACATCACTGTAGAGAATTCTATTCTTTCCTTTTCTAACTTTAAAAAATAAATAGTTGTATGGGTGTTTTGCAGCATACATCTGTGTACAGTACCTACAGAGGCCAGAAGAAGGCAGGAGATGCCTGGGACTGGAGTTACAGCAAATGGTTAGCTACCATATAGGTTCTGGGAATGGAACCTTGGGATCTGTAAGAACACCCAGTGCTCTTAATTGCTGAGTCATCTCTCTAGTCCCTCTTTTTATTTAAAACTTATTTCAATAATGGTGAGGGAGGTTCTTTCTGTCTATGTGTTGATTTTATTGGTTAATGAATGAAGAAAACTGGCTTGGTCTATAGCATGGGAGGATGAAGGCAGAGTTAGAAGAAACCATGGAACTGCCAGAGACAGACACTGGTTGGAATCTAGCTGGTAAGCCACAGTCACATGGTGATACACAGATTAATAGAAATGGGTTAAATTAACATATAAGAGCTAGCCAATAAAAAGCTAGAGCTAGTGAGTCAAGCAGTGATTTAATTAATACAGTTTTGTGTAATTATTTTGGGCCTAAGGTAGCCGGGTAGCCAGGAACCAAGTAGTGGACTCCATACAGTACCATAAAATGATAATTAAAAGATACTGTATCACTTTCCCCTTTTATCTCTTCATTCCCTCCTTTCCCAATCCCTTCCAATTTCTTCCTTGTTAAGTTTGGGTGAATAAGAATGCTGAAACACATGAATACCAACTGAAGAATCCATTTTTGTTGATTGTGCACATATGAATAATTGGCCTATCATGTTGTATTGGATAAACAGTTAGGGAGCTCATCCCTGCCTGAGACTTATTTTCCCAAATAGAGGAGAATTTTTACTTTTTAATCAGAATTAGGTACCTGAGCCTGACTAGGCTGCCTTGGACAGTAAAATCAAGAATAGAAAACTTAGGATAGAAAATACCTTACCTGTTAAGAGCATTGAAGATTCTGTCATAGCATCCAGATTCTATTCCCGGTACATATAGAAGTTCACTTCTATCTGTAACTATAGTACCAGGGGTTCTGACACCATCTTCTGGCCTCCTTGGCCATGATAAGAACAGGAGATGTAGACCATAAAAATTATTTTCAAGCTATATGTGGTAGTGTATTCTTTTAGTGCCAGCAATCTGGACACCAGAGGTAGGAAGATCACTGTGAGTTTTAAAGCCTGTGCTACATATCTACACACACACCCACCCCCCCCACACACACACATGCACACACACAAGCACAAATATGGCCAATAATATGAGCACATGCCATTTATCCCAGGTGCTGGAAGAATCTGAACATTTGACAGTGGGCCACCAACTTAACATGAGACCTGAACTGCCCATCATGAGTTGTGTGTTACTGGGCCCACCAAGTCATAAAGTAGGACATGCACAGTAAGTTTCTGTATGATTATAATGGGAGTCTGGGCAGCCGGGAAACAAACAAGTGGCCTTCCTACAACAGTTAACCACAGAGGCCAGGCAGTGGTGTCACACACATTTAATCCCATCACTTGGGAGAAGGAACAGGTAGAACAGGAGTTCAAGGCCACACTGGGCTACACGAGATTGAATCAGTCTAAAAGAGAAACAGAGACAGGTGGTGGTAGTCCAAACCTTTAATCCCAGGACTAGGAGACAGGAATATAATGCAAGTGGAAACAGGATCTCGGCTGCCCATTCAATCTGATGACATGTAGAGACAGGATCTGCCCTATTCAGTCTGAGATTTCATAGAGGTAAAAAGTCTCTGATAACTGGCTGCTCTGCTTCTCTGCTCTTTCAGCTTTCACCCTGGATATAGGACTCTGGGTTTCATTGATTAAGACTAATAAGGATTCATACTACATAGTCTTGAAGGGAAATTTGTGGAGCAATTGTCCACCCTTTTTGAGGTACTGAGTTCAGTTCCCAGCAGTGGGAAAAAAGTTCTCTTTTACTAGTAAAGCTTTTACTTTGATGAAATAAATTTTCTTTGTTCATTGTGTAGTAATTGCATTTTCTAACACTGATACTATAACTGGTTTTACTCCTTTATGAGTGATTTTAAGAAAATAATAGTCCTTATGTAAAATGTTGATTTTGTAAAGTGTTACTGTGATCTGCTGGCATCTCTTTTGAAAGAATTATGAGGGAATGAAAATATTCAACTTTATTGATGAAAAGCTCTTTCACAGGCAGTCTGGGCCCTTGGCAGCATTGCTGGAGATAACACCATGTGTAGAGACTATGTCTTAGACTGCAATATCTTCTCCCCTCTTCTGCTGTAGGTTTCTTTTCTCTTTCTGAGTAATGTATACATAAGAAGTATTACACCTCGGGAAGCCATGTTGTGTTTTCCTTGTGTTATTTTGATTCCATGTATTTTCTTGTTACTTTGTTAGGGTGATGTCTCTTATTGAAATTATGAAATACTGCATTAGAATTAATGTTTATCTTCAAAGAATGAATAATTTAAGAAAAGAATGATCATTTATTTTGGAGAATAAAGACATCTCTTATCAGTAGTATTATTTTCTTTATAGAGAATTAGGATCTTTTATAATTTACAGTGGGTTCATTATACTTGTAGGTTATTTTCAAAGCAAAACTGCTTTAGCATGACTCAGAATGCAGTATGAGCTTTATCTAATCTCTGTAAAGGGAAGAGTCTCCCTCCAAAATTTGCTAAGGTAAACAATTGTTTTCTTGTTGGAAATTATTAGGAATTAAAATGCTCTTAAAGTAATATAGTAACCAATATTAATGAAGATGATTTTTATTTAAAATTTTTAGAGTGCTAGAAAATGTGTTTGGGGACTGAAGAGATGGCTTAGTGTTTAAGAGCACTGCCTGCTCTTCCAGATGTCCTGAGTTCAATTACCAGCAACCACATGGTAGTTTACAACCATCTGTAATGAGATGTGGCTCCCTCTTCTGGTCTGCAGGCATACATGCAGGCAGAACACTGTATACATAACAAATAAATAAATAAAATCTTTTTTAAAAAAGAAATTGTATTTATCTGTAGAGACAATGATGCTTTTGGTAGTTTTTGTTTTAATATAGGGTAATTTCTAACTGCCAGTATGAAGCTCTATATCACTCTTAGAACCATAGCAGTTTTTGTTGACAACAGAGTTCTGTAACAGAATTTCTCTGCTGTACTATCTTTGAAAGTTCCTTTACTTCCTTTACTTTCTGTGTGTACTGTAACAAAGAATTCTAATTTAAGGATTAATACATAGCATTTTTCTTCCTGAAATCATTTTCATTGGGTTCTGACTACCTCAGCTCAGAAAACTGATTAAGTACTGGCTACATTGCCAGAGATCAAAATGTCCTTCAAACGCTTGAAGTGTAAACCACTCTGTAACTCACCAAGTGTCTGCCTGATAGGCTTCTTTAGAGTCTCAATCTTATTTCAGTTTGTTTCTGTTTAGTTTCTAATCATCTTTTCTTTTCTAGGTTTTCTCCCTGTCTTAATGTCCTTTCATGGTTGCTATTTGTCAGTGACACTGATGTGCTGGCCGATGCCTGCTGGGCCCTCTCATACCTGTCAGCCAGAGCCAATGATAAAATTCAAGCAGTCAACTATGCAGGAGTATGTGGAGACTTGTTGAGCTTCTGATGTAAGATGATCTTCAAGAAAGTATGTCTTTGATAAACCACACCAAAAACAGCTTTGAGGAGGAAGAGGTTTATTTGATTCTCACTTCCAGGTCAAAGTCTGTCACTGAGGGAATCCAGGGAAGGAGCAGAAGTAGAAACTATGGATGAACTATGAACCAGAACTTTAACAAGCTGCCTGGCTTGTTCTCTGCAAGTGGCTATGCAGACTACCCCCTGTCATATCTGCTCCCAGCTCATGCTCAACCAGATTATGACTAAGGTTGCTGTTAAGGTGCACTGGGCCCTGCCCTTTCTTCTCCTTCTTTCTGGAGTCTGTCTTCCCACTCCACCCCCATTTCTAACCTTTTTGTGCAGTGTTCTCCCTTTTTAATTCCTAACATGTTTATTTTCTAGGTCACTTCTTTGGTATTTGAAAAATTAAATTGTGACTGTGTGGTGGGGGCTTATACCTTTAATTCCAATACTCTAGAGACAGAGGCAGGTGAATCTCTGTGTTTAAGGCCAGTCTGGTCTACAGAGCAAGTTCCAGGAGAGCCAAGGTTACACGGAGAAACCCTATGTTAAAAAAAAGATTATATTCTGATATCTCTATGCAGTTTGATCTTTTATTTTACTCCATTATCTGGAGGTGTCAGTATTAACAGTCCACCCCTCATACATATTTTGAAAATGTTTGCTTTTGCTGTTTTGTATACTTCTGTACAGCTGTGTGTATTGTTCTTCTAGTGCTCGTGTAACATTCTCTTAGAAGCTTTGTAATTGCTTCTGGGTAGATACCTAGAGTTATTTGTGTCAAATGGTAAATATGAAAGTTGGTTCATTACTTTTATTCAGTCCTTCCTCCTCCTCGAATATTTAGCCTTTCTTGTTCTCTTTTCTTAATGTTATACTGTACCCACATGCACATTTGCTTATACAGATACATAAATTATTGGCTGGATTCCACATATCAGAACAGGTGGGGTTTTTTCTTTCTAAAATTGTATGACCTTTCTTAATATTACATGTTCTAAGCCCATCCAATTCTGAAAATTTTATTTTTTTGAGTACTGAATAATATTCATATATATATGTATATATATATTTATATATATAGAGAGAGATTTTTCATTATCTATTCACCTACTAATGAACAACTAGGTTTATTCAAATTTTTGCTATAATAAATAAAACAGTAATAGACTTGGGACTGCACATCTCTCTATGATAGGGTATGGAGTTCTTTGGGTATATGTGCAGGAGTAAAATAGAGGTGTCATATGGTTGTTGTGTACCTGGCTGTTTTGATTACTATAAATAGATGGTGTAATTTGAGTTCTGATGCTGTAATGCTGCCAGGAAGGTTTTTGCTCCTTAGGATTGCTTTGGTTACTTGTGGTCTTTTTTTTTTTTTTTTTTTTTGGTTTCATATGAATTCTTGTTTGTGTGTTTTTCTGAAGCTGCGAAACATAAAATGGAAAATTTGTTAGATATCACATTAATTCTATAAGTTAATTTTAGTAGTATAGCCATTTCCACCACATTCTGCAATCTAGTAGCATGGCATATATTTGTATTGTCTAGTATCTTCTGGGATTTCCTTTTTCATTACCTTAAAGTTTTCCTTGTAGAGGTCTTTCACTTCTTTGACTTAATCCATTCCTTAGATACTTAATTTTGGGAGGTTATTTTGAATGGAATATTTATCACGATTCCTCTGAGAATAGAATGTTGGTATAAATGAATGCCTGTTAGAGTTACACAGTAAGACCCTGTCTCAAAACAACAAAACTAAGACAAAAGAACAAAACCAAATCAGAATCATGTCTACAGCCGGGCGGTGGTGGCGCACGCCTTTAATCCCAGCACTCGGGAGGCAGAGGCAGGTGAATCTCTGTGAGTTCGAGACCAGCCTGGTCTACAAGAGCTAGTTCCAGGACAGGCTCCAAAACCACAGAGAAACCCTGTCTCGAAAAATAAAAACAAACAAAACAAAACAAAACAGAATCATGTCTACAAATGGGATAATTTGATTTTTTCCTTTCCTGTTTTTACCCCTTTTAAGCCTTTCCCTTGATTTAACTAAAACTAAATGCCTACATAAAAAAGCTGGAAATATCCCACACTAGTGAATTAACAGAAAATTTGAAAACTTTTCAACAAAAAGAAGCAAATTCACCCAAGAGAACTATATGGCAGGAAATAATCTAATTGAGAGCTGAAATCAACAAAATAGAAACAAAGAAAACAATACAAAGAATCAATGAGACAAAGAGTCAGTTCTTTGAGAAAATCAACAAAATAGACAAACCTTTATCCAAATATAAACAAAAGGCAGAGAGAGAATACCCAAATTAACAAAATCAGAAATGAAAGGGGGACATAACAACAGATGTGGAAAAAATACAGAGAATAATCAGGTCATATTTTGAAAACCTGTACTCGAATAAATTGGAAAACTTAAAGGAAATGAACAACTTTCTGGATAAACATCACATACCAAAATTAAATCAAGACCAGATAAGCAAATTAAACTGACATATAACTGCTGAAGAAATAGAAAGTCATCAAAAGTCTCTCAACCAAAAAAAAAAGCCAAAGACCAGATGGTTAGCTCAGATTTCTACAAGATTTTCAAAGAAGAACTAATACCAATACTTCTCAAATTATTCCACACAATAGAAACAGAAGGAACATTACCAAATTCTTTTTATGAGGCTACAATTACCCTGATACCCAAACCACAGAAAGACATTACTAAGAAAGAGAATTACAGATGAATCTCACTCATGAACATTGATGCAAAAATACTCAATAAAATACTGGCAAATTGAATCCAAGAAAACATCAGAATCATCATCCATTACAATCAAGTCAGCTTCATCCCAGAGATGCAGGGATAGTTCAACATTTGAAAATCTGTCAACATAATCCACCATATAAACAAGCTGACAAATAAAAAACATATGTTCATCTCATTAGATGCTGAAAAAGCTTTCAACAATCCACAACATCCCTTCATGATAAATGTCTTGGAGAGAGCAGGGATACAAGGAACATACCTAAACATAATAAAGGTAATATACAGTAAGCCATCAGCCAACATCAAACTAAATGGAGAGAAACTCACAGTGATCCCACTGAAACTAGGAACAAGACAAGGTTGTCCATCACCTTCTTCATATCTATGATATATAGTTCTTGAGGTCTTAGCTAGAGCAATAAGACACTAAAAGGAAATCAAGGGGATACAAATCAGAAAAAAAAGTCAGACTGTCATTATTGGCTGATGATATGATAGTTTACATAAACAACCCGAAAAATTCTACCATGGAACTTCTACAAATGATAAACATTTTCAGTAATGTAGCAGGATACAAGATAAACTCAAAAATATCAGCAGCCCTCCTGTACAGAGATGATAAATGGGGTTAGAAAAAAAGCAGAGGAAAAGTTATCCTTCACAATAGCCACAAATAGCATAAAATATCTCCGAGTAACTCTAACCAAAAAAGTGGAAGACTTGTATGGCAAAAACTTTAAATCTTTGAAGAAAGAAATTGAATAAGACATCAGAAGATAGAACAATCCCCTGTTCTCTTTGGTCAGTAGAATTAACATAGCAAAATGGCAATCTTACCAAAAGCAGTCTACAGGTTCAATGCAATGCCTATCAAAATCTCAGCAAATTCTTCACAGACCTTGAAAGAATGGTACTTATCTTCATAAGGAAAAGCAAAAAACCCAGGATAGCCAAAACAATCCTGTATGATAAAAGAACTTCTGGAGGCATCACAATCCCTGACTTCAAACTCTACTATGGAGCTACAGTACTGAAAACAGCTGGGACTGATATAAAAATAGACAGGAGGACCAATGGAACCAAATCAAAGACATGGATATTAATCCACACACCTTTTTTTTTTGGTTTTTGGAGACAGGGTTTCTCTGTGGCTTTGGAACCTGTCCTGGAACTAGCTCTGTAGACCAGGCTGGTCTCGAACTCACAAGGATAATCCACACACCTTTGAATACCTGATTTTTGACAGAGAAGCAAAAAATATCAAATGGGAAAAAAGAAAGCATATTTTAAAAAGGATGTTGGCCTAACTGGATATCAACATGTAGAAGAATGAAAATAGACCTATATCTTTCACCGTGCACAAAACTCAGGTCCAAATGGATGAAAGATCTCAACATAAAACCAGCCACACTGAACCTTATAGAAAAGAAAGTGGGAAGTAAACTTGAATGCATTGGCACAGGAGATCACTTCCTAAATATAACCCCTGCAGCACAGACACTGAGAGAAACAATTAATAAATGGGACCTCTTGAAACTGAAAAGCTTCTGTAAAGCAAAGGACACGGTCAACAAGACAAAATGATAGCCTACAGAATGGGAAAAGATCTTCACTAACCCCACATCAGACAGAGGTCTGATCTCCAAAATACACAAAGCACTCAAGAAATTGCTCATCAAACGAACAAATAATCCAATAAAAAAATGGAGCACATACCTAAACAGAGAACTCTCAACAGAGGAATCTAAAATAGCTGAAAGACACTTAAAGAAATGTTCAACACCTTTAGTCACCAGAGAAATGCAAATCAAAACAACTCTGAGATTCCATCTTACACCTGTAAGAATGGCCAAGATCAGAAACACTGATGACAACTTATGCTGGAGAGGTTTGGAGGTAAAGAGAACACTCCTGCATTGCTGGTGGGAATGCAAGCTGGTACAGCCCCTTTGGATGTCAGTGTGGTGATTTCTTAGAAAATTAGGAAACAACCTTCCTCAAGACCCAGTAATACCACTTTTGGGTACATATCCAAAAGATACTCAATCATGCCACAAAGACAGGTGCTCAGCTATGTTTAGAGCAGCATTGTTTGTCATAGCCAGAACCTGGAAACAACCTAAATGCCCTTCAACCAAAGGATGGATAAGGAAGATGTGATACATTTACACAATGGAGTACTACACAGAAAAAAAAGATAACGACATCTTGAATTTTGCAGGCAAATGGTTGGAGCTAGAAAACATTATTTTGAGTGAGGTAACCCAGATACAGAAAGACAATTATCACATATACTCACTCATAAGTAGTTTTTAAACATAAAGCAAAGAAGGCCAGCCAACAAACCGCAGTGCCAGAGAAGCCAGACAATAATGAGAACCCTAAGAGAGACATACATAGATCTAATCTACATGGGAAGTAGAAAAAGACAAGATCTCCTGAGTAATTGGGAGCATGAAAACAATGGGCAATGGTTAAAGGGGAACAGAGAGACAGGGAGGGGAGCAGAGAAAATGGAGGGCTCAATAAAAATTTAAAAAGGAAAAATAAATTATCCTACAGAAGCAGGGATCTCTGTAGGCTTCATTGGTGACTAAAACCTTGCTCTGTGGCATGTGCTATATTGGCTTTTATAAGACATGATCTCACCATTTAGTGCTGGTTCTTCTAGAACTCACAGAAATCTGCCTAACTCTCTCCCAAGTGCTGAGAATAAAGGCCTTTGCCACCACACCCAACAGTGTCTTTTGACTGGATTAAAGCCAACCTGTGGGAGGATGCCCACAGCACAGTTCTCTACGGCTGCCATATTGACCTGATGTGATGTCTAACTGCAGCTGACAGTGCTCAGGGAAAGGAGAGAAAGGAGCTGTTTCTTGGATCTAGAGCAGTGATTCTCAACTTTCCTAATGCAGAGACTCTTCAGTACAGTTCCTCATGTTGTGGTGATTCCTCCCACCATAAAATTATTTTCATTGCTGTTTCATAACTGCAATTTTGCTACTGTTATGAATTGTACTGTAAATATCTGATTGCATGTTATCTTATAATCTACCCCCATGGGGTTAGCAAAGCCCAGGTTGAGACCTGTTGGTCTAGTGTTTCCAAATAGATAAATGTGGAAAGTGACCTTAGTGATGTTTGAAGACAAAGTGAATGTGTTGCCCTGTACTGGGCTGGACACTTATGATCAAAGTTATATATTTTCTGTTATGTATTTTGTGTGTGTGTGGTCACGAGGGTCTGTTAATTCAGGTGTGTGTGTATATGTGTCTCTCTGTGTATATGTATGTATGCAAATGTTGACATTTCTTCATATGCATGCAGAGGCTAGAGTACAAATTGAGGAGCCATTCCCTTATTTTTTGAGACAGAGTCTCTTATTAGCTTCAGGTTTGCTAACTACACGAGGCTGGCTAACCAGTGAGCCCCAGGGACATACCTGTCTCAGCCTCCTTTTACTGGAACACAATTCACTCAGCTCTGTTTGATCTGGCTGCATATGCATCTAGAGCTAATATTAAAGGCCATGCCCAGTTCACCAGGCTCTCCATATGGATACTAGGGATCAAGCTCAGAATACAAGTTCCCAATAGCAAGCACAATATGGACTGAGACATGCTTGTTCCATACACTTATGACTAAAACAACTGTATTTCAATGGTTTCATTATCTGTGAACAATGTAAATCTGAGGACACTCAGCCAGGACAGGTGGAAAGCATGCATTGAGCTTGCTCTCCTAGAGTCTCAGCCTTCAGCATTTGTTCCCCTCTTTGTGTAAACTTTGTTCCCCATTCCTCCTCATCCAGAGAGGATATGCTCACTCCTCATCTCTTGCCATCAGTAAGCCACCATGCAGAGCCACTCCATTGTCACCTCCGCAGTCACCACAGCTGGACTAGAGGACCAGAGGAATCCTTCACATGTGAACCCGAGAACCACAGTGGCAGCAGCTGTGTTCATAACACCAGTCTATGTGCTGATAAGCTTCCTCTGGTGGAAACAAAGGTAAATGGCCCAGGAGAGGGCCTCACCTGAGCTATCCCTCTGAGTTTTCACAGTTGTGGGACATGGGGATGGGAAAATGTATATTCAGGGTTCTCTAGAGTCACATACATATACATGCTGCATGAAAATAAATTTTTAAAAAGTAGAAAAATGCTGAGATATGTAAGGATATTTGTATAATGGAAAATGTTATACAATGACTCCTTACAATGCAAAACAGTCTCAAAGTTCAATGCAATCTTATACAAATCCCAAATGCTTTTTTGTAAAGATAAATGATTTGACTTCTAAAATCAAAAGGATTATAAGAAACAAATATGGGGACACAGTAGGCGACACCCTAATACCAACATTGGGAAGTGCTCAGGGGGAACTAAGAGTACAAGGTCAACTGAAGTTACATGAAAAATTGAAGGTCACCCTGGCTTCCACAAGACCTTGGACACACATAAAAGCAAAGTGTGGACTGAATTCAGAAGAGACTTAAATCCATGGTAAGCAGAAGAGCACAGCATAGGAACAGTGATGAGCAGATAGTGGAGTGCAATGGAAAGCACAGAAATACAGACTTGAGCATGCAGGCCCTGGTTTTCAGAAGGGCTCAGCCCTTCAATAGGTAAGAACAGCTGAGGGCTGGAGAGCAACAGACTGGGAGGCAGCAGAAGTCTGACTGGGATTCTAAACCTTAGATTGAATCTGCAGGGTACAACAGCTTATACTCACAGGGAAAGTCAGAAAGCCAGTTTCCATGGGGACAAAAGCAGGCATTGTGAGTGCAAAGCAGGGAGAGCAGGGAAGGGACATGAGTTCAAGGCAGCAGAAGGAAGCAAAGGAAGAAGGGCGTGGGTGAGGGACCATGGAGCTGGGAAGTGTTCCTCTGATGGGTTGTGTTTTGGAGAAGGACAGCTGAGAACCAGTCTCAGATCCTGGTGACTCTCAGACCTGTGTCTGAATGTCTGCTGCAGAGCTGCCCTGGGCCCCTAATGTTTCTGAACACAGAGAACAGCAAAGAGGCAGATAGAAGATCAGCATGACTGCCACACTGACAATGTTTCTTCTCCTACAGGCCAACAGAATGAAGCCAAAACCCCAGCTAGGTCAGCGACTGTCATCCCATGGAGCAGGCAAGGAGAAGTTTGTTATAAGAGGCATGCAAGGGAGCTGAAGAGACAGTTGAGTTAGAAAGCCCTTGTACATGGGTAGGAGGACTTGAGTTTAATTGGGAACACATACATAAATTTGTAGTCCCAGTTCTGGACAAATAAGTGGCATCCAGAGTCGTGGTGATGTCTGTCCAGCTAGTCTAGCATTATTGCTGAGTTCAAGGCCAATAAGAGACCATGTCATAAAAAATAATGTGGATTCTTCAAGGGCATAAATTATGGCCATGACATTTTCCACGTTCATTTTAAATAAAGCATTTGAAAATTACATATTAAGGGATAAAAGAAGAGAGGGCACCAGAGGGATAGCTCCGTGGGGAAAGGAGTCTGCAGCCAAGCCCAATGATGTGAGTTCATTTTGTGGACCCAAATTGTGGAAGTAGAAAACTGACTATGGAAAACTTTCCTTTTTTTTTTGGTTTTTCGAGACAGGGTTTCTCTTGGTTTTGGAGCCTGTCCTGGAACTAGCTCTTGTAGACCAGGCTGGTCTCGAACTCTCAGAGATCCGCCTGCCTCTGCCTCCCAAGTGCTGGGATTAAAGGCGTGCGCCACCACCGCCCGGCGGTCCTCTCCTTCTTAAGCATAGCACAAGAACTCCAGGAGCCAGGATCTCTCACCAGGGTAGTGAGTTTCCATCAAAGTAGGGCTTGCTGACCACACATTCTGCATCTCACCAGCTTCCTTGTTTCCTGCCTCAGGATCAGAGAGCTGGGCTGCGGGCCTGTGCTGTGAGACACACATCCTTGGACAGGTAGAAGGAGAGAACCCCCACATCTGCCGTATGAACTCTGATTTCCTCTCCTCAGAACTCAGGTCAATCTGTCTGTGTCTGATCCTGAGATCCCAACTCTGCTGTTTCCTATCTGTCCATGGAGTTAATAACACTTTTTAACAAATGTCTTCCTTCCAACAATGCATCTCATGTCTCTCTTAGTACCCCACATGAAATCTTAGAGAATATCAGACTGTGTCCAGAAGCAGGGACAGTGAGAGTGGCAGGGACCATGGACCACAATGAGAACTACTGCCTGAAAATTCTGGTTTCTTCCTTATTCCATAGACACCATCATCTCAGCTACAGGCCCCAAGCCCTCCATGCTCCTCATCAGGTGACAGGCCATGGCTTTCTTGGGTTCATATTCAGCTTCCTTTCCTCACAGGCCCATCTAAAAAACACTCGCTTTCCTTATTTCCTGCCATGATGATATTCTGACATCTGGGGTCTCCCCTAGGACAAGACTTCCTTCCCAAGTCCAGTCTGTCTTAACATTTTATAGTCAGTGGGTCAGTTTCTACCAAAGGGCCCACTGGGACGTAAGGACAGCATCCACACTGACCAATAAGGACAGCCAGAGGTGGTGCATGGGAATGTGGCAGTGTGGCTGTAGTTGGCCCCCATGTGCCCGTAGGGAGTGGCACTCTTAGGAGGCATAGCTTTGTTGGAATAGGTGTGGCCTTGTTGGAGGAAGTGTGTCATCATGGGGGATTTCATACCACAGGAGTAGGTGACAGACCTGGTTACCCCACCACTCACTGGACTTTAGTCATAGTCTCTTCTGGTGGCTTTCCTCTACAGGGATGGAGGGAGATGCTCCTGCTGTGGTTGGGCAGCACATGACAGAGATGAAGATGATTGTGTCATCCTAAGGGAGAAAGAAGGGCTCAGATGGGTCCAGGGCAACTACCACCAGCCTCCATCCTTCCGCCCACTCTAGCATCTCCTCATCTCTCTTCAGGACCCACTCTGGGCAGCTACTCTGGATTCCTTCTGGGCTGTCTTAGTTGTCACTGGGGAAAAGAATTCAAGGAGTGGGAGAGTAGATGGTGGGACAGATTGGGGGACAGATGGGTGTAGTGGGGAGCTGTGGGCTGTGTTCCTGCCGCCCCAGCTCCTGGTCTCCTGGCTAGCTTATGACCCAAAATAACGACACACAAACTGTATTCTTTTAAACACTGTTTGGCCCATTAACTCTAGCCCTTACTGGCTAATTCTCATATCCCGATTAACCCATCTCTAATAATCTGTGTAGCACCAGTCTTACCAGGAAAGATTCAGCATGTCTGACCTGGCGGCTTGCTTCATTGCGTCTGCTTTGGAGAGGAGTGGCATCGCGTCTGCCCGGGAGAGGGGAGCATGGCATCTGTCTCTGAGAGGATCTGCCCTGCATCTGACCTCACTTCCTCTTCCTCCCAGCATTCTGTTCTGTTTACTCCACCCACCTAAAGGCTGGTCTATCAAGTGGGCCAAAGCAGTTTCTTTATTAGCCAATGACCTACCTCCATCAGATGGGCAGTTTTCATCTATGAGTTATCTGCTGGGTCAGGGCCCATATGCCCTTCACTGTGTGTTATTTGAGGGAAGTTTTTGGAGTTGGATGGGTCAGACAGAAATAGGAAGGGTTGTGCCTGTTCTCTGCCACGACTGTCATGGGAAAACACAGCTGGGTATAAAACCAGAGTCTGAATTTGGGGACACCATCAGGAACTGAAGTCTGAAGAGTCGCAGACTGGCCTCGGGAGGCCATGCTTACTCAGGATGAGGACTGAACAAACATGTGGTGGCACATCAGCTATGAATGTCTCCTTGCATATGTCTGTGTCTGTATTGAGGAGCATATGTGTTCAAGCGTGTGTGCACCAATGTGGAGGTCAGTGGACAACCTTAGGTGTTACTACTCAGGATATATTCCTCTTGGATTTGTTTGTTTGTTTGGTTGGTTTATATTTTTGAGACAAGATCTGTATAGACGTTGCTGGCATGGAAATGGATATATAGACTAGGCTAGCCTTTAACTCACTGAGATCTACTCATGTTTGCCTCTGACTCTGCCTCTGCCTCCCCAAAGGAATGAAAGGCATGCACAACCATGCCTAGCTCACTTTGTTTTAACTTTCAAAATTTTGCTTATTTCTTCTGTGAGTGCAGGGCACACTTGTGCTATAGCCTGAGCAGCAACCAGGTTCTAACACTGCAGTCTGACACTCCCCATGGTTACATGTATGTAAAAGCTCCATGTATGCACACTACAGCCCCAGGCTGCTCTTCCACCAAAAGTGCTCCTCCCCTGCGAAAGCATCATGACTGCAGGGCCCAGCCACTGCTATTAGGGGAAACGGGGTTCTAACTGCAGGAGTCTGATTACAGCATCCTGGACAGAAATCACATCCCACAGCAGTGTCCCTATGGGCATCTACTTGAGTTCAGGGCTTGAAACTGAACAGAACCCATGACTTGGGATTGAGGGGTCAGCAGGTGGCAGCGGTGAGACTGAACACAAGGCGAAGCTAGGTTCCTGAAGAACCAACCAGAGCCTGTTGCATAAAAATGCTGGAGACCTTAGCATTTTAAAGTCTAATTTCTTGAGTTCTTCATATATTTTGGAGATAAGACCTTTGTCTGTTGCGGGGTTAGTGAAGATCTTCTCTCAGTCAGTAGGTTGCCTTTTTGTCTTAGTGACAGTGCCCTTTGCTTTACAGAAGCTTCTCAGTTTCAGGAGGTCCCATTTATTCAATGTTGCCCGTAATGTCTGTGCTGCTGGGATTATACGTAGGAAGTGATCTCCTGTGCCCATATGTTGCAGAGTACTTCCCACTTTCTCTTCTATCAGGTTCAGTGTTTTCAGATCGATATTGAGGTCTTTGATCCATTTGGACTTGATTTTTGTGTATGGTGATAGATCTATTTTCATTCTTCCATAGGTTGACATCCAGTTGTGTCAGCACCATTTGTTAAAGATGCTTTCTTTATTCTATTGTATACTCCTAGCTCCTTTATCAAAAATCATGTGTTCATAGGATTGAGGGTTAAGATCCGGGTCTTCTATTTGATTCCATTGGTCAACTTCTCTGTTTCTATGCCAATACCAAGCTGTTTTCAATACTGTAACTCTGTAATAGAGTTTGAAGTCAGGGATGATAATGCCTCCAGGAGGTCCTTTATTGTATAATATTGTTTTGGCTATCCTGGTTTTGTGTTTTTCTATATAAAGTTGATTATTTTCCTCTCAAGATCTGTGAAGAATTTTGATGGGATCTTGATGGGAATTGCAATGAATCTATAAATTGCCTTTGGTAGAATTGCCATTTTTACTATGTTGATCCTTCCAATCCAAGAGCAAGGGAGATCCTTCCATTTTCCGGTATCCTCTTCAATTTCTTTCTTAAAAGACTTGAAATTCTTGTCAAATAGATCTTTCACTTCCTTGGTTAGAGTTACCCCAATATATTTTATTTAAAATGCTAATTAACCCAATCAAAAAATGGGGCACGGAACTGAACAGAGAATTCTCAATAGAAGAAGTTCAAATGGCCAAAAGACACTAAAGAGCATGCTCAACCTCCTTAGCAATCAGGGAAATGCAAATCAAAACAACTTTGTGATACCATCTTATACCTGTCAGAATGGCTAAAATCAAAAACACCAATGATAGCCTTCACTGGAGAGGTTGTGGAGTAAGGAGTACACAATCCATTGCTGGTGGGAATGCAAACTTGTGCAACCACTTTGGAAAGCAGTGTGGTGGTTTCTCAGGAAATTTGGAATCAACCTACCCCAGGACCCAGCAATACCACTCTTGGGAATATACCCAAGAGATGCCCTACCATATTACAAAAGATTTTGTTAAACTATGTTCATAGCAGCATTATTTATAATAGCCAGAACATGGAAACAACCTAGATGCCCTTCAATGGAAGAATGGATGAAGAAAGTGTGGAATATATACATAATAGAGTACTAATCAGCAGTAAAAAACAATGACATCTTGCATTTTGCATGTAAATGGATGGAAATAAAAAACACTATCCTGAGTGAGGTAACCCAGACCCAAAAAGATGAACATGGGATGTACTCATTCATAATTGGTTTCTAGCCAGAAATAAAGGACATTGAGCCTATAATTTGTGATCCTAGAGAAGCTAAATAAGAAGGTGAACCCAAAGAAAAACATATAGTCATCCTCCTGGATATTGGAAGTAGACAAGATTGCCGGACAAAAACTGGGAACTAGGGGGTGGGGTGGGATGGGGGTGAGGGGAAATGGGGAGAGAAAAGTGAGAAGGCGAGGATGGGGGGAGCTTGGGGGAATGGGATGGTTGGGATAAAGGAAAGGTGGATATGGGAACAGGGAAGCATATATCCTAATTAAGGGAGCCATCTTAGGGTTGGCAAGAGACTTGACTCTAGAGGTGTTCCCAGGTGTCCAGGGAGATTTCCCCAGCTAGTTCCTTGGGCAGCTGAGGAGAGGGAACCTAAAATGGCCCTACCCGATAGCCATACTGATGAATATCTTGCATAGCAACATAGAACCTTCATCTGGCGATGGATGGAGATAGAGACAGAGACCCACATTGGAGCACTGGACTGAGCTCCCAAGGTCCAAATGAGGAGCAGAAGGAGGGAGAACATGAGCAAGGAAGTCAGGACCGCGAGGGGTACACCCACCCACTGAGACAGTGGGGCTGATCTATTGGGAGCTCAACAAGGCCAGCTGGACTGGGAATGAAAGTGCATGGAAAAAAACTGGACTCTCTGAACATGGCGGACAATGAGGGCTGATGAGAAGCCAAGGACAATGGCACTGGGTTTTGATTCTATCGCATGTACTGGCTTTGTGGGAGCCTAGCCTGTTTGGATGCTCACCTTCCTAGACCTGGATGGAGGGGGGAGGAGGACCTTGGACTTCCCACAGGGTAGGGAACACTGACTGCTCTTTGTACTAGAGAAGGAGGGGGAGGGAAATGGGAGGCAGGGAGGAGGCAGAAATTTGTTCAATAATAAAAAAAATGCTGGAGACCAACAACTGACATAAAGCAGGGTCATGGGGGGGCAGCCCCTTCTTTAGAAACTTAGCCATCGAGTGACCTTTCCTACAGATCCTAGACTGGAAAGCAAGGCCAGGTGAAACCCAGAGGTGAGTACTCATGATCAAGAGGGCCCCCTCTCAGTCCCACTAAGACTAAAAACAAGGCTCATCTGGTGGAATGCGTACCTGCCTGACATGCACAGAACCCTAGGTTCTATTTCCAGCAGGGGACAAAGGGGCACGATGGGGCACACCTGTCACCCAGTGCATAGGAGGGCAGAGAGGAGGATCTGTAGGAGTTCAAATTCATCCTTGGCTACATAACAAGTTAAAGGCCCAGCCTGGGCTACATGAGACCACATCCAATAAAGTGGGGCTTTCTGAAAGGTACAGTAGGCCCTGTCCCCTCTCCTGACTGATGGACTATTTGGGCCTAAATCATCCCAAAGTTTCTATGCTCTGTATCCAGGACAGGATGGATGGATATAGAAGTGCGTCCATGTACAGCTGACAGTGAGGCCATGAGAAGGAGACCCATGACCATGAGAGCTCAGGCCATGGGATATGAGGACCATGGGAATTGTGAGGAAGCTAGAGAAAGCAGATATGACAGAGGGCAGTCTGCATAGCCACTTGCAGAGAAGCATGGAGAAGACAATCAATGCCAGAAAATCTAAGGGAATGGGAAGCCACCTCTGCTCTTGTCACTCAGAGAGAATGATGCCACTTCCTCTGGTACAATTACATTTTCCTGCCTTTCAGGGAACTGATGGCACCTTGTCAAGGAAAGGGGTAGGGATGACGCTCCTACAGAACCAGCCCTTTGGCCACCACATCCACCACCCCATCTCTCATGAATCTACTCTAATCATGGACCAGCTGTGTCCACTATCAGAGCTGTCCAAGGCAATATGTCATGAGTGACACATTGCTGTTCTGAGCCTTCTTTGCCCACTTCATCCCAAGAAGGCTCTGAAACAGCCACAGCTAGAAGAAACCACTCAAGTGTTTTGTGGGAACAGCCTCTGAGGGGGCCAGCAGCAGATCTGTGGCCTTTGAGGAGAGTTCAGAGGCTGCACCAAGCAGGCAGCCAGGAGTCAGTGTGAAATGGAAGAATACAAATACTCAATGTTACTGAAATGCAGTTACCTGCCATGTGCCAGTCACGTGACATGTGCCAGGGCATCTCTGATCCTTGGTTTCCTCTTCGGAGTGTGTATTAAGGTTGGTGGGAGGCAGAAAGGTTCCTTCAGAAACTGGAGTAGCTATGAAGTCACTGTCGAGGTGAGGGAGACAATCACCCAAGAAGCCCAGGGAGTTTACAGACTCAGCAGCAGCAAGCATTCAGGGCTAAAGTGTCCACAGGGCATTGGTTTTGTGGGGGGTGTAGGGCCTGGGTCTACCCTTGTTCTTAGGGTTCATCTTGAGGAAAGTTTCTGGTCAACCAGCTAAAACATTCTGTTTGTTTCTGTGCTCCCTCTGCCCTGCCTGGTGATTAGCTTTAGGGCATTGTTGACTCCATCTATTGTGTGGTAATCTCCCACCTGCCTGGGTGGAAATCCTTGTGCAGAAGCGAGGTATATAAGGATTTCCCCAAGGTTAAATAAATGGCATTTGGCTGATCTCCTTTCAAATGACCCAGGTCCCTTTGTGTATTCTTTCATTCACCAGGCCCTTTCCCAACTCGCATACAGTACATTGGTGCACGAACTGTAACTAGGGGGTAACACAGAATCGGGTGTTACAATTGGAGGTCCCGCTGGGATCATCAGCAACTACAGTCAAAGACCCATCTGCGAGATCGGGAAGTAGGGATCCCTGAGAGGTCGCCCTCAGAAGGCTGGCCAGCAGGTAAGAAATTGAGTGGTGAGGGTGTATTGGTAATGGGTGCAAATATTTCTTTTTTGGCATTGATGGCTGACTAAAGGGCCAGTTGATAGTGCTTTTAGAGAAGCAAGGCAAGGAAGGCACTGGTATTAAAATAAGATAGCACAAGAGTTCCTTAAGACAATTTTCTTTTGTGTAAGGTAGCTTGTTGCCAAATTATTTGAGAGAGTTTAGTCCCTGGTTTCTACACACAGGGGGCTTTAATATTACTGATTGGGAGTAGGTAAAGGTCAAAGTATTAAAAGAGTGAGGGCCAGAAGAATTTTCCATAGCGATATTTTCACTATGGCATTTAGTCAGAGATGCTCTTCTCAGTGATGATATAAAGTAAAAGAGCAATTAGAGAATTTGAACAAAACCTTTGAGGAGATTCAGGATCCAGAATCTGTGAGTTCTATTAAGAGTTTTGAGGAGCAGGAAGTTTAAGAGTACTAAAAAATATAAAAGAGAAAGAAAAAAAAACTATTAAAAAAAAGATTGCACTGTTAAAAAAGTTAGTAAAGAAGAAAGGCAGCTTTGCAGAGCCTGTCTTTTGGGAGGAGATTGCTGTGGAAGGTAAAATGCAGGAGGATTGTAATGCCTTGACATGTTAACTAGTGCAAGACAGTACGCTGGTTTAGCAGCACAGATCACTTACAATCCTGCTGTTTATGCTCAGCTGCGGTAAACCTTGGATAGCTTTACTTAACAAAGGAGCAGGAGAACAGCTTTCTAAGATCCTTCAAGGGCCTTCAAGAACCTTATTCTGAGTTTGTTGACCCAATGGGAAGTCGCAGTTTTGGGGATGTGGACTCAGCTATGGCAATCATAAAGCAATTGGCCTATTAAAAATACTAACAGATTTTGGCAAGAGGTTTTATGCCCCCGTAGAAATGGAAATTTAAATGACTTTATCCGGTTACACACGTGATGGGTCAGGTAATTGTTTCTGCCCTTGGGGGGGTCAAGGTGGAGCTAGATCAAGAAATTGTTTTCAATGCAAAAGGTCAGGACACGTAAAAAAAAAACTGCCCTGCAGGTTAAGGGACAGTTAATCAGTCCAAAAAAAAAGGCAAATGTGATGGTGCACACCTTTATCCCAGCTCTGGAGACAGAGACTTGCAAAACTGAGTTCAAGGCCAGCCTGGTCTACAGAGTGTGCTCCTAGAACAGCTAAAGGCAGGATACATAGTGGCATCCACTTCTCCCTGGAATACTCTTATCTTTGTTATTTAAAAAAAATCTCATAAATGGAAGTTGCTGTGAGATCTTAGAGCAGTAAATAGTTGTATGGACATTCTGCAGGGGAATCCAGACCCAAGCTCCTTTCAAGTGTTGATGCCTCAGGCAATCCAATGTATTACTTTGACTGAAGAAAAGCTTGCCTCTGCTCATATTCATTATATTGACTTTAGTCAGCTGCTGCTGTTGATAATTTTTCCCTCTCAACATAGTCCTACTGGAGTTTTTTGAAAGAAAGGACCCATCCTATGGGTACATGAACATATGTCACTTGTAAAAATTGTTATCTCATATCCATCAGCTGTGCTACGTGTTATTCTGAAAGGATATGAACTTAGTTTACCAATCTTTAAAATGTTACCTGTTAAGGTTATTACACCATATACCCGGGCAGAAATAACTTGACTGCAGAATTTTGCTAAAGATTGGACCTTGTTTTTATAAGTTGGTCACCTTTTTCAAAAATCATCCAGTATGCTTACTAAAGGGTCTTTTACCGGGACAGCTGTGGTAGCCTCCCCTCCTGATTTTGATATTCAGCCTGTTAATGCTAAATCTGCTCCGGTGGCTAAATTGATTGCTGTACAAATGGCCTTAGAGAAATATGCTGATATTCCGTTTAACCTTTTTTGCTAACAGTCAGTATATAAGCAAAATTCTTGCACCTTTGGAAACTGCAGCTTACATTGCCTCTGTATCTCGAGTCCAGATGCAGGATTGGCTATTCAAACTTTGCTTTGGGCCCGATCTGTTTCCATTTACGTAGGACACTTGCAGGCTCATACTGACCTCCCTGGTCCCTTGAGCGAGGGGAATGAATTGTCTGATCAGCTTAATCACCAAATTTGTGCAGTTAGTCAAGAATCTTATGAAGCTGCAGAAAAAACTCATCATTTTCATCTCAATGCTGGGTCTTTAAGACTTCATTTTAAGATATCTCAAGAGAAGCCCACTGATATTGTTTAAAAAAATGCTGTGTACAGAACTTTTAACTGTTTCCCATTTGGGATTTAGTCCTCGTGGGCTTGCTCCTAATCATTTATGACAAATGGATGTTACCCATGTTCCCTATTTTGGGCACATACAATATGTTCACATAACCGCGAATACATATTCTAATTTATTTTTGCCTCGGCTCATACAGAAAAAAATTATGGGATGTTAGAAGTCACTGTCTCCAGGCTTTTGCATACATGGGAGTTCCAAAAACTGTAAAAACTAATAATGGGCCAGCCTACACCAACACAGGCTTTGCTAAATTTTGCTCTGAGTTCTCCATTTCTCATAAGACAAAAATACCCTATAATCTTCAAGGACAAGCTATAGTGGAGCAAGCGCATCGTACGCTCAAAGCCTCTTTGCATAAAACAAAAAAGGGGGAATATGGTTCCATCTCCAGAGACCATTTATCTTTTATTTTATACATTTTAAATTTTTGACAGTTGATGCTCAATATCATACCACTGCTGACTGGCATTGGTGGCCAGACTCTTTCAGGATGCCTCATGTCAAATGGAAGAATCTAGCAGACAGCACCTGTTATGGTCCAGATCCTGTACTGGTGTGGGGAAGAGGGGGTATTTGTGTTTTTCCACAGGATGCTGACAATTCAATATGGGTACCTGATCATCTGGTGGATGCTGTCTTACAAATGAGGTGTATGATACCTGAGGAAGGAACAACAAAGGTTAATCTGTGACACATACACATACACATGCACGTACCATTATGTGTTTGCAAAAATTTAATAAAAAATAAACATTTAGAAAATAAAATATAAAATCAAGAACCAAATAATAATCAATTATCATTAATTGCATTGTCAATTCTTAGGGTGCCAGTGATAAATGGGTTTATGCCTTCCAAGTTGGACCCACCTGTCTCTCCCTGGCCAACCACTGCTCATCTTAACCCCTGTGCTGGTTCAGGATAAAGTCCACAGCCAGAATTGGCCAGGCCACCTTACATCTGTGTTTCCTGTGCCCCCTACATATTTCCCTAAGTGAACTTTTCTGAGATTTCTGTTCTCAGCCTCCTCCCTCTCCCTTCTTTCCTAATTTCTCCTGGACCTCGAGATAACCTGTTAGGTGCTTGACAGAACGATCAATTTAAAGCAGCCATGCCTGTCTCTGCTTCAGTCAGACATGCAATGTTGTTCTTTTTTAGAAGGACTTCAGATGTTCCCCAAGGCCACATGCATGTGAGACCAGGGCTCTGTCATTGAGTTATACCTCATGGTCACCATGGGTTCTCCCATCAGTATTTTTAAAATTAATTCATTAACTGAATGTTCCTGCCCATTGTTTAAAATGTTAAAATCAATGATAAAAAGACATTTTCTTTCCATTATATTTTTAAAATTAATTCACTAACTGAATATTCCTGCCCATTGTTTTTAAAATGTTGAAATCAATGATAAAAAGACATTTTCTTTTCATTATATTTTTAAAATTAATTCATTAACTGAATATTCCTGCCTATTGATTTTAAAATGTTAAAATCAATGATAAAAAGACATTTTCTTTCCATTTTTAAAGATAAGTCTCATATAGCCCAGGCTGGCCTCAAACTTGTTCTGTAGCTGAGGATGATCTTGAACTCCTAATTCTCCAGCCACCACTTCCCAAGTGCTGGGATCACAAGGGTGCGTCTCCACTCCTGTGTGCAGTGCTTAAGATGGGACTCAGAGCCTCATGCATGCCAGGCAAGCACTCTACCAACTGAGCTACATCCAAAGACCCCACAAGAAATGTGTTTATCTGACCAAAATTCCCACATTTAATGTAAAGAAATCACAACCAGAGAAATATTTGCAACAAGTATTGAGAAAGAATCCTGCGGTTCTTTTTTTTTTCACATAATTTCATTTTTGTAGTCAAATTCAATAATACATTCCTTTGCAATTTTTCTCTTTTATGTCTAAGCAAAAAGACCCCTGATGACCCCACCCCCACTTAATGAAAATAGATTCTTCTCTCATGGAATAAATCTCAACCAGTTTCCCCTCCCTTCTCTTCTCCCCCCCCCCTCACCCCCCGACATTGTCCATCTTTCCTTTCCACCAGATCCACCAATTCCACTCCCGTTTGGTCTTCTGAAAAGAGCAGACCTCCACGAGACCACAGCCAAAAAGAACAAAATGAGATGCAATAAGACAAGGCAAAAGCCCTTCTATTGTGATAGGCTAGACAAGACAACCCAAAGGAGGAAGAGTCCCAAAAGCAAGTTAAAGAGTCAGAGACACACCACTCCCTCTGTTAGGAGTCCCACAAAAACACCAAACTAGCAGCCATAACGTATACTGAGAGGACCTGGTGCAAATCCAGATCTGGTTTTTAGAAAAGCATGCGTTTCTGGCCTGTCTGTCGCATCCTGCTCCACTGTCTTCATTTTTAGTTATACTTACTGTTTGTGTGTGCACAGGCATGTGTGCGTGGGTGTCTCAATGGGATGCTCAGAGGACTTTTGGAGTTGAATTCTTTCCTTCCAACTTGCTTTGAAGCAGGGTCTCCCCCTGTTGTGCCTTCTCACCACAGAGTACAAGATGGCTGCTGAGACAGCCTCCCTGTGATTCTCCCACCTCTGCCTCCTGTCTCCACAAAGCAGTGCTGCAGTTGCAAATGCTCATAACATCTGGCTTTTTA
Source organism: Chionomys nivalis (assembly GCF_950005125.1). Taxonomy (NCBI): domain Eukaryota; kingdom Metazoa; phylum Chordata; class Mammalia; order Rodentia; family Cricetidae; genus Chionomys; species Chionomys nivalis. The sequence goes on along the minus strand of NW_026646968.1, from coordinate 274,479 downwards.
TATTGGTTCTGAGGAATCAAACCTCACCTAAGATGTTTTATTTATTAACTCTGGTTCCTTATTTTTATTAATTTTTAATTTATGTGTATGTCCATGTCAGTGTGGTTACATATTTACAAGCAAGTCTCTGTGTGGACATACATGTGGAGGCCAGGTAACAACCTTGGAAACCTTTTCCTGGACCCTATATGCCTTTTCTTCTTTCTTTCTTTCTTTCTTTCTTTCTTTCTTTCTTTCTTTCTTTCTTTCTTCTCTCTCTCTCTCTCTCTCTCTCTCTCTCTCTCTCTCTCTCTCTCTCTCTCTCTTTCTATCTGTGGTGTTTCTCTGTCCTGGAACTCACCAAGTGGGCCATACCAGCTGGCAGTGAGCCCAGGGATCTGCCCATCTTCCCTCTGTAGTGCTGGGATTACAAGTGCATGGCGACAGGCACCAGTCCCTCTGGATGTGACTCAGACATTTGTGTTTAAAAGGTGTCCTAGTTGGAGTTCCTATTGCTATGTCAAACACTATGACCAAAGCACTCAGGGAGGAAAAGGCTTATTTAACTTACACATCCCAATCACAATCCATCATCAATGGAGGTCAGGGCAGGAATCCCAGGCAGGAACCTGGAAGAGGAACTGAAGCAGAAGCCATAAAGGAGGGCTGTTTACTAGCTTGCTTTTTGTGGCTTTCTCAGTCTGCTTTGATTATAGCATCCAGGACCACCAGCCCAGCTACGGTACCACCCACAGTGAGCTAGGTTCTCCCACATCAATCAAATTAAGAAAATATTCTACAGACTTGCCTACGGGTAATCTGACATAGGCATTTTCTCAGTTGAGGTTCCCCTTCTCAGATACCTACAGCTTTGTCAAATTGACAAAATACCTAACAAGGCAAGTGCTTTCTGCACTGAGCCACCCCCTCAGTAGCTGACCTGCCTTTTCTCCTCTCAGGACTACACTTTCTTAGTGACTCTAACTTTATCAATGACAGTGGCTGAAGTGACTCTTTCCTTCTCAGTCATTACTCAACCACTATGCTTCCAACAACTTCATTTCTTTGATTTGTTCTTTTGGACATTCTGGGAAAGAAGGTGAAAAATAAGTATAGATATATGCACCTACACACACACACACACACACATGTTTGCTTACACTTCCTGTTGAGATTGGGACAGAACAGATCATAGGACTCAGGTAATGGCTCAGTCAGTAAAGAGCTTGCCATGCAAGCTTGCGTATCTTTCACCACAATCCTTGTAATTCCAGTGCTGAGCAGGTGGAGACAAGATCATCCCCAAGGCTGATGGCTACTCATACTAGCCTAATTGTTGAGCCCCAGGTCCCAGTGAGAGACCCAGTCTTTAAAAACAACAAGGTGGACAGCTTTTGAGGAGTAATAGCTAAGGGTGGCTTTCAGCCTCCCCAAGGCAGATCCCTGATGGCCTCCTCTCGAGTCCAGAGTCGGGTTCTGAGGCTTCTGCTTAGAGTAGCTGGGGTCTTTTGTTGCTATTGTTTCAGTTTAGTTTTGCTGGAGTCCTGCACTGCTAACCCCACTGGAAATCTGCTCTAAGCCGGTTTCCCAAGTGAGACCTCTGAGGGTTCAGTTTGTGAACTGCACAGTCCAGTCACATCTCAGTTCTTCCCTGTTGACTCAGTCATTTCATCATCAGTCCACCCCTTTTACAGAGGAGAAATGGCCTGCCTAGGAGAAAGCCAGGGGAGGGAAAAGCAGAAGGGACCGGAAGTACCCTCACCTCAGAAGTATTGCTCTACTTCCCAAAGTTTGACTTGCAACTGGAGAATTCCAAGTAGATGAATGTCTGGCTTCCCAGTAACTGTGGGTGATGGGGGAGACATCCCAAGGGCTGAGTGTTCATTTCAGAGAGGGCTGTGGTGGAGACAGACACAGTCAGAGGGGAGACAGGTTGGTAGAGGAGCTCTCAGAGGAAGAAAAATTGCATACAATGTCAAAGAATAAGTAATGACAGCCAGATGCAGTGAGATGGCTCAGGAGGTCAAGACACTGGAAATGCTAGAACACATAGGGCCAAAGGAAAGAACTGACTCTTGTATGTTGTTCTCTGACACACACACACACACGCACACACACCGTCACCTGTGCACACTCACACACATGGTGAATAAATAAATATAATACAATTAAAAATTAAAACAATAACAGTCACTGTGATACACACCTCAGTCTGTGCACCTGGGAAGGGGAGGCAGAAGGATCTTGATTACATGAGAATTTATCTCAAACTCTCTCGCTTCCACAGAATAGCCAAGAAAGTGCCTGAAGTCATGGAGGACTCTCCCTGGCCTTCCAGGAAAGGGAATCCATGTCAGGAACTCTTGAGAAGTGTGGTGCTGGTGAAGGTGACAGGAGATGACAAGAGGGAACCTTGTAAGTCAAGTCCCCAAGCCTCTGATACCACTGGCAGAATGAAGTGGCCACCTCAGCACCCTGCTATGATGGCTTCAGCATATGTGAAAGTTCTCAGATAGGGTTTAAGAGTGTCACTGAGACAGGTTCCTGGGGAGAAAGGTGTTTACTAAGAGTTATCAATGCCACAGACAAAACTGTAAACCACAGCATGGGAGTGGGGCTATAAGGAGATTTCAGGGCCTACCAACATGGCATCCTTCTGAGGATAGCGGTAGTTTCACTGCACAAGCCTAAACCAGGAAGGAGGGAGGAAAGGGAGCAGGATGTGTGGCCACTAATGCCCTCTGACATAAGTCACTCCCCAGCTGAGAAACACTGGGCCTGGATGGAAGTATGTCAGCTGGAGAGTCACAGTGTCTCAGTAGTGTATCTGTAAGACGTCAAAGGTAGTGCTGCAGCCTGAGCAGCTGCTGGACTCTAACCTTGCAGTCGTAGGGTGTAGAGGACAGACTGGACATGGGCCTGGCTGCATCAGTTTACCACTGGGGCTGCACCTGGAGACAAATGGCCAGGACCAGGAAAATTTTGAGGGAAAAGCTTTCAGACTCTGTGATTAGCCCCGTGTGGTAATGCATGTCTGTAAGTCAGTGTGTGGAAGGTGCAGGCAGGAAGATCAACATTCAAAGTCATACTTGGGTGCAGAAGATCTCAAACAAACAAAAAGTGAGTGATTAGACTGATACTGGTACCAGAGAACAGGAACAAATCTCATTTGTTGGAAAACACTTTGATGAAACCACCATGCCATATGGGGACTGAAGGAGGAAGTCTGTCTGAGGGTGTGCAATAGCGGTTACTTTTCCACTGTTGAGATAAAACATCATGATCAAAAGTACCTTGTGGAAGGAAGAGTTCATTCTGGCTTGCGTCTCCAAGGGAAGGTTAATAATGGTGGGGCAGCTGAAACAGGACACTGAGCAGTCGCATCTCAACCACATGCAGAAAACACAGAAAGAAAATGGAAGTGAGGTGGGAAAACACACCCCCAGTGACACACACCTCTTCCAGAAGGCTGCCCCTCCTAAATTCTCCATAACCTCCCCAATATGAGCAAGGGTACAAACAGGTGAGCCTGTGGCAAAGATTCTTCATTCAAACTTACACAGGGGTAGACTGAGTCTCTCAGAAATATATTTGAAGTGCCTGTGTGGATCTGACAGAGCTGTCAAAAAGACAAGACAAAACGAAACAGGTATTTATAAGTCAAAAGAGAAAAGACAGACAGATGGTTCAGGAGTTAGGAACAGGTGCTGCTCTTGCAGAGACCCAAGTTCAGTTCCCAGCACCCTTAGGGAACCACTCACAACCTCCTGTAATTCTAGCTTCAGGTGTCCAGGGTTCTCTTCAGGCCTCGTTGGGCTTGGAAACCCAGATGGCATACACAATCTCTCACACAGAGATACACTCACACACATACAAATAAATCTTTAAAGCTAAAACTATAATGTAAAACACTAGGGGAAAAAGTTTAAACTAAGGAGCAGAATAACTTCTCTAAAACACAGTGGCGGAACTGTTGTAATTTTTTAAAAAAGCAGTGCAAGAAAGAAAGACACCATGAGACAGAGCTCAAATGGAGAGGATTTTTAATGAGGGAAAGTCAATGGGAAAAGAGAGGATGGGTGAAGGGAGACCAGCTTCTGAGACAGGAGCTGCAGAAGAGAAGAGAGAGAGAAAGGAAGAGACTGGAGATGGGCAGGGTTCACTTTTTAAAGGGGAACATAGCAAACATATATAGGAGGTGCTCTTAGTGGATGCACTGAGAATACATCTCATCTGAACCTCAGGGGCCAGTACAGATGCCTGAATACTAACAGTGATGTTGTTGAATGACAGAGGCAGTGGGTGAGTAGGAAACCTCTCATTCGTAAAATGGAAAAACTAGTTAAGGTGTCTATATTAGGTGGTTGGAGAGATGGCTCAGTGGTTAGGAGCACTGGATACTCTTTCAGAGGACCCGGGGTTTGATTCCCAGGACCCACACAATGGCTCAAGGCTCCTGTAACCCCTGTTCCAGGGCATATGATGCCCTCCTCTGACTGCCACAGGGACCAAGTACACATGTGGCAAACAGACATACAAGCAGGTGTACATTTATACAATAAAAATAATTAAAGATTTTTTAAAAAGATATCTATACAACAATATAATTGTCTATACAGCAATATAATTGACTCGGCTTCTTTCTCCCGGCATTCTATTCTGTCTACTCCGCCTTCCTAATTTTCTGTTTTATCAGGGCCAAGCAGTTTTTTTTATTAATTAACCAATGAAAGCAACAGATATATACAAGACCCACCTCCATCATTTCCCCTTTTTCTGTTTAAACAAAAAAGAAAGGCTTTGACTTTAACATAGTACAATTACATGTAACAAAACCATTGTCAAGTAAGAATTACAGTTACAATATTTATATCTATTTTATCTTTTATCATAACTAAGGAAATTACAACTATCTATTCATTTTTTATTTTTTTATTTTATTCTTTTTTAATTAAATTTTCCACCTCCTCCCTGTTTCCCATTTCCCTCCCCCTCCTCCCACATATTGCGCCCTCCCCCCACTACCCTCCCCCTATCCCCACTCCTCTTCTCCTCCCCCCACTCCATTCCCCCTCCCTCTCGATACTGAAGAGCAGTCCAAATTCCCTGACCTGCGGGAAGACCAAGGTCCTCCCACTTCTATCTAGGTCCAGGAAGGTGAGCATCCAAACAGGCTAAGCTCCCACAAAGCCAGTTCATGTATTAGGATCGAAACCTAGTCTATTCATTTTTTAACTCCATCAAAGACTCCAGAAGGATATAATATTATCTAAGCAAACAAGAAATCCAAAACTCTAGAAATGACAGAGACATCTCGCTGCCTGTACAGTCACCCAAAGTTCCTCTGTACCATTGGGACATCCATCTTTGGCCTTCAGGACCATAGTATCCAGCAGACTTTTCCATGAAACAGGAAAATATAAAGACAATTTAGTCACTTTTTTTGTGTCTTGCAGAATGTCTCGCAGACACTTTCATGAATCAGGAACCCTGAAAGACCATCTCACTTTAGGTAAGTTCAGCAGTCTTCTCTCTGTGGGTTCTTTGTGACCAGTTTATGCATCAGTCCATGCAAGAGCAGTTTTTTGCCCAAATGGCTAACCAACTTCATAAGGAACCTCTTTGATGCCCATCTTCCTCTTGAAGTAGATTGGTACTGCCAGGAGCAGATGTGTTAGTCTCATTGTCATGAAAAACCCTAATTTATTAAAACATCTTAAATGCCATGTTCTTTAGTCTTTGAAAGATATGAAGAATGTCTATCTAACTGAAATCTCTCTATATATATCTAGAAAATCTAACTAACATGATTAAAAGCTTGACTATTATCAATGATTATCCATCAACAATCTGTATTTCCTAATTATACATTACATTTTAAATGAACTACACAATCACAATATCTTAATCAAGATCAGAAATACATATACATATAACAAAATTGACCTTAAAATCCATACCAATGCAAATTATTTATATCTATATCAAATTCCCACCTAAATGACAATGGCAATTTTGGAAAAGCAATTTATCTTCTCCAATTCAGATGCCTTCTCAAAGACAAAACAAGACAAAATGAGATGAAACAACAACAACAGACATGAAATGACCGATGACGGAGCACTCCAATGCCCGATCCCAGAATTTATTCAGAGTTGCAATAGGAGGCTGGAGGGATGGCTCAGCAGTTAAGAGCACTGGTTGCTTTTACAGGAAACCTGAGTTCTGCTTCCAGCAGCTACAGCAGGTTATTTACAAGCACCTGTAACTTCACTTCCAGTTCTACCGGAAACTCTCTCCTGAATCCACAGGCACCTGCTCTCATGAGCATGAACCCCAAAACAGATGCACAGAATTTAAAAATTAAAAAAACCAAAAAAACCATGAACAGTAGGTGAATCAATATAAAATAAATGAGGACAAAAGGCTCCAGTAGGTGAATCAATATAAAATAAATGAGGACAAAAGGGTCCAGTGGGTGAATCAATATAAAATAAATGAAGACAAAAGGCTCCAGTGGGCTCTGAGGGTGAAGAGTTTCAGTGCCCACTCCTAAGAACCAGATGATGGAGGGAACCTACTCCTGCAAGGTGCCCTCTACCTCCACACAAACTGAGGCACAGCCCCTGCCACATAATAAATAAGTGGCAATAAAAGAGCTATAGTAATTAAAACAGCACAGCATGCAGCAAGATAAATAGACCAGTAGAGTAAACTACAATCCAGAAGTATGCAGTTTCTAATGGCACAAAAGGAAGCCGGGAGAACACAGAGTAGACAAGCAGGTGTGGGGCCAGGGGGAACTCCAGGTAAGGTGAAGGAACCAAAGGAGACAGGGGTGGGACCTGGACCTGGCAGAGATTTGTGGGAGGGGTTGCTGTGTAGGACAACAGCCAGCAGAGGTAGTCCAGGCTCTTCTCTGACTGCCTGGGCTGGTATCTTCACTCCCCTGTCCTCCGAAGGTGCTGAACATAGAAGACAGCTGAGAGGCAGATGGACAATCAGCACGGATGTCACACTGACACTGTTTCTTCCCCCCAGGTCAGAGGACTAAAGACAAAACCCCAACCAGGTGCGCACCATCTTGTCCTCAGCAAGAGCAGCCAGTGCTCTTGACCACTGAGCCATCTCTTCACCCCCTTCAAATAGCTTAGAAGAACAAAGGAAAACCACACACAGGGCTCTTCACATCTCCCACCCCTGACTCATCCTGTCTGCCTCCTCCATGTCCTCTATGAGGCCATGTTCTTCAGGGCCACCAGCTTCACACCCCGACATGGAGTGCAGCAGAGTCTCAGGGAGTCTCCTTCCCAGGACAGTCCCCACCCTCAGGTCTCATGGGTCTTTCTCCTTCTCTCCTTTCATTTCCTATGCTTCCTTCTCTGTGGCTCTGGTTCCTGTCAGCCTGGAACATCTGCCTGGATTCCACCAGCTCTCCCATCTTTCCCTTTCTTCTCTCTGTCTTTATGCTCAGTGAGCCCTGCTCCCAGGAATTCTTTCTTCTAGATCTTCCACATCTCTTGCCCTTTTCTGTTCACCTCCCAACCTCTCTGCCCTTCTTTTCTGACTTTTCTTTACCTTACTGTACATGGCCTGCTCTGAGCCTTCTCCATTTTTTCTGAGAAAGGGTCTCATATAGCCCTGGCTGGTCTTGAACTCTCTATGTAGCCAAGGACAACCTTGATCTTCTGACACTTTTGCCTCCACTTCCCAATTGTTGGAGTAACAGGCGTCATACCACACCTGGTTTATGAGGTGCTGGGGATGAAACCCAGGACCTTTGCAATTAACACAAGCACTCTAAGAGCAACACAGCATCCCCAGCTCCTCCCTCTTTCTTCTCCCTGTGGTTTCTCTGGCCAGATTCTCTGCCTCCAGTTCAATCTCAGGTCCCTTCTTCCACAAACTTAGCCTGAGAACCTTCACAGATGATCTGAAACTTACTTTCCTTCTAGTTTTAATCAAGTTGATGGGAGACGATAACATTGGGGTGTGTGTGTGTGCATGACTTTTCTCAGGAGTCATACAGTTCATACATTTTAAACATTATTTTTATTACATTTTACTTATTTGTTTGTGTGCATGTGTATGTGGGTATGACTTTCATATGGCACACATGTGGAAGACAAAGAACAGCTTCAGATAGCTACATTTTTCCTTCCACATGTGAACCCCTGGGATGATATCAGTTTGTCAGTTTCTCTCTCTCTCTCTCTCTCTCTCTCTCTCTCTCTCTCTCTCTCTCTCTCTCTCTCTCTCTTGTTCAAGACAGGGATTCTCTGTAGATTTGGAATGTGTCCTGGAACTCACTCTTGCAGCCCAGGCTGGCCTCTAACTCACAAAGATCTGCCTGCCTCTGCCTCCCAAATGCTGGGATTATAGCATGTGTCACCACCATCCTGCTCAGGTTGTCAGTCTTAACGTTAAGGCTTGATCTACTAAGCCATTTCACCAGACCCCATTGGCTTTTGGGGTTTTGTTGTTGTTGTTGTAGTTTGGGCTTTTGTTTTGTTTTGTTTTATTTGAGACAAGATCTCACACTTGTCTGGAACTCACCGATTAGACCTGGTTGATTGACCAGTGAACATCAGGAGTTCCTCTGGCTCTACCTCCTGAGGACTGAGAATACAAGCATGCACCACCATGCAAAGTTCTGTGTGTGTTATTACATGTTTCTCTGTGTGTGTGTATGAGTGTATGTGCAGTACACATGCTCATGTGCTCATGTGTGTAGAAGCCAGAGATCAATGGTGTCTTTTCTCAGTTGCTCATGCATTTATGTTGTGATTCTGTGTGAACTTAAGCATGTATGTGGAGGCCAGATGTCTATGCTGTGACTCTTCTCAGCTTCTCCCGCCTTTATTTAATATTTATTTTGAGGCCTGTATAGTAAGGTCTCTTCCTAACTGAAGCTCATCAGTTTGTCTGGGCTGCCCAGAAAAGGAGCTTCAGGGATCCACCCATCCCACCCCTACCCTCCAGGCACATTGTACCCAGAATATTTTGTTGTTGGTTTGGTTTTCTGAGACAGGGTTTTTCTGTGTAAACATCCCTGGCTGTCCTGGAACTCTCTTTGTAGACCAAGTTGGCCTCAAAATTACAGAGATCCCCTTGCCCCTATTTCCTGAGTACTGGGTTTAAAAGCATGCACCCCTACTGCATGTCTATACCCAGCATTTTTACATGAGCCCTTGGGAATCTAAATTTTGGTCTTCATGTTTGAGAAGCAGGCACTTTGTCAACTGAGCCATGCCTCCAGCCCTCCACTTCATCTTCTGAGACAGGGTTTTTCACTGAATCTAGAGCTCATCTGTTAGTGTAGGCTGGCCAGTGAACTCCTGGGACTTAGCAGCCTGTTTCTGTTTCTCCAGCATCCAGCTTTAGGTGGGTGGATGCTGGGGTCTAAAGTCAGGACTTGACATTTGTGTGACAAGAACATTGCTTCCTGGGCCATCTCTCCAGCCCAGCACCCAATGTCTTTATTCTTTCTTTTCCAGCCTCTAATATATTGCCCATCTTGTTCTTATGCAGAGAACTCATTGAAAACACTGAGAAATATGAGGATGTTGAACCTGAGGGTGAATTCTGCCATCTCCCAGTTTCCACACTTGGCTCTGCCTTCTTCTCTCAAGACCCCACACTTACATAAGCATTCCCTCAGTGTTTTTGTCTTCTCCTTCTCACCCTGTCCCTCCCATGTAACCTAGGTCTTTATCTCACACTTGGAACTCCCAGCCATCTGTCTCCCTTCCTGTCACATGCCGTGACGTCAGAACTCTATGTTCCTTTTTCTCTAGGACAACATATGGACCCCAAAGAGAACCCCAAGTAGCAATTCAGACACAGGTCTGAAGGAGTTAAAGGGATGTTGATGGAGGCAGAGGTTGGAGGTCAGAGGTGTGGGAGGAACATTCAGGCTGCAACTGCTGCTTTATGGGAGCCTCAGTTGCTCTGTTATCTAATGCCTTATCTCCCCCACACCCCTGCAGGATCGTGTATGCCTCCATTATCCTCTCAAGCTCAGCCTCCCCAGGAACACCACCCTACCTACCTGTCCATGAGAACCCCCAAAAAGAGACTGTATACTCCATCATAAATGACCCCAAATGAGTGGGTCTGGGTGACCATCTCAGAAACACCTTTGCATCTAATAGAAAGACTCCCAGATTCCACTGATACCCACAGAGTCGGAAGCTTACAGGTCACATATACTCATAGCCAGAGACAGAAACTCACGCGTCAGAGAGTTTGAATTCAGAGAAACTGAGAAATTCCCAGTTCCATTTTCTAACTTCCTAGGTCTTTCTCACAAGAATAAAAAGATCTACAGAATTTGCCTAAATGAATGTAATTATGGGTCACTGTATGAACCTTAACTTCTGGCCCTCTAAGACCCCTCCCCCTCCTCTATCACATTTTCCTAGCTGCCCAATGCAGTGGATGCCCCAAATGCTGGCAGCTTTCTACACAATGTGCACCCACATCTGTGAGTGTAATAACCAGTATACACTGTGACTGGTTCCCATGTACCACTGCACAGGACATCAGCAACAACTCTAGAGAGATGGTGTGAGGCAGGGAACTGAACACCCGATTGTTGTGGTGCTTTCCAAAAGTCAGCTGGCTCCCATGCCGTCTCTCTGTCAATAAAACCCTTAAACATAGAGTTGTCATGTAGGCAGTTCCCTTACTACCCCTGCCATTCTTAGCGGGTGACCCCACCCCCACCCAAGACCAAAATGCCCATGAATCTGTTATGGGCGCTGAGAAAAACTGCTCCAGACAGGGCTCCAGGGATCAGTGTCTGCCCTACTGCACGTGAACAACCACGTATATAGTAGAAGTCTGTCATCTGTGATTGGTTAGTGCATTTCCACTGACTGGACATTGACAGTTCATGCCATCAGGGTCTCATGTGCAAGATGCACAGTATAGGAGACAAGGAGAATACAGACTCATTCATAGGCCAACTGTTGGCTACTCAAGCGACTTCAGAATTCAGTGTTCTGCCTTCAGGAGCATGGTGTGCCATGCTTCTTATTTAGAAGTACAGTTTTCCAAGTAGGCTGGGCACCAGGTCATGCCTGAATTTTCCCCTGCACACAGTATGGTATGTTCTAGGCTTTGTTGGTTTTTTTTTAAAATATTTTATTTATTTATTTATTTATTAGGTTTTTTTTTGTTTTTTCAAGACAGGGTTTCTCTGTGTACCCCTGCCAGTTCAGGCACTCAGTCTATAGATGAGGCTGGCCCTTGAACTCAGAGATCCCCCTGACTCTGCCTTCAAGAGCTGGGACTAAAACTGTGCACTACCACCACCCCACTTATTTTAATTTTAAATTATATATGCTCCCCTCCCCCCTCTCTCTGTGTGGTGGGGGTATGTGCATGTGTGGTGGGGGTATGTGCATGCAGGTCAGGTCCCTGCAGAGACAAGAGATGTTGGTTCTCTGAGAGCTAGGGTTAAAGGCAGTTATGAACTGCCTAATGTGAGTACTGGGGCTTGAACTCAGGTTTTCTGTAAGAGAAGTTTAACTATTGAGCCATTCTCCAGCCCCCTTGTATTTGAGACACAGTCTTGCTGTGTACTCTTAGCAAGACCAGAACTCCTTATGTAGACCAGGCTGACTTCAAACACAGTGTTTCACCGGCTTCTGCCTCAGGAGTACTGAGAGAATAAAGATGGCATTCCGAATGTAGGTTGGCTTACTAAATTCTAATTTTGGATGATCAAATGCCAAGTACCCACCCAGGCCAGAGGTGTTCTATTTTTCTGCCCATGCCTCAAGGATGATAAAGCTGATGTTTACCTTTCTAGTGTTAGAACAAGTTTCAGTGGCCCCCAAAGCTGCTTTGAGGTGTTCCTCCCCTTTATCCCCCAGGTCACTTTCAGGGTGTCCCATTTGCTTGCAGTGCTTCTTGCCCAGACCCTACATGTTCCCTTTCCCTCCCTCAGTTGACTGCTTAGGCTTCATCCCTCACTGAAGCCTTTAATGGCACTTTCCCACTTCCTCCTTCTGCCATCTTTTATGCTGTCTCTCTCTTGACCCATTATTCTTGGTTTTTAGAGACAGGTCCTCACAATTTAATTCAGGCTGTCCTCAAACACACCCTCCTCCTGACCGGCATATGTGGCTATACCTGACTATAAATGTAGTATGAATTCTAATTTGTCTTAATAAAATAAACCCAGAGTCAGATATCAGGGTAAATGGTGAAAGATCAGAGCAACAAAGGAACAAGTCACAGCCAAGTCTTACCTTGTTAACTCCTCAGCCAGAAAAAAAAAAAGAGCTGAGCTCCTGTTTCCCATGGCTTATATTTCTCTCTCTGCCCAGCCATATCACTTCCTGTCTGTCTATACAGACTTCAAGACCTCTGTGGTTAACTAGTGGCTAGCTCTGCCCTCTGATCTTCAGGAAAGCTTTATTTTTAGAGCACAAACAAAATATCACCACAATATATGTATTCTTTTTAGATTTATTTTATGTCTATTAATTTTTTGTCTACAAGTATGTCTATGAACTACACATGTGCCTGACAAGGAAGGGAAGACACAGGAAGGCTTGACCACTCTGCTTTAGTCCGTGTTCCCACAATCTGAGAACACAGAGAGGAGAGAGCAAGAGTTGTATGACCTGTGTGATTAAAGCACAGCCTACGTACTGTGAACAGTTTGTTTCCAGATTAAACAGAGCCTTATTAAACTTTGGCCTAATAAATTGAACATATCTGTGCATACAGGGGCCATATTTCACATAACATGATTTATACTAAACATCCATCCCAGGTTCCCTGAGGATGTCCTGGAGTCCTGAAGTTGGCTGGCTCAGCCCTGCAAATGACAGCATCTGAGCTTTGGATCCTTACAGCAAGCTCCTCATGTACAAATCACAGCATGTCAGAGGGTCATGATGTCATCTGCACAGGCTTTGTGTTGTTCTTCAACCTTGTCCTCTGTGTCTCTCTAAACCTTCACCAAAGATGAAGGACCAACTCCAGTTTCTGGTCAGCATCTTCAGAGGAAGTCTCAGGACACTCTATTCCCTCATAAGGAAATGCTGATGCTAAGACCAGTATTAGTGATTTTGCAGTGCTTATGTGAGTGTGCGTGTGTATGTGTGTATGCTCCTTGTGGTGTCTGATGCCCTCAGAGACCAGAAGAAAGCACTGGGTCCCATGAATGTGGATTTACACATGGCTGCCACATGGGTGCTGTAAACCAAATTCAGGTGCTCTGTAAGAGCAGCAAATGCTCTTAACTGCTGACCCCCAAACCTCTATGGTATTAGACTTTTAAAAGTTTATGGTGGGACTGGAAAGTTAGCTCAGTTTCAATCCCCAAACCTACATGGTGGCTTACTCTAGTCCATGGGGATTCGATGCCTTCTTCTGACCTCTGCAGGAACCAGGCACACAGGTGGTGTATGTACATACATGCAGGAAAAACACTATAAGCATGCATGTGTGTCTGTCCTGTGTGTGTGTGTGTGTGTGAGAGAGAGAGAGAGAGAGAGAGAGAGAGAGAGAAAATGACTTGTGGGAATTAATTCTTCCCTTAATCTTGTGGGTCCTGGAGATCCATTTCTAGTTGTTAGGCTCAGCATCAAGCGTCTCTACCCAGCAAGCCAGGGATTTTAATCTTGTGTGTCATGGCCTTTGGGAAGAGAAATAGCGCTTCCACAGGGGTCAGCCATGACCATCAGAGCACTCTGATGTTTATGATTCATAACAGGAGCAAAATTATGCTATGAGGTAACAAGGAGAACAATCGTATGTTTGGGGGTCACCACAACATGACAAACTGTATTAAAGGGTCACAACATCAGGAAGGTTGAGAACCACTGTATAAGCCCTCTCATCAGCAGTCCCCAGGCCTCTTAAAATCATTAATCACATTTAAATATGAACACATGCATTTGATTTCTTCATACCAATATGTAATAAATATTAAAAACATTTCATTGTACTAAAAATGAATGAAAATTTTAAGTGGGCACAGGTTTTGTAAGAAAATGTAAAAACAATTAACAGTCTAAATTTCTGGGTCAGGCATTGTGTATCTGAGGGATCAACTATTATGATGATGCCCCCTGAAAAATTCATTTTTGTTCCATCTGATCCCAAAATGCAATGTGGATGAGAGTGTAGGAGTCTTTTTTTTTTATTAATCAAGAAAAATTTTATTCCAACTTAACAGAAAAACACCTCATGGAAGAGAATGGAGACTGGAGGGTGGGAAATATAATACTGTTCTTCATGGAGCTCAGACACAGGACAGACAGACAGCTGCATGGCAGGAAGGAGAGCTTAGAGGAGTAAGCAGGTGATGGGGAAGAGTTTAGATCAGAAGGAGAAAGAAAAGTGACAAGTTCTGAGTATTTCAAGAAAGTGGGCAGGCATATGAACCAGCATGGCTGCACATGGTAAGATGCTGTGCTAGACAGCAGGGTTCTGGGATGGGACAGTGCAGCTTTATTAAAGGTAAAATCATTTGACCTCTAGCATGGCTTAAGGGAACACTTCTTTCTAGGGTGACCCCTTGGCCATGCTGACACCATCCACCTGGGATATTTGGACTCTACACAGACATTCTATTCTCTTGACCATGCAGTTACTCTTCCTTCCTTCCTTCCTTCCTTCCTTCCTTCCTTCCTTCCTTCCTTCCTTCCTTCCTTCCTTCCTTTTCTCTCTTCTTTCTTTGTTTTTTGTTTTGTTTTTCAAGAGAGGCCTTCTCTGTAGAATAGTCCTGGGTGTCCTGGAACTTGTTTTGTAGCCCACACTCACACGATAGATCAGTCCATGACAGTCAGGGCAACTCAGCACCAATGGTTCAAGATGGATCTTAGCATAAGCCCCAAGAAAGGTCAGCCATTGAAATGACATTTTTTATTGATATTTATTGAGCTTTACATTTTTCTCTGGTCCCCTCCATGCCTCTCCTTTCCTCCTTCAACCCTCCCCCAAGGTCTCCATGTTCCCAATTTACTCAGAAGATCATGTCTTTTTCTACTTTCTACTTTCCACATAGGTTATATTTATGTATGTCTCTCTTAGTGTCCGCATTGTTATCTAAGTTCTCTGGGATTGTGGTTTGTAGGCTGGCTTTCTTTGCTTTATATTTATAAACCACTTATGAGTGAGAACATGTGATAATTGTCTTTCTGTGTCTGGGTTAACTCACTCAAAATAATGTTTTCTATCTCCATTCATTTTCCTGCAAAATTCAAGCTGTCCTTATATTTTTCTGCTATGTAATACTCCATTGTGTAAATGTACCACATTTTCCTCATTGATTCTTTGGTCAAAGGGAATTGAGGTTGTTTCCAGGTTCTGACGATGACAATAATGCTGCTATGAATATAGTTGAGCACATGTCCTTGTGGCACGATTGAGCATCCTTTAGATATATACCCTAAAGTGGTAATACTGTGACTTGAGGAAGGTGGTTTCCTAATTTTCTAAGAAACCACCACACTGACATCCAAAAGGGCTGTACCAGCTTGCATTCCCACCAGCAATGCAGGAGTGTTCCCTTTTCCCCACATCCTCTCCAGCATAAGTTGTCATCAGTGTTTTTGACCTTGGCCATTCTTACAGGTGTAATATGGAATCTCAGAGCTGTTTTGATTTGCATTTCTCTGATGACTAAGGATGTTGAACATTTCCTTAAGTGTCTTTCAGCCATTTTAGATTCCTCTGTTGGACAAGACCTAGTCTAAGGAGTACCATAAGCTTTTAGGAATCTTGACTCAGGACAAATTGGGATTTGTGGTTTTGACACTGAAAAGAATTTCAGGAGTGGCCATGATAGCAAGGATTTTTAAATGGGCTCGAGGGTGAGGAGATATCTATCAGTGAAAGCAGTTGCCTGAGGCCCTGCTGCTAGTGCCACCAGCTGAGCCACCACCATGCTGTTCTGATCCTCTTAAAGCCTGAGCCAAAATTACCCTCTACCTCTCTTACACTGAGTCTTGGCATCAATGTGGGAGGAGCCATGAGAAAAGAACTCCAAAGCAATGATGGCTTCTGATCAACTCTGATTGGTCCATGGTTCTGTGACCTCACAAAGAACCACTGGGATGAATAAGAGAGGTCCACCCATATTAGTCACCAGCTAGGCCTAGATCTTGTCCTTCGAATGCAGTGAAACTGTTGGCTGGCTGCAGAGGACTTGAATCAGGACTTAGGTCTTGAGAGACTTTGATATTTGTTGTTTGTTTTTGGAACTAAATATCTGTGATCACCACTGACCTGGACATTGTGAGTGTGCTTCCCAATTTCGTGTTTGTGCCTGAATTTTGACTGATGTGGTTTAAATTTAGTGTCTGTGTTTCAGTTTATTTTATTATCAATCATTTTCTACTATGCTCTACACATTCATCTTTAACATTTTGTACATTGGTTTATTTCTTTATGTTAAGTTTTCTTAACTTAGCTGTAAAAGATAAGGGATTTGGTTTGGTCATGTGTTTGGAGCATACACACCTGCCTTGTTACTTCTCTCAGCATTTCCCTGTGGTTGTAAATTCCCTTATCACGTTAAGAATTTTCTCCTGCTCACCATGCTACTCATTAAACAAAACATGCTCTGGAAAGTCTTGAGGGAAGACAATTTCCTCATGGCCTTGCAGTGTCACAGACAGGTCGTCATCCTTTCTCTGCCCACAACTATGAGTTTAAGGGAAAGGAACTAAGTGCCATGAGGGTAGAGATGAAGAGGCTGCAGTAGTTGGAGTCATCAGAGAATTTGAGGATCTGAGTGAAAAGGGCCTTGAGGAAGCTTGTGTGTTCACTATCTAGTCCATAGCCCTGTCTCTAACCCTGGGTAGCCCAAAGCCAACTGAGTCCACTCTAGGTACTGCAGCTGTTATTAAAGTCCAGATGTCCTCAAGGTTTGTGTGGGGGAGGTTTCACATCGTCTCATGTCTCTGGATTTCCAGTCTCTAACAGGGTTGCTGTTCAGGAGGTTGTAAAGCCCTATGGTGGTGGAACCCAGCAGGGAAAATGGAGTCATTAGAGGCAACAGGACATAAAAAAGCCATGTGAGCAGCTGCTTCAGACCCACCTTCCCAAGTCCCAACATGGTTTCCCTGTCCCCTGATTGTCTGAGCCATAGCACAACCTATGGAACAAATGTTGCTCTTTCTCAGGGAATTGGTCATGGCAGTGAGAAAACCAATGCAGTCCTTGGAGACAGAAGGTGAAGATTTTTGTTGCTTCAGTTTTGGTTGTGAATAGCTGTGATTGGTTCATTACCTCCTATGGCCTCACTGGAGCCACTGTGAGAAGTTGCAGACTCTGCCCACATGAGGCCCTGGCTGGTGCTTCTCACTTTGCAGAGTTTGCTGTTGCTGGGTTGGCTGCAGAGTTGTTGAGCTCAGACATTGATTCATGTAAACCTTGATATTACTGATCTATGAAAACAGATGCTGCTCATTTGCTTTGACATCCAAACAGAACAGTGAGTTTGCTTCCTGTTTTGTTGGTTTTGATTTATGTCTCTGAATTGGTTCTAAATTTAATTTGTGATATTCATTCAGTTTCTTTTTTTTAGGGGTGCAATGAACTTTATTGATGGTATTCAAGAGAGTAGGGCTCCCTAAGCCCCTCCTGCTATTCTGGGGGTCTGGTTTGGAAACTGTGAGAGAGATGCTCAGTGTCAAGGGTTAGTTAGGATAGGGACTGCTCAGCAGCCGAGGGCCTCTCTCTTGCTGTATCCCTGCTGGGATGGGTGGTCCAGGGTGGGCTTCTTACACTTTGGAGGCCATGTAGGCCATGAGGTCCACCACTCTGTTGCTGTTGCCGAATTCATTGTCGTACCAGAAAACGAGCTTTACAAAGTTGTCATTGAGAGCAATGCCAGCTCCAGCATCAAAGGTGGAAGAGTGGGAGTCACTGTTAAAGTCACAGGAGACAACCTGGTCCTCAGTGTAACCCAGGATACCCCTTAGTGGGCCCTCGGATGCCTGCTTCACCACCTTCTTGACCTCGTCATACTTGGAAGCTTTCTCCAGGAGGCATGTCAGATAGACAACGGACACATTGGGGGCAGAAAAGCGGAAGGCCATGCCCTTGAGCTTCTCGTTCAGCTCTGGGATGACTTTGCACACAGCCTTGGCAGCGCCAGTGGATGCAGGGACGATGTTCTGGGCAGCACCATGGCCATCTCGCCATAGCTTCCCAGAGGGGCCATCCACAGTCTTCTGGGTGGCTGTGATGGCATGGACTGTGGTCATGAATCCACAATGCCAAAATTGTCATGAATGACCTTGGCCAAAGGGGATAAGCAGTTGGTGGTACAGGAAGCGTTACTGACAATCTTGAGGGAATTGTCATACTTGTCATGGTTCACACCCATCACAAACATGGGGGCATCGGCAGAAGGGGCGGAGATGATGACCCTTTTGGCCCCACCCTTTAAGTGGACCCCAGCCTTCTCCATGGTGGTGAAGACACCAGTCGACTCCACAACATACTCTGTGCCAGCATCCCACCATTTGATGTTGGCGGGATCTCGCTCCTGGAAGATGGTGATGGCCTTCCCGTTGATACTATTCCCATATTTCAGTTCTTAAACATGATTCCTTGTAATTTTTTAATTAATTTATTTTTGGCTTTCAAAGTTTTATTAGTATGTACAAGCTGTAAAAAGCCAGATATTTCGTGAATATGTGAATGATTATCATATCTACGTGTGCTATTATCCCATAAACCCTTTGAAGCACTTAAATGCTCATCTATCCTGATAACTATCTTCCATACTTGCTATGTTGCATCCTACAGCACTGCAAAAAGAACCAAAGAAGCCGGGCGGTGGTGGCGCGCTCCTTTAATCCCAGCACTCGGGAGGCAGAGGCAGGCGGATCTCTGTGAGTTCGAGACCAGCATGGTCTACAAGAGCTAGTTCCAGGACAGGCTCCAAAACCACAGAGAAACCCTGTCTCAAAAAACCAAAAAAAAAAAAAAATAAGAACCAAAGACATGTCATGTGTGTCATGAGGTAAGTCCATTTCATTACAGCATCCCAGTGTCAGGGAAGGCTAGCATCCTTTAGATGACCATCTATAGGAGTTTTAGATAAAGGAATTGAATATGTGAAGTGTAGTCAGAATACTTAGAGAACACAGCATCCTAGTGCAAAGGGCATTGGGGCAGACCATAGGTTCATTCTCTAACTAGTCCATACCTGTGTCCCTAGCAAAGGTCAGCACAGAGTTGCTGAGTCTGTCTACCTTGTTACTATGGCACTTGTTCCTTGTTACTATGTTACCTGCTTACTATGTTCTTAAAGTCAAAGTGTCCTGCTCAGGTTTGACAAGAATGGTCTAACACCTTATCATGTGTTTGAATGTCTGGGCTCTAGCAGGGAGGTGTAGTTTGGGGAAGTCATGAAAGCCCAGGGTATCAGAAATAATTGTGTGACTGGATGTACCAGGGACCTGCCAAAGTCCTGTATCCAAATGCTTTAGACCTATCTTCCCAAGTCCCCTGCTCCTCGTCTTCCATCCCTCCCTGTCCTGTGAGAGCCTGAGAGGAAGGTTATTCTTTGTCATTTAAGTTGTTTCTTGTTGGGAATTTGCTCTGGAGCTCGGTAGAGAATCATCTTTTGGGCCATTTGCTGTTACTGGCCCATTCCTTACTGTGACATCACAAAAGGCCTTTGTGAGAAGTTATCGAAATCTCTTCCTATAAGGCCCTTCAGCAGACTGCGGTTTGTCTTGATGCTGCAGAGAAACTCTTGTTGAATAGAGAGCACCTGGACTTCTACACTTGACCTGATAAACTGGAATCTCCTAATCTCTTGGACCTTGACATTGGGAAATTTCCTCTTTGTTGGTTGAATTTTGTGTTTAGTTGTTCTTCTTAATACATACACTCAATACTTTTTGTTGAGGCTTATGTGTTCTGCTTATGTGTTCATTTTGCTTAATTGTTCTGTTTAAAATGTTTTGTCATGTTTTACTTTGGTTTAATTTTATTTTAAACCTTATCTGTGTGAAATAAGGAATCCTCTATAATACTTCTATAGATGTATACAGTAACCTGGGATTATTTTCATGTGCTCTGTGACATTACAGCTTCACCTTGTGTCTGCCCCAAAGTCCCCCATTTCAGTTAAGGTTCCAGCTACTGATCCACAGCTCTAGTCACCATTTCTCTGGAACCAGGGGCTTACAGTATGAACCTCATGTCTATTTCTTCCTTAGAGAATGACAAAAGTTGATGTTTTGTGGCTGACTGTGGACTTCTTCAGTTGTTCTCCTTACATGCTTGCTAAATAGTTTTCCCATAGAATTGTCCTAGGATTCCCTGTTGAACTCTCTGTGAACAGGAAACTTTCACTGTAATGTGTTGGTTGACTTAGTGTGAAGAAGTAAGAAATCTGATAACAGATGTATAAGTGGATATTCATCAAGGACATTGGAGTACACTCAAACCTGTTTTGTTTCTTTGTGGTTTTTCTTTTAACAAAAGTAAGCTTTTATTTCCATGTTTCTCAGATTAAGTTTTCTGAGTTGGTTGCTTTGAGAGGATCAGTCAAAGAGAACAAATCCCACATCCTCATCTGATTCCTTCAACTCTTCCTTGGCTTCAGCCTTGGCTGGGGCTGCAGCAGTAGCAGGAGCAGCAGTGGTGGCAGCAGCTGCAGGGGCAGCAGCCACAAATGCAGATGGATCAGCCAAGAAGGCCTTGACCTTTCAGCAAGTAGGAAGATGTACTCAGTCCCCACAGACAGAGCCAGAACCCGCTTGTAACCACAGATGTTAGAGTGTGATACTGAAGCAACAGCTGGATAACCAGTCTGCAGACAAACACTAGCAACATTTTGGACACCATCTAGAAAGCAAGAGTGCAGAGTCTGCTCTGTGATGTCAAGCACTTCTGGGTTGTAAATGCTGCCATCATCAAACACCTGCTGGATGATCAGCTCAAAGGAGAAGGGGGAGATGTTCAGCATGTCCAGCAGTGTGGCTTCACTGGCTCCTACTTTGTCTCCAGTTTTTATTAGCTGCGCATCACTCAGAATTTCAATGGTGCCCCTGGAGATTTTAGTAGTGATGCCTAAAGCCTGGAAAAAAAGAGGTCTTCTTGGGCCCCAGACCAGTGTTCTGGGCTGGCACAGTGGCCTCGCTTGGGGCAATGGCACCAGCACAGGCAACAGCTGGCACTTTGTTGGCCAGAAGCATGTCCCTAATCTCAGTGAGATTCTCCTTGGTGAACACAAAGTCCACATTCCCCCAGATATGAGGCAGCAGTTTCTCCAGAGCTGGGTGGTTCTCAGATGCCCCACCCCCCAGATGCCCTTCTGCATCATTGTGTTCTTGCCCATCAGCACCACAGTCTTCCTTCACAGGGACATATAGATCTGCTGCATTTCCTTGGAGCCCACATTGTCTGCTTCTACAGTGAAGCATTTTGGATAATCATTCAAAAGCTGGATGATCTTAATGAAGTAGTTCAACTTCCAGGTTGTCCTGTCTTCCCTGGGCATCATGGTAGGGCATCAGGGATTGCCATGCAGGGTTTAAAGATGATGTCACTCTAACAAGGATGCCTGGCGAGCTCAAGACTCTGTTTGCAATGATCTTTCCTTGTGTCTTTTTGATGCTTCTCGAGGAGCACTGGTCTCCATTATATGGAAAGACCCGTCATGCACTATGTTGGTCCTTAGATGTCCTTGCTAACAGAAGTTGTGTTTCTCTTTTCATCTTATACCTAAATTGATCACTTGCATGTTTTGTAACATCTGGAATTGATCCTCACACCCAGGGTGGAGTAGCTGGAAGGTAGCAAGTGATATGTAGGCTTAATAACATCTTATCAATGTTAGTGTCTCTTTTATGATTCAAGCACTCTCTTGCTTACATGATTGTCAACTCTCTAGAGTCAATGCACATCACACACACACACACTCAGGGTTCCCTAGATCCTACTTGTCCTTCTTTCATACTTCATGTCTTGTCTTACATTTCAAGAATTTGAATCTTCTCTCTGGGTGACGCAGGTCAAGGGTTTGACAGACTTCATCCTTTCTTTTTTTTTAATTTTTTTAATTTTTTATTTTATTTTATTTATTTATTTTATTCTTTTTTATTTTTTATTGTTTATTTATTTATTAAAGATTTCTGCCTTCTCCCCGCCACCACCTCCCATTTCCCTCCCCCTCCCCCATCAAGTCCCCCTCCCTCATCATCCCTAAGAGTAATCCGGGTTCCCTGCCCTGTGGGAAGTCCAAGGACCACCCACCTCCATCCAGGTCTAGTAAGGTGAGCATCCAAACTGCCTAGGCTCCCACAAAGCCAGTACGAGCAGTAGGATCAAAAACCCATTGCCATTGTTCTTGAGTTCTCAGTAGTCCTCATTGTCCATTATGTTCAGCAAGTCCAGTTTTATCCCATGCTTTTTCAGACCCAGGCCAGCTGTCCTTGGTGAGTTCCTGATAGAACATCCCCATTGTCTCATTGTGTGGGTGCACCCCTTGCGGTCCTGAGTTCCTTGCTCGTGCTCTGTCTCCTGCTCTTGATTTGGACCTTGAGATTTCAGTCCGGTGCTCCAATGTGGGTCTTTGTCTCTGTCTCCTTTCATCGCCTAAATGTTTTTCTTTGGGTTCACCTTCATAATTAGCTTCTCTAGGACCACGCATAATAGGCTCAAGGTCCCATATTCATGGCTAGAAACCAAATATGAGTGAGTACATCCCATGTTCCTCTTTTTGGGTCTGGCTCACCTCACTCAGGATAGTGTTTTCTATTTCCGTCCATTTGCCTGCAAAATTCAGGAAGTCATTGTTTTTTACTGCTGAGTAGTACTCTAATATGTATATATTCCATACTTTCTTCATCCATTCTTCCATTGAAGGGCATCTAGGTTGTTTCCAGGTTCTGGCTATTACAAACAATGCTGCTATGAACATAGTTGAGCATATACTTTTGTTGTATGATAGGTCATTTCTTGGGTATATTCCCAAGAGTGGTATTGCTGGGTCCAAGGGTAGGTGGATCCCAAAATTCCTGAGAAACCGCCACACTGTTTTCCAAAGTGGTTGCACAAGTTTGCATTCCCACCAGCAATGGATGAGTGTACCCCTTTCTCCACAACCTCTCCAGCAAAGGCTATCATTGGTGTTTTTTATTTTAGCCATTCTGACAGGGGTAAGATGGTATCTTAAAGTTGTCTTGATTTGCATTTCCCTGATCGCTAGGGAAGTTGAGCATGACCTTAAATGTCTTTTGGCCATTCGAACTTCTTCTGTTGAGAATTCTCTGTTCAGCTCAGTGCCCCATTTTTTAATTGGGTTGATTAGCCCTTTACGGTCTACTTTCTTGAGTTCTCTATATATTTTGGAGATCAGACCTTTGTCTGTTGCGGGGTTGGTGAAGATTTTCTCCCAGTCAGTGGGTTGCCTTTTTGTCTTAGTGACAGTGTCCTTTGCTTTACAGAAGCTTCTCAGTCTCAGGAGGTCCCATTTATTCAATGATGCCCTTAATGTCTGTGCTGCTGGGGTTGTACGTAGGAAGTGGTCTCCTGTGCCCATGTGTTGTAGAGTACTTCCCACTTTCTCTTCTATCAGGTTCAGTGTGTTCAGACTGATATTGAGGTCTTTAATCCATTTGGACTTGAGTTTTGAGCATGGTGATAGATATGGATCTATTTTCATTCTTCTACAGGCTGACATCCAATTTTGCCAGCACCATTTGTTGAAGATGCTTTCTTTCTTCCATTGAATACTTTTAGCTCCTTTATCAAAAACCAGGTGTTCATAGGTTTGTGGGTTAAAGTTAGGGTCTTCTATTCGATTCCATTGGTCAACTTCTCTGTTTCTATGCCAATACCAAGCTGTTTTCAATACTGTAGCTCTGTAATAGAGTTTGAAGTCAGGGATGGTAATGCCCCCAGACAATCCTTTATTGTATAAGATTGTTTTGGCTATCCTGGGTTTTTTGTTTTTCCATATAAAGTTGATTATTGTCTTTTCCAGATCTGTGAAGAATTTTGATGGGATTTTGATGGGGATTGCATTGAATCTATAGATTGCTTTTGGTAGAATTGCCATTTTTATTATGTTGATCCTCCCAATCCAAGAGCAGGGGAGGTCCTTCCATTTTCTGGTGTCCTCATCGATTTCTTTCTTCAAAGACTTAAAGTTCTTGTCAAATAGATCTTTCACTTCCTTGGTTAGAGCTACCCCAAGATATTTTATGCTATTTGTGGCTATTGTGAAAGGTGATGCTTCTCTGATTTCCCTCTCTGCTTCCTCATCCTTTGTGTATAGGAAGGCAACTGATTTTTTGGAGTTGATCTTGTATCCTGCCACATTCCCAAAGGTGTTTAACAGCTGTAGGAGTTCTTTGGTAGAGTTTTTTGGGTCGCTTATGTATACTATCATATCATCTGCAAATAACGAAAGCTTAACTTCTTCTTTTCCAATACGAATCCCCTTGATCCCCTTATGATGTCTTATCGCTATTGCTAAAACTTCAAGCACTATATTGAAGAGGTATGGAGAGAGTGGACATCCTTGTCGTGTTCCTGATTTTAGTGGGATGGCTTTGAGTTTTTCTCCGTTTAATTTAATGTTGGCTGTCGGTTTCCTGTAAATAGCTTTTATTATATTTAGGTATGATCCTTTTAGCCCTAATCTCTCCAAGACCTTCATCATAAAGGGGTGTTGAATTTTGTCGAATGCTTTTTCAGCATCTAATAAAATGATCATATGTTTTTTTTTCTTTCAGTTTATTTATATGTTGGATTACATTGATAGATTTGCGTATGTTGAACCAGCCCTGCATCTCTGGGATGAAGCCTACTTGATCATAATGGATAATTTTTCTGATGTGTTCTTGGATTCGGTTTGCCAGTATTTTATTGAGGATTTTTGCATCGATGTTCATGAGTGAGATAGGCCTGTAATTCTCTTTCTTGGTTGGGTCTTTGTGTGGTTTTGGTATCAAGGTAACTGTAGCTTCATAAAAGGAATTTGGCAATGACTCTTCTGTTTCTATATTGTGAAATACATTAAGAAGTATAGGTATCAGCTCTTCTTGGAAGGTCTGGTAGAATTCTGCATTGAAACCATCTGGTCCTGGGCTTTTTTTGGAAGGGAGATTTTTGATAACCGTTTCTAATTCTTCGCGACTAACCGGTCTATTTAGATCGTTCACCTGTTCTTGGTTTAGCTTTGGTATATTGTACTTATCTAAAAAAAAATGTCCATTTCTTTTGCATTTTCCAGTTTTGTGGCATACAGGCTTTTGTAGTAAGATCTAATGATTCTCCGAATTTCCTCTGTGTCTGTGGTTATGTCCCCCTTTTCATTTCTGATCTTATTTATCTGCGTGTTCTCTCTCTGTCGTTTAATTAGTTTGGAAAGGGGTTTGTCGATCTTGTTGATTTTCTCTAAGAACCAACTTTTTGTTTCATTGATTCTTTGGACTGTTTTCTGTGTTTCTATTTTGTTGATTTCTGCCCTCAGTTTGATTATTTCCAGTCTTTTACTCCTCCTGGGTGCTTCTGCTTCTTTTTTTTCTAGAGTTTTTGGGTGTGCTGTTAAGTCCCCAATGTATGCTTTCTCCGTTTTCTTTAAGTGGGCACTTAGTGCTATGAACTTTCCTCTGAGCACTGCTTTCATCGTGTCCCATAGGTTTGAGTATGTTGTCTCTTTATTTTCATTAAATTCAAGGAAGACTTTAATTTCTTTCTTAATTTCTTCCTTGACCCAGGTGTGGTTCAGTAGTTGACTGTTCAGTTTCCATGAGTTTGTCGGCTTTTTGGGGGTAGCGTTGTTGTTGCCTTCTAACTTTAATCCGTGGTGATTTGATTCAACTGTGCGGGCCGGGGGTCCGCCGCTGCCATCCGCTGCGGGCCGGGCTTCCGCCACTGCTGCTGTCCGCCGCGGGCCGGGCTTCCGCCGCTCCATCCTTTCTTTTTTTAAAAAATATTTATTTATTTATTATGTATACAATATTCTGTCTGTGTGTATATCTGCAGACAAGAAGAGGGCACCAGACCTCATTCCATGTGGTTGCTGGGAATTGAACTCAGGACCTTTGGAAGAGCAGGCAATGCTCTTACGTGCTGAGCCATCTCCAGCCCTGACTTCATCCTTTCAAATCACCAGATCTTTGTTTTGAACTTGTTTTATTTTATTTTATTTTATTTTATTTTATTTTATTTTATTTTTGGTCTTTGTTTCAAACTCTAAGGGACCACTTATTTCATCTCTGATCTTTCTTATGCTTTTTCATAATTGCTTTGGGGTTTGGGTTGGCATTATTTTCTTTTTAACCTCTGACCGTAAGATGTATCATTAGGCAGTTTGAAGTAGCTATTATTTTTATGATGTTATGATGTAGACATTGAGAGTCATAAACTTCTCTTCTAGTCCTGCTTTTGTCTTTTTCCTTCTAGCATCTTGTGGTGGTCCCATCCCCCACCTGTCACAGTGGGGTCATGGAGGAAGAACTTCTGTGTAAAAATCTCTGTGATGGAGAAGTATCAACACCATACAGAGGGAAAGAATAAATAAGTAACAAGAGCTCCTGTACACCATCTAGCTGTCCAGATTTAAACAAGCGCTGGATATAAGCTGTCCATGTTTTTCTGATCCATGATTTTATTCTGAGGAGACAGAAAGTAAGAGCTCATCTGATAGTGATCATGACAGTGAGACAGATGAGGACTGCCTCTCCTGCCTGGAGGATTCCAATTCAGACCTACAGAATGATGGTGGGGATGCTGAGATCCAGAAGACTGATAGTGAAACATCAGAGAATCACCTCTCCTGCACGGAGGATTCTGACTCAGATCCACAGAATGATGGTGGGAATGCTGAGATCCAGAAGACTGGTAGTGAAACGTCAGAGAATTACCTCTCCTGCCTGAAGGATTCTGACTCAGACCCACGGGATGATGATGGTGAGGTTGAAATCCAGAAGACTGATAGTGAAACATCAGAGAATCACCTCTCCTGCATGGAGGATTCTGACTCAGACTTACTGGATGACAGTGGGGAGGATGAAATCCAGGAGATGGGCAGCACCATCATGCTCATCCATCACCCCTCAATGTGCTGTTTGTCCTGGAAGACAAGTGTCATCCCATCTTAGGACCACAGGATGATGTTGAGGTTACCAAGATGATCAGCACATCTAGAGACCTGAATGAATTTCCTCTGGAGTCCAGGAAGTTCTCATATGACCCTATCAACACCATGGATGCTCCCCAAATAAGCCAGAACACAGACCATAAAGACACTGTGGGCCCTCCCCCCAGCCAGAGCACAGACCTTAAAGACACCATTGGCACTTGCCAGAGTCAGAGGGCAGACTGTAAAGACACTGGGTACTCATGCTAGCCTGAGCATGGACCATGTAGACACTGTGGGTGCTCTCCTGAGCCAGAGCACAAACCACAAAGACACCATGGGCACTATCCCTGGAGTGTGGACCATGGAGACAACATGCATGTCCCTAAGTGCCAGAACACTGAATATCAAACATCAAGATAACCACCTTTGAAGAGTGGCCATCCACCACTAGGGAAGGCCAGCCCCTGGAGGCAGCCATATCTTCAAAGAAGAAGCAGAGAAGGCATCTTAAAGGGGTAAGGAGGCAAATCCATCATCTGTACTGCTGTTTCTCCTACTGCATCCTAACCCCAAAGGAAGGAGACTCAACCCCAGTTGAGGGATGAGGAAACATGGGAAATGGAGTCCCAGTGAAGCCAGGTAGGCACACCCAGTGACTTCTTGTGTACTTGATCTGTGCTTTTGCCACCGATATGCCACACCATTTATAGGACACAAACCCTAGTCTTTGACCCTAGAAGGAGCTTTTCCACTCTACCCCTTTATGTGGATTCTGAGAATGTTGAGCCCGAAGCAGACAAGCAAAGGATGCAACAAAAGGCCATGGAGGAAAGAAGAGGGCTTTGGGCTTGGGGAAGGGTGATCAGGATAGTCAAGAGAAATCATATAGAGGGCTGTGGGAGAGCAGACTAGCCCAGTGGTGAGTCCTGATGATGTCAGAGTCACTAACGCAGTCCTTTGCTTGTGTCTCCTTCAAGGTCTTAACAACAGGCCTAGGGCCATGTTTTTAAACCATGGGTCTCATTATGTCCTGGTGACCCACCAGCCACAAGAGGGAGCCAGGCCAGAACTTCATAGAGATGTGTACCCCAAAATATGATGTTCCCTGTGAGACACCTCCAGCAACATGGGCACAAGTGCTCTAGCCCTCTTCTCCCTGCAATGGAAGCTGTTAGCTTCCTCAAAGTAAGCTCATTCTTGGCCCAGCACTATGGCTGGACAAAGAAGTCAGACACATGGCCACCCCATCTTAAAGGGCCAGGCATCCAACTTCTGCAATCCACATTATACAACTTCATGTTCCACACAACATGGGGTCTTCACCAAGTCATTCCCTAGTTTTAAAGATCCTTATCAATGAACAGCTATAAAGAAGTTCATGTATTATTCAGGCCCAGGAGTTAAGGGGCACAGGGTAGAGAGGAGGAGAGAGGTTTGTGGTACAAGGCAAGAGAGAAGAAAATCAATAAGAGATTGAGGAGGACGGGCATGACCCTGGAGAAGGGGAGGAGAATCTGCCCATCGGAAATTCCAGTTCCAGCCAGGCAGCTGAGAAGGAGATGAGTGTGTAGGGCAGGGACAGGGATCTTTGGTGGGCTGATTGGGAGAAACTCCCTGAAGAAGAGATATGTGGGATGCAGGACATGGGTTCCCAGGAGCAGAAGAGCACGCCTTCCTGGGGGAGGGGGGGTTCAAGCCAACCCCTTCCCAGAAGCCTCCTTCTCCTTCTGCTCTAACCAACCTCAGGCTGATCTGGTAGCGTCTGTGTCCTTTTCTTCACAGCCTCCTGCCACCAGGGCCCATGCTGCCCTTCCCATGTTCCAGAAATTTAGGAACTGGTAGTATTTTTATCCCAGTGAATGAATCCTTCTCTTTGATTGACTAAAATTGCAGAACTTTTCTGGCTACTGTGAAAAGGTAACTAGGATCCTCTTCAGAGGGCTGTGGAACATCACTGCCAGACAAGGTTAGCATCCTTGGACTGCTTTGTGTTGAGTGATGACATCTGGGGTCTAGATTGGGAAAACATTCATTGTCGTGGAGCTATGAGGTGTCAGCCAGTGTTATTGTGTATGTTCTTGCTGAGTGAGGTGTCTGCAGAATCCTCATAGTCTCCATGCAGGTTGTGAACAGCTCTCTGTGTTAGTGAGGGCTTCCCAGCTGACAGGGAATCCATGGTTCTTGTCTGAGGTGGTTTTTTGGATCAGTGGTTCTCAATATTCCTAATGCTGCAACCTTTTAATATACAGTTCCTTATGTTGTGAAGATCCCCTTTGCTCCTGCTTCATAAGTATGTTTGTGTCTGTTATGAGTCATAATGAAAATATCTATGTTTTCTGATGATCTTAGATGAGCCTGTGAAAGGCTCATGTGACCCCCAAAGAGTCTGAGACCCACAGGTTGAGAAGCACTGATTTAGATGAATTAGTTTGATTTTCTGAGTGTCTCTGTGTGGAAGTTGAGTTTCTGAAGCCTGGTCTTGATGGAATCCATCAATGAATCGGGTTTTCTTATGTCTGGTGAGAATGCTGGCATTGATCTTTCTGAATGCGGGTGTTGTGTCTGCTCAGCAAATTGCAATATACTTCCTTGGCCACAGCTGAGGACAGCTTGCACACACAAGTCTCTATGGCAGCCTACAATGCCAAACTCTACTGGTGTTGATGGTGGAGTGGGTCAGCAGGTCATCATAAGGAGGGCTCAACAGTTGTCTACCTGTGTCATGAATCATTTGCCAGATACCCTAGGGCCTTTGAGATAGGAACTTTATGTAGACAGATATCTCTTCTAGCATTCATTTACTGAATTTATCCATTCCTGCTGTTTCTACTCCATTACCTTGACAAACCACTGTGGCCAAGGCCATCATGGGTGAAAGCATGTTATTTAGGGGTCCCAGTTACAGATGGGGCACAGCACATGATTCCTGATGGGAATCTAGCAACAAGTCATAGCATCGAAGCTGGACGTGATAGCTGACACTGATTCTCAAGCAAGAGAGAGAGAGAGAGAGAGAGAGAGAGAGAGAGAGAGAGAGAGAGAGAGAGAGATTACTTAAAATGGGTTTGGCTTTAGAAACTTGAAAGCTCTATGGCCCGCTCCTGACACCTTCTGTTTCATATGCAAATATGTTCATCCATGGGGGCCATTCTCATTCAAACTAAGCCACATATTAACCAGGATAAGGACAGAGGAAACTCTTGGGTAGCATCTCCTGAGATCTGTTGATGTCCCCACCCTTCTGCTCTCCTTGCATTTTCAGAGAGCAGCTGGCACCACTGTTTCTCTTGAAAGTTGCAAACCTGAACTTCCATAAAGTTGTCTGTAGAACAGAAGAGACCCTTGTACTCCAATTTTATCCACAAAGAAGTTTCTTTTGTGGAGCCCCTCACCTAGAAGAGCACTGTTTGGCTCTCTGCACCCAGTTGGATATTTGATATAACCTAACAAGATCAGAATGAGCTAGATAGTCTCAGAAAAAGAAGAAATAACAGGCACACCTCTCAATTCTCATTGGGAGACAGAACACACAAAACCATCAGTGGTCTGCCTTATGTGACAATGGAAGTCTGACTACAGTGGCAACCTGTCAACCAAGCCAAGCCACAGCCTCTGTGCCAACTTGCTGAAAGATGTGGGACATTCAACATTAGTGTCTTCCAACCCCTGACTATCATAGACACAGCAGTCAATGTGAACATAAGTCCTGGACCATCACAGGACACCATGTAATTTAGGGAGTGCCCCGTCAATCAGCTCCTTGTGTTGAGAAAGCCATCTAAACAAGCAAAGGGTGATTTTCATAGCTTTCTCATGAGGCCTTGGAAAGCATGGGGTATAGCAAACTGTGTGACTCTAACATCATGATCTGTTTCCTGTCGTGGTGAAGCTGAATGGGAGGCAAGTGGACAGGTATCCATAGAATTCAGGCTGAGTACCATGGAAGGTTAGAATGTGACACATGTCTGGTTAGCTCTCCTCAAGCAAAGGTTGTCTAGCCAGGGACAATGTGAAAGAAATCTGTTTCTAATAGACAAGGTTATAGAATCCTTGAGGGACACCCTCCAATAAAGCCAGGCCACTTCCTTTCAAAGACTTGAAGGCACCAGCCTCATCTGCCCTTCTGTCTTACCTCAGAAAAGCATGTGGTTATGTCTCTGCCCCTTCCAGACAGCAAATCCACACTGCTCATCTCACACAAGTCAAGAAACCATGATTTTTGTTCTTTGGGCAAACTTCCTGATTCCCCAGGCTGCTCACCTTGGCAGAAAATGGACAATAACCTTTGCAGGCACTCATGAACATATTCAATCGTGAACTTTTCTTGCTTCCCATAGAGAGCTACAACAGGGGATCAACCACCACACAGGGTCAATTATTCATTTGTTCTGTTGACAATAGCTCCTGAGAGATATCATAAGATGAGAATGTAGCCATCAAATTGGCCTCCTAGTGACAGCAATGATTCACTCCACCAAGTGGTTGGTCTTCAAACATGAAAGCACGAACTCAGAGCCAGCTGCCACATAAAAGCCTTGCATGTCAGTGTGAGGATACCATCCTACCTCTATAGAGATGGAAGGGAGAAGTCCCCTTTTCATCCTTGTGAGTTCTTGACAATTTACCAGTTCAAGGAGAATGTCTCAGGAAGCAAAGTAAGTGTGACTTGAGAACCCCTCCTACTCACACAGGAGTGAACACTGGCAGTGCTCCAGAAGACACATATGAGCCTAGACATACACAACAGCTGGGAGTCATGAAGAAAAGGGAAGAGAGTCAGATCCGGGTAGCAGCTGCAGTGGCTCAGTTCTTCTCTAGCTCTCTCCATCTCCCTTTCACTTCCGAAACATGGCCTCTGGTGTGGCTGTCTCTGATGATGTCATAAAGGTGTTCAATGACATAAAAGTGCGCAAGTCTTCAATGCCAGAAGAAGTGAAGAAACGCAAGAAGGCGGTGCTCTTCTGCCTGAGTGAGGACAAGAAGAACATCATCCTGGAGGAGGGCAAGGAGATCCTAGTAGGAGATGTGGGGCAGACTGTGGACGATCCCTACACCACCTTTGTCAAGATGCTGCCAGACAAGGACTGCCGCTATGCTCTCTACGATGCCACCTAGGAGACCAAGGAGAGCAAGAAGGAGGACCTGGTGTTCATCTTCTGGGCCCCAGAGAGTGCACCCCTTAAGAGCAAAATGATCTACGCCAGCTCCAAGGATGCCATCAAGAAAAAGCTGACAGGAATCAAGCATGAAACTGCTACGAGGAGGTCAAGGACTGCTGCACCCTGGCAGAGAAACTAGGTGGCAGTGCCGTCATCTCCCTGGAGGGCAAGCCTTTGTGAGCCGCCTCCAGCCCCCTGCCTGGAGCATCTAGCAGCCCCAGACCTGCTCATGGGTGTTGCAGGCTGCCCTTTTCCTGCCAGACCTGAGGGGCTGGGGGATCCCAGCAGGGTGAGGGTAGTCCCTTCACCCCAGTTGCCAAATGAACCCCCTACCCCCTGGACCATCCTTCTCCCTCCACCCTGATGGTTCTGGCCTTCCCAAACTGCTTTTGATCTTCTGATTCCTCTTGGGTTGAAGTAGACCAAGTCACCCAGGCACCAAGTTTGGGGGGAGCCTGACCTATTTTTTTAACAGCACCCCTATTCCTCATCCCCCATCCCATGCTGCGAACTTTTAACAACATCAATAGTGACTCTGTGCTTGTCTGTTTAGTTCTGTGTGTAAATGAAATGTGGAAATGATCCTCCCTTGCCATCTGGTTGCCCTCCGCTTCCCCTTGTTCTCAGCCACTCATGAAAACAGGACCAGTAAGGAACCTTCAATTTAAAAAAAAAACCCATAAAAAGGCTAATTAACAAAAAAAAAAAGAAAAAAAAGAAAAGAAAAGAGAAGAGAAGAGAAAAAAACATGGGTGAAGGTTTCATCTTTCATAAATGATTGCTCTTATGTGCAGGATCTATTTCTCAGCCTGCGATAACTCTGATTTTGTTCACAGCATTCTAGCTAAAAGCTCCTGTGTTTTCAACTTCCTTTTTGTCTCTTCAGATGAGTCTGCTGAAAATCACGTGTCACTTGAATCTGTGAAGAGCAGCAGGGTAACCTGTTGTAAGCTGCCTCTTTGGGACCACAGCAGAATGCTAGCTCATAGCTTTGTGTGGAACCCTTTCCCACACTGTCTCAGTACTATGGATTCTATGGCTACTTTTCGCTGGATGTTGGCACTATGTTCCACTCTCCAGAGTTGAAACAAAGTTTTCCAAGCCTGACACAGAAATTTCTCTGTTATTTTATTATTATGTATTTCATTAAATATTCACTTGATTTTTATCCTGATCCATCTCTTAACATTGATATAAACCTATGATATCCAGTCCCAAGTAAATTGAAATATTACAACATAACTTCTCAGTCAGGATTTTCTAATCCTATTTAATTTCACTGTGGCAGGTATTTTTCAGAACTATTTCATACAAAAACTTTGGCATTGACTCTTGTAGCAGCCCATGATTCAGAGCACCTATGTCTTATTGGTAGCTGTGCCTGAAGCACACAGACATGTCATGTCTGCAGCATGGCCACAGGGACACCTGATGCTTCTTGACTGCATTGGCATGAGTAGTCTAGGAAGTAGCTAGTAAGGTCCTCTGTGCTCGGGGTCACATGGTCCCAGGGCTCTCATTGGTGGGAAGAAAACAGACAGTGTCTGGGATGGCCAAATGAAAAGGAGACCTTAAGAGATGTAAAGCCACAACCATATTTGAGAGCGTTTATAGGTCAAGAAAAAAGAGGCTTAAGAAGGTGCCTTCAGTTCAGATGTCCCTGCTTCATCTGTTCAGCCATAAGCACAGATCTACCTCAGGAAATTCAGAGACACAAAAACATATCAGAGCAACTAGGGAAACAAGAAAACCAAAGCAAAGGAAGCACACTAAGGAGGCAGAGGCAGGAGTATCTTTGTGAGATCAAGATTGGCCTTGTTCACAAAGGGAGTTCCACGATAGCAAGAGCTGTTATACAGAGAAACCCTCTCCTGAAAAAGCAAAGGAAGCTTGAAAAAGTGATGTCCATTCACTGCTTAGTAGGCAAGCATGAGTTCTGACTTCCTGTCTTCCCCCTCTCCATTGACAAAAAGGAATGGTGACATATGCTTGCAATCCCACCACTGGCAAGGAAGCCAACCTAGCAGAATCACTGAGACCTGATATAAATGAGTGACCTGTGTCAAATAAACAAGGTGAATGTAGCCAGTCTAGCAGAAACCATGAGACCTAATGTGAATGAGTGACCTGTGTCATATAAACAAGGTGAATATGAGGTTTTCCTGTGGCTTCCACATGCATATACCTAAAGGAATGTATGTGTACACAGACACGAGTGTACCCATATACATATACGAAGAATCACAGATACACACACACATTCACATGGGGGGGGAGAAAGACAGGAGAGAGATAGGATGGAGAAAGAATTATAAAGAATCAATTGGACTTTTGTGGACTGATTGGTGTGTCTAAAAGTATTTTGAATTTTGATTCTTTGAGACAGGGCTAGTGGCCATTCTGAAGTTCAATGAAGGCCCTATGTGTCTCAGAGTGACCTCAAACATCTGCTCATTCTGCCTCTACTACCAACTGCTGACATTACAGATATTGGGCCCCCTCTTCCATTTGTCCAGTGCTACAAATCTATATCAGATACTGTAGCATGCTAGAGCAACACTCTCTGACTAAGGTATTTCCTGAAACCATTTTACAAATTTCATAGAGAGGGGTTGGAAATGGAGGTTTCTCTGAACTGTACCATCCAGCATCAGCTTTTAAATAATCCCTAGGTGGTGGCCCATGCCTTTAATCCCAGCACTCAGGAGGCAGAGGAAGGTGGATATCCATAAGTTCGAGGCCATCCTGGTCTACAAGGGTTACTTCCAGCATTATGGTGAGAGTTCTGGCCAACAGGCAGAAAACTTCTTTGTTCTTCATCTTGGGTCATCATCTTTTTCAGGGTACAGACCAAAGTCACATCAACACAGATGGACAGATACCACTTAACCTCTAGCCTGGTGAATGAGATATGGACTTCCACATTCTGAAGAACATCCAGTTTATGAGATACACAGAGAATGACATTCATGGCGACCACTGGGACTAAGAAACTGGAAGTAGGGATTGTGTTAGGGGGATTCCTCAGTTGGCAGAGTACTTGTCAGACAATAGTGGGACCTAGATTTGTGTTCCAGCACCAGCATATAATGTCAGCAGCGCTAGCACACAGTGGTAATCCCTACTCTTGAGATTCTCAGGAAGGAGTCTAGGAGAGCTGATGAGCTCCAGAATTGGGAAGAGACTGTTCTCAAAAATCACATTAGAAGGCCAATGAGAAGAGAAACATGAAGTTGAATTCTGGATCCAAGAAGAACACTCAGAAATGAAGACATAGGCAACTAGGCAACACACACCCATGCACGCACACACGCACACGCACACGCACACGCACATGTGCACGCACATACCCACAAAACCCAAATCATAATTGAAAAGGTTTCAGGAACTGGTCGGGATGGAACTGTAGGTACAAAACACTATGTCCCAGTGGCCAGTTGAGCACAGAATCCATGTTCATACTTGTCACACATAAATTCATCTGCTTAAGTCAGAGTCTTCTTTTCATCTGACTAGAGTTTAGGATCCTTGCACTATGAAACATCTAGCTAATAATCATAAACACAGGTTTGTACACAGTCAACCAGTTCCAAAAGTAACCAGAAATAATCAATGCCTTTGCTCATTCAGGGTCTCATGCCCTATATTAACCCGGAAATCGTCAGCAAATACAAAGCAACAGGTATCATCTCAGTGGCAACTAAGTGACTGTGGTCCCCTTTCTAGAAGGCTTGTCCTGTCCTAATGGGGGTGTCCTGTCAAGCCTGGGGCAGGTGAGGCACATGCATTACTGGCTGTCATGAAGAATTCTGCTGTCATCACCTAACAATGGCAAGGCATCCTTGTGTAGTCATGTTTATCCAGTAACTCCCCTAGCCTCAACTTGGAAAAGAGCAATTCTGCATGTGGAATATACAACGTCCTGTGTTTATTTTATGTGAGCCAGATTCAGGAAGGGTACACCACTCATCCTTAGTCCTGTTTTCCCACAACCTTGAGAGCACTGAGAGGAGAGAGCAAGAGTTGTATGACCCGCACATTTAAAGCACAACCTACATACTATGAACAGATTATTTCCAGATTAAACAGGGCCTTATTAAATTATGGCCCCTGTATGCACATAACACGATTTATACTAAACATCCATCCATCCCAGGCTCCCTGAGGATGTCCTGGAGTCCTGAAGTTGGCTGGCTCAGTCCTGCAAATGACAGCACCTGAGCTGTGGATCACTACAGCAAGCTCCTCTTGTACAAATCACAGCATGTCAGAGGGTCCTGATGTCATCTGCACAGGCTTTGTGTTGTTCTTCACCCTTGTCCTCTGTGTCTCTCTAAACCTTCACCACAGACTAAGGACCAACTCCAGTTTTCCATCAGCATCTTCAGAGGAAAGCTCAGGACACTCCTACTCCCTCATGAAGAAATCCTGATGCTAAGACCAGTATTAGTGATTTTGCAGTGCTTATGTGAGTGTGTATGTGTGTGTGTACGAGTGTGTGTTTCAGAGAAACAGTCAGACAGTTTAGCAGGTCATCCAAGCATTTAAAGAATTTTTTCCAACATTTGAAGATGAAAAAAGAATGAGAGCCTGCCGCGCCAGCACAGGCTGGAACCAAGAATCTTGGCGGAAGGTGTCCAGATTGAATGAATGCACAGAGCATGAGGTTGAAGTAGAACAGCTTCTTCTTTATTGTCTGCTGGGCTGGCTTTATAACATGGCACCAAATGAGGAGGGGGCTGTGAAGGGACTGTAGCCTGACCCTGGCAGGGATCAAGGAATGGTCACCATGCACTCAAAATTCCTTTCCCTGCTCCAGGAGCAGAGGGAATTTATCATGTTTTCTTTGCAGATAAGCACCTCAAATGGGGACAGGCATACCAACTTGGGGCTGCAGTTCCCACAAGAGCCCATTGTGGTGGCACATGCCTTCAATCCCAGCACTGTGGAGGCAGAGGCAGGCTGATCTCAGTGCATTTGAGACCAGCTTGGTGTGCAAAGTGAGTTTTAGGGCAATGAGTACTGTTATACAGAGAAACCCTGTCATGAATAACCAAAAAGAAAAAAAAAAAGAATAAGAGAATGGGAATGGCAAAAGTAAAAGCTATGCCTTATTTTTCTTGTTTGAGTTGGAGATCAGGAAGCAAGCAGGCTTGACTATGATGTAGAAACTGCCACATGTAGGAAGGACTTCCTAAGAAGTGTAAGTCCAGTGTCTCATTAATGGGACAATTATTCTTCCCATGAGTTATCATGTTTTCAAATGAATCCACTTTTCTGAGTAGAGGCATTCTGGGGAGGGCATTGATGGGCTCAATTACATTAATGTCTAAAGGAGGAGACACAATAATATGTAAGGATCTAATATTTAAGGGAGATCGTACTTCGTAATTCCAGCATAAATAAGAACTCAGCTTCCATTCTTTGGATTCACAGATCTCACCAAAGCCAAAATACCCCTACCTTGTCACATAGTACTTTATATCTCAAGGAGGCAATTGTGATGCTGCTTTTGCTAGTGAGCCCAGTGAAACCAGAGCTGACCTGCAATGCCAGGAAAGGGGTCCTCATCAAAACCTTCAAGCTGGCCAGTCAACCACAGAGGGAGCAAGACACACTGGAGAACAGGGGAGTTGCTCCAAATTACTATTACTATTGGGTTTAGAAACTATATTTGGGCCCTGCTCCATGGAACCTGGTCACACATCATGTGCCAATACTTGGGGGACATAAGAGGTAAGGGAAAAAGCCAGGAACCCCTCTCCAGGTCCCCTGGTATTCCTAGTCCCCAGCAAGGGAGCTTGCCTGCTAGCCCTCAATCCACCCCAACCCCAACCCATCATTCCCTGTGAGCAATACATCCTGAGCCAATACTTGGTGGACATAAGAGCTGCTAGCAGGGAGCTTTCCTGCTAGCCCTCAATCCACCTGGCCCCCAACCCTCCCCCAACCCTGCAAGCTCCGTAGAACCCTGTGACACAACTGGCACCAATCCTGAGTGGACCTAAGAACCAGCTTCAATACTGACTGGACTTAAGAGAGAGCCACAGCAAAGATTGGACCAAGAAGCCAAGACACTACTGCCCTCATTTGAAAGAAGAGATGGGTAGGCCCCAATGTAAGAATTCCTCCAATATCCTAAAAAGCAATATGGTAACACTAGAACCCTGAGGAAACAAAACAGGAAGGCTTGATCATCCTAAGCCAGAAGATGTAGAAGAAAATGACTTTAAACATAACTTTATGAAAATGATAGAGACCTTTAAAGAAGAAGTGAAAAACTCCCTTAAAGAAATAGAGAAGAAGACAAAGAGAAAGCTGGAAGAAATGGATAAATCCCTCAAAGAAAACCAAGAAAAAGCAATCAAGCAGGTGAAGGAAACAGTTCAAGACTTGGAGATT
The DNA here is from genome assembly GCF_950005125.1 of Chionomys nivalis. Classification (NCBI taxonomy): domain Eukaryota; kingdom Metazoa; phylum Chordata; class Mammalia; order Rodentia; family Cricetidae; genus Chionomys; species Chionomys nivalis. The sequence continues at coordinate 235,848 of NW_026646968.1, read as the reverse complement.
GAAATAGATGTAATAAAGAAAACACAAACCAATAAAACTTGGGAAATGGAAAATCTGGGTAAACAAACAGGAACCACAGAGACAAGTATAACCAACAAGAGATAGAAGAAAGAATCTCAGGCACTGAAGATACTATTGAGGAAATAGGTTCATTGGACAAAGAAAACACTAAATCCAACAAATTCTTAACACAAAACATCCAGGAAATATGGGACACTATGAAAAGACCAAACCTAAAAATAAAAGGAGTAGAAGAAGAAGAACTCCAGCTCAAAGGCACAAAAAATATATTCAACAAAATTATAGAAGAGATCTTTCCCAACCTACAGAAGGATATCCATATGATGGTACAAGAAGCTTACAGAATGCCAAATAGACTGGATCAAAAAAAATCCCCTCACCATATAATAATCAAAACACAAAACACAGAACAAAGAATATTAAGAGCTACAAAGGAAAAAGTTCAAGTAACATATAAAGGTAAACCTATCAGAATTACACCTGACTTATCGATGAAAACCATGAAAACAAGAAGGTCCTGGATAGATGTGCAGCAGATGCTAAGAGACCATGGATGCAAGCCCAGACTACTACACCAGCAAAGTTTTCATTCATTGTTTTGAAGAAAACAATATGTTCAATAACAAAAACAGATTTAAACAATACGTATCCACAAACCCAGCCTTACAGGAAGTACTAGAAGGAAAACCTCAACCCAAGGAAGCTAACTACACCCACAATAACACAGACATCTCATAACCCCCCACCAGCATAACACAAAGAAGGGAAACACACAAACACCACCACCAAAAGATAACCGGAGTTAACAACCACTGGTCATTAATAGCGCTTAATATCAATGGTCTCAACTCACCTATGAAAAGACACAGGCTAAGAGATAAGAAAACAGGATCCAACATTCTGCCATTTACAAGAAACACACCTCAACTATAAAGACAGACAGTACCTCAGAGTACAGGGTTGGGAAAAGGTTTTCCAATCAAATGGACCTAAGAAACAAGTGGGTGTGGTTATCCTAATATCTAACAAAATTGATTTCAAATTAAAATCAACCAGAAGAGGTGGAGAATGACACTTTAGACTCATAACAGGAACAATTCATCAAGATGAAGTCTCAATCCTGAATATCTATGCCCCAAATACAAGAGCACCCACATATGTAAAAGAAACATTATTAAAACTTAAATCATACATCAAACCCCACACATTAATTGCAGGAGAGTTCAACACTCCTTTTCTGACAAACAGAAACTTAACAGAGAAATAAGAGAACTAACAGATGTAATGAATCAAATAGACTTAACAGACATCTTTCTTCTCAGCACCTCATGGAACCTTCTCTAAAATTGATCACATTCTCGGTAACAAAGCAAACATCCACAGATACAAAAAGAAAATTGGAGTAATCCACTGTTTCTTATCACATCACCATGGAATAAAGTTAGAATTCAACAACACTACTCCCAGAAAGCCTACAAACTTATGGAAACTAAACAGTCAACTACTGAACCACTCCTGGATTGAGGAAGAAAGAAAGAAAGAAATTAAAACCTTCTTTGGATTCAATGAAAATGAAGGAACTACATATCCAAACTTATGGGACACTATGAAAGCAGTGCTAAGAGGAAAATTCATAGCACTAAGTGTCCACATAAAAAAAATGGAGAAAGCTCACATCAGTGACCTAACAGCATGCCTGAAAGCTCTAGAAAAAAAATGACACAGACTCACCCAGGGGGAGTAAAGGACTGAAAATAATCAAACTGAGGACTGAAATCAACAACATAAAAACACAGAAAACCATACAAAAATCAATGAAACAAAGAGCTGGTTCTTGGAGAAAAATCAATAAGATTGACAAATCCTTATCCAAACTAATCAAAAAGCAAAGAGAGAGCACCCAAATTAATAAAATCAGAAATGAAAAGAGGGACATAACAATGGACACTGAAAAAATCAGAGAATAATTAAGTTCTACTGAAAAACCTGTACTCTACAAAATTGGAAAATGTAAAAGAAATAGACAATTTTTTAGATAGATACCATATACCCAAATTAAATCAAGACCAGGTGAGAAATTATTTAAATAGACCTATAAGTCACAAGAAGATAGGAGCTGTCATCAAAAACCTCCCAACCAAAAAAGCCCAGGACCAGATGATTTTAGTGCAGAGCTAATGCCTATACTCCTCAAAGTGTTCCACATAATAGAATCAGAAGTGTCATTGCCAAACTCGTTTTATGAAGCTACAGTTACCCTGATACCAAAACTGCACAAAGACTCAGCCAAGAAAGAGAATTACAAACCAATCTCACTTATGAACATCAATGCAAAAATTCTCAATAAAATACTGGCAAACCAAATCCAAGAACACATAAAAAAAAATCATCCATCATGATCAAATAGACTTCATCTCAGAGATGCAGGGCTGGTTCAACACATGAAAATCTATCAATGTAATCCATCGTATGAATAAACTGAAAGAAAGAAACGATATGATCATTTCATTAGATGCTGAAAAAGTATTTGACAAAATTCAACACCCTTCATGATAAAGATCTTGGAGAGATTAGGTATAAAAAGATCATATCTAAATATAGTAAAAGCAATATACAGCAAGCTGACAGCTAACATCAAATTAAATGGAGAAAAGCTCAAAGCAATTCCACTAAAATCAGGAACAAGACAAGGCTGTCCACTCTGTCCACATCTCTTTAACATAGTTCTTGAAGTTTTAGCAATAGCAATAAGATAACATAAAGAGATAAAGTGATTCAAATTGGAAATGAAGAGGTCAAACTTTTGTTATTTGCAGATGATATGACAGTGTATATAAGTTACCCCAAAAACTCTACCAGAGAACTCCTACAGCTGATAAATATGTTCAGTGAAGTGGCAGGATACAAGATCAAGTCAAAAAAATCAGTAGCCCTTCTATATACAAAGGATAGAGAAGCAGAGAGGGAAATCAGAGAAACATCACCTTTCACAATAGCCACAAATCACATAATATATCTTGGCTTAACACTAACAAAGGATGTGACAGACCTATTGAAAAGAACTTTAAGTCTCTGAGGAAAGAAATTGAAGAAGATACCAGAAAATGGAAAGATCTCTCATGCTCTTGGATAGGAAGTATCAACATAGTAAAAATGGTTTTACCAAAAGCAACCTATAGATTCAATGCAATTCCTATCAAAATCCCAACACAATTCTTCACAGACCTTGAGAGAACAATAATCAACTTCAAAAATCCCAGGATAGCCAAAAAATCTGTACAATAAAGGAACTGCCAGAGGCATTACCATCCCTGACATCAAACTCTATTACAGAGCTACAGTAATGAAAACAGCTAGGTATTGGCATAAAAACGGAGATGTTGACCAATGCAATAGAACTGAAGAAGTGGATATTAATCCACATACCTATGAACACCTGATTTTTGACAAAGAAGCAAAAATTATACAATGGAAAAAAGAAAGCATCATTAACAAATGGTGCTGGCAAAACTGGTTGTCAACCTGTAGAAGAATGAAAATAGATCCATATCTATCACCATGCACAAAATTCAAGTCCAAATGGATTAAAGACCTCAATATAACTCCAAACACACTGAACCTGATAGAGTCCTTCAATACATGGACACAGGTGACCACTTCCTAAATATAGCCTCAATAGCACAGACAATAAGAGCATCAGTAAATAAATGGGGCCTCCTGAAACTGAAGAGCTTCTTTCTTTTTTTTTTTTTTTTTTTTTTTTGGTTTTTCAAGACAGGGTTTCTCTGTAGCTTTGTAGCCTGTCCTGTAACTCCCTTTGTAGACCAGGCTGGCCTCAAACTTACAAGAGATCCGCCTGCCTCTGCCTCCCGAGTGCTGGGATTAAAGGCGTGCGTTCTGTAAAGCAAAAGAAACAGTCAATAAGACAAAAAGGAAACCTGCTGAATGGGAAAAAAATTTCACCAACCCCACATCAGACAAAGGACTGATCTCCAAAATTTATAAAGAACTCAAGAAAGTAGACATTAAATTTCTAACTAACCCAATTAAAAAGTGGTGTACTGAAGTAAACAGAGAATTCTCAACAGAAGAATTTCAAATGGCCAAAAGATACTTAAGGGCATGTTCAACTTCCTTGGCTATCAGGAAAATACAAATCAAAACAACTCTGTGATACCATCTCACTCCTGTCAGAAAGGCTAAGATAAAAAACACTAATGGTAGCTTATGCTGGAAAGGATGTGGAGCAGCAAGGGGAACCATTGCTAGTGGTAATGCAAACATGTGCAACCACTTTGGAAATCAGTGTGGCAGTTTCTCAGAAAATTGGGAGTCAACCTACCTCAGGATCCAGCAATACTACTCTTGGGAATATACCCAAGAGATGCTCAATCATACTACACAAGCATTTGTTCAACTATGTTCATAGCAGCATTATTTGTAATAGCTAAAATTTGGAAACAACCGAGATGCCCCTCAACAGAAGAATGTATAATGAAATTTGGCAATCTACACATTAGAGTACTACCCAGTGGTAAAAATAATGACATCTTGAATTTTGCATGCAAATGGATGGAATTAGAAAACACTATCCTGAGTGAGGTAACTCAGACCCCCAAAAGTGTATATAGTATGTACTCAGTCATAAGTGGATATTAGGCATAAAGAAAGGGGGCATCGAGCCTATAGTTCATGATCCTAGAGAAACTAATAAATAAGGTGAACACAAAGATAAACATATATAGACCCTTCGTAAATTATAAACAGACAAAAACTTAGGAGCATGGGGGCAGGGGATAGAAGAAAGGGGAGAAGGGGGGTTGAGGAGAACTTGAGGGAATAAGATAGTTGAGATGAAGGAAGGACAGATATGAGAGAAAGGAAAGAGATATCTTGATTGAGGGAGCCATTATGGAGTTAGCAAGAAACTTGGCTCTAGAATAATGTCCAAGAACCCACAATGATGACCCCAGCTAAGACCCTAAGCAATAGAGGAGAGGGCATCTGAACTGGCCTTACCCTGTAGTCAGACTAATGATTATCTTAAATATCACCATAGAACCATTGTCCAACAATAGATGGAAGCAGAAGCAATAACCCACATCAGAGCACTGGATTGATGTCCCAAAATCCAGTTGAAGAGTGGAAGGAGTCAGAGTATGAGCAAGGAATCCAAGATCATGAGGGGTTCATCCACTGAGATAGTTTGCTTGAGCTAATGGTAGCTCACCAACTCCAATTGGACTGGGAGTCAACTCTGAAGGGGGTTGAAAATTGGGGCAGACTGAGCGGCCACTGGGATTTGTCTCCTCGGCATGTACTGGCTTCTTGGGATCCTATTCTCTTTGTACGTAAACCTTGTTCAACCTAGATGTAGTAGAGAGGGCCTTGGACTTTCCACAGATCAGGGTGCACAGCCTTCTCTTAGGATTGGAGGGGTGGTGTGGGAGGGTGTGTAGAGGGAGTGGGAGGGGAGTGAAAGAAGGGAAGGCAGTGGAAATTTGGATTGGTGTTTTTAAAGTAATAAAATAATTTTTAAAAGAAATAAAATTGGGAAAGTAATTTAAACATAAAAAAACACAAAACCTTCAAGCCTCCCAGTGTCTACCTGGCTATGTTAGCAGGTAGGGCACTGGTATGTCTTTGGCACTAAATTGTAAGCCTCTCTCTATGCTCACTCATTTGATCTTCCTTAGATGTCACAGTCTTGTGTGCATGCAGGAGCAGATGTAGATCAGGTTCTAGGCTTTAGAGCAAAGATCAGGTTACATGATCAATTAGACCAAATGTAAAACAACAGAAGAATCTATACAAACCCTGGATTTAGGCAGAGGGAATGGTTTCCTCTCAGTGGAATTGAGCCATCCCCTCCCTGTCTTCTTCCTTCTGTAGCTTGCCTTGCACTGGAATTTTCAGTCTCTGCAGCTGTAACTTGTGATTCTCCCCTTCCTTAAAATTCCTGTGTTTCTAGGGTTGCATACAGTGTGTTCATGAATAACTTTGAAGAACAGGACAATTATTTCGGGGGCTGGAGAGATGGCTCAGAGGTTAAGAGCATTGCCTGCTCTACCAAAGGTCCTGAGTTCAATTCCCAGCAACCGCATGGTGGCTCACAACCATCTGTAATGGGGTCTGGTGCCCTCTTCTGGCCAGCAGGTATACACACAGACAGAATATTGTATACATAATAAATAAATAAATAAATAAATAAATAAATAAATAAATAAATAAATATTTAAAAAAAAAAAAGAACAGGACAGGTCAACCCTGGGCCTCCAGCTTCTCTCCTTGAGGAGCTCAAGGGCATTTTGTGGAACACAACTGGGCCAGGAGCTGGATTTCTCTTCCCATCACCACCTGGATTCCACATGAGCAATCCCTTTATGGAAAACAATAATAATTTTTCTGGCATTGAATTTTCTTAATTGAAATATGATGTTTATTTTTGGTTCTGAACTAGGCTACATCTGGCATTAACTAAAACCTAAAAATGGAGGGCACAAATGTGAGAGATTTCTGCTTAATTTGAAGTGGAAAATTGCTTGAGATAAGAAGACACATTTTTAATCCAGATCTTAAATCCTGATCTAACCTGGGCCACAACTTCCTCTGGAAGCCTACAAAATGTCATGGACAAAGAAAGATTTTCTTCTTTGCCTTCTTGCTCTCACTTTGTTGGCAGATTCATTTCTTCACTGGCATTAGGACCAATTTCTTCGGGATTCCTGCATATACTGAAGACCAAGTGAGACATTCAGGCTTGTGGACTGAGCAGCTACTAGATTGTTAGACTTTCCATTCATAGACACCAAGATTTGGATTAGCTGAACCACAGCTTGTAAGACATTCTAATAAATTCCCATATACCATACATACCTTGTGTGTGTGTGTGTGTGTGTGTAGAGTTATTCATTCCATACATTCTGTAACTATAGAGAACCTGACTAATGCAGATTTTGGTACCAGAAGTGGTTCCAGAGCAGCAGAAGGATAAGGGTGACTCTTTCAAGTATCTGGCCTAGGCTTTCCCATTTGCCAACAGCTACAGCTAATGAAGTCTCTCCTGGGAGCTCAGAGAGAACTGAGAGCCCATGGTGAGAATATTTTACAAACTTACAAATAAAAATTCAATCCATTATCTTGATTCAGCAGTTGTGAGCAGGAATGCATCTGGTGACTCTGTATACGAAACTTTGGACAGTTTGTGGCAAAATAAGGAAGTGATGATGCTGGTCAGTTGCTCTTAGCATCTTTGGATAAATTAACAAAATATGGGTATAAGCTTTGTGTTAACCAACTTCTAGTTTCTCAGCATTTGTTGAAGGACAAAAATGAATTTAGTGATAAGACTAACAGACTCCAGCATAAAAGGAAACAGTATAAAAGTTTCTAAGTGTGCCCTGGAAGATAATCTTTCCAGCAGCCATATACCTCAAAGTTACAGAAAATTAAAGAGAAGCCCACATTATAAAGTTGGCTGAACTACAGCAAATACTCAAGTTCCAGCCTCAGAGAGTGTCTGCAGTTAAGGCAAGGGCATTAATTGGTAAAGAATGGAATCTTGTGACTTGAGATGGGGATGTGGGTGGGGACTATATTAGGGCTCAGAAATGTGAACTCTCAGGTACTCAAAGGTTAATCTCACCTGGGTGTGGTAACCACTCTGTCCTCATTCCCCCCTTGGAATGTTATCATTGTCATCTGTGATTGAGGAAATTTATTCTTCATTGTCTTCTCAACTAACTCTGATTTCTTTGAAGGAAATGTCAGGCAACACAATACTGATTTCCCTCAGGGCCCACCAATAGTTGCCTCTAGACCTATAACCAGACTTAAGGCATAGTAGGCTGGTAAGGGGAGGTAGAAAGTGTAGTTCATGACAGTGAGCCCATGATCATGGAATCCACTGGTCTTACCATGTTCTCCAATATCCCAAAGTAGCAGGCCTGATTAAAGATAGAATGATCTTTTGAAGACATAGTTCCAGAGTCAATTAGGTGGCAGAAGCAAGGAGTTATGGGTCAAGGTTCTCTAAAATGTGTTATATGCTTTGAATCAGCATCCAGTATATGGTACAATTTTTCCCATAGTGAGGATCCATGGGTACAGGAAACAAGGCAGGATGGAAAAGGAAATATGTATACTCATTACACCCCTAGTGACTCCCTAGGAAAAAATTTTCCTTCCTGTTCCCACACCCTTAAGTTTTGCTGGCCTGGAAGTATTGGCATCATATTGAGGAGCACTCCTGCCAGGAGCCACAGCAAACCTTCAATTGAACTGGAAGCTCAGAATTCCCCATGGCCACTATGGACTTCTATTGACCTTAAAACAATAGGCTATAACTGGTTTTATGCCCAGAAATGTGTGAATGGATGTCATTAATAGCCTGGTGACCTTTGGGCTACCTACATGGTCTAGACTACACTAGATCCTCACCCATACCCTTATCTTGAGTTTGTTTTCTTAGTTAAACTGTAGAATCTATCTTTATAGCAGAAATAGCAGAATACAAGAGATGGAAGAGAGAATCTCAACTGCTGAAGATACAATAGAGTAAACAGACTCATTGGTCAAAGCAAACAAAATCTAAACTAATTCTAACAAAGGTTTAACACAAAATACTCAGGAAATATGGGACACCATGAAAATACCAAACCTAAGAATAACAGGGATAGATGGAGAAGTCCAACTCAAAAACACAGAAAATATATTCAACAAAATCATAAAAAAAAACTTTCCTAACCTAAACTAAAATATGCCTATAAAGATACAAGAAGCTTACAGAACACCAAAAAGAGTGGATTTTAAAAAAAGTCCCTATCGCATATAATAATCAAAACACTAAACATACAGAATAAAGAATATTAAGAGCTACAAAGGAAAAAGGACAAGTAACATATGAAGGCAGACTTATCAGAATTACATGTGTCTTCTCAATGGAAACAATGAAAGCCACAAGGTCATTTAGGCAGACATTAAGAGACCACAGATGTCCAGACTACTATATCCAGCAAAACTTTCAATCACTATAGAAGGACAAAACAAAATGTTCCATGACAGATCCAGAATTATCCAATATTACTAACCCAGCCCTACACAGAGTACTAGAAGGAAAACTCCAGCACAAAGAAGTTGAATACACCAACAAAAACACAGACAATGGATGACCTCACAGCAGAAAATCCCAAAGAAGAGGAAAACAGACAAAATAACATCACCGGCAACAAAAACTAAAATAACTAGAGCTAGCAATCACTGGTCATTAATATCCTGTATCCCTTAATATAAATGAACCCCACTCACGTATAAAAAGACACAGACTCACAGATTGGATATGAAAATGGAATCCATCCTCTGCTGCATACAAGAAACACACTTTAACCTCAGAAATAGATAGTGCTTCAGATAAGGGTTGAGAAAAAAATTCCAATCAAATGGACCTAAGAAACAAGCTGATGTAGCTATCCTAATATCTAACAAAATAGGCTTCAATCTAAAATTAATTGAAAGAGACAAAGAAGGACATTTCAGATAGTCATAGTCTAATATCTATTGAAAGAGACAAAGAAGGACATTTCATATAATCATAGGAAAAATTCACAAGAAGAAATCTCAATACTGAACATCTATGCCCCAAATATAAGGGCACCCTCATATGTAAAAGAAACACTTCTAAAGTTTAAATCACACATTAAACACCACACACTAATAATGAGAGACTTCTACACCCCACTCACACCACTGGGTAGGTATGTCAGAAAGACAATTTAACAGAGAAATAAAGGAACTAACAGATGTTATGACTCAAATGGACTTAACAGACATCTATAGAACATTCCATCCAAACATAAAAGAATATACCTTCTTCTTAGGACCTCATGGAACCTTCTCAAAAATTGACCACATACTTGGTAACAAAGCAAACCTCAACAGATAGAAAATTTGGAATTATGCCATGTATCTTATTGGGTCACCATTGCTTAAAATTAGAATTTAACAGCAATACTTATTCCAGAAAATCCACAAGCACATGGAAATTAAACAATGCTCACATGAAGCATCAATGGGTCAAGGAAGAAATAAAGGGAAAAATTAAAGACTTTCTAAAATTCAATGAAAATGACTATACAATGTACCCAAATTGATGGGACACAATGAAAGCAGTGTTAAGAGGAAAGTTTATAGTACTAAATACCTTCATAAAGAAGCTGGAAAAATCCCATACTAGTAAATTAACAGAACATTTGTAAACACTGAAACAAAAAGAAGCTAACTCACCTAGAAGAATAAGACAGCAGGAAATAATCAAATTGAGAGCTGAAACAGCAAAATAGAAACAAAGAAAACAATACAAAGAATCAGTGAGAATAAGAGTTGGTTCTTTGAAAAAAATCAACAAAATCCTTTATCCAAACTATCAAAATCATAAATGAAAAGGGGGACATAACAATAAACAGGGAAGAAATCCAGAGACTCATCAGGACATATTTTGAAAATCTGTACTCCACAAAAGTGGAAAACTTAAAAAAAATGGACAACTTTCTGGATAAATATCACTTACCAAAATTAAATCAAGACGAGATAACCAAATTAAATATATCCATTACTGTTAAAGAAATAGAAACAGTCATAAAAAGTCTCCCAACCAAAAAAATGCCCAGGACCAGATGGTTTCAGCTCAGAATTGTACAAGATTTTCAAAGAAGAACTAAAACCAATACTACTCAATTGTTCCACATAATTGAAACAGAAGGAACATTGCCAAATTCTTTCAATGAGGCTACAATTACTCTGATACCCAAATCATGTAAAAGCATTACTAATACAGACCAATCTCATTCATAAACATTGATGCAAAAGTACTAAATAAAATAGTGGCAAACTGTATCCAAGAACACATCAGAACCATCATCCACCATGATCAAGTCAGCTTCATCCGAGAGATGGAGGGATGGTTCAACATATGAAAATCTGTCAATGTGATCCATCATATAAACAAACTGAAAAATAAAAACCACGTGATCATCTCATTAGATGTTTAAAAAGCCTTCGACAAAATACAGCATCCCTTCATGATAAAGGTCTTGGAGAAAGCAAGGATACAAGGAACATACCTAAACATAATAAAGGCAATATACAGTAAGCCAACGGCTGACATCAAACTAAATGGAGAGAAACTCACAGTGATCCCACTGAAATCATGAATAACACAAAGTTGTCCACTCTCTCCATACCTATTCAATATAGTTCTTGAGGTTCTAACTAGAGCAATAAGACAATAAACAAAGATCAAGGGTATACAAATTGAAAAAGAAGTCAGACTCTCACTGTTTGCTGATGACATGATACTTTACATAAGTAACCCAAAAAATTCTATCAAGGAACTTCTAGAACTAATAAACATTTTCAGTAATGTAGCAGGATACAAGATAAACTCAAAAACCTCAGTAGCCCTCCTGTACAGAGATGATAAATGGGGTTAAAAAGAGAGCAGAGAAACATTACCCTTCACAATAGCCACAAATAGCATAAAATATCTCAGAGTAACTCTAACCAAACAAGTGGAAGACTTGTATGGCAAGAACTTTAAATCTTTGAAGAAAGAAATTGAATAAGACGTCAGAAGATAGAACAATCCCCTGTTCTCTTTGGTCAGTAGAATTAACATAGCAAAATGGCAATCTTACCAAAAGCAGTCTACAGGTTCAATGCAATGCTTATCAAAAATCTCAGCAAATTCTTCACAGACCTTGAAAGAATGGTACTTATCTTCATAAGGAAAAGCAAAAATCCCAGGATAGCCAAAACAATCCTGTATGATAAAAAAACTTCTGGATGCATCACAATCCCTGACTTCAAACTCTACTACAGAGCTACAGTACTGAAAACAGCCTGGGACTGATATAAAAATAGACAGAAGGACCAATAGAACCAAATCAAAGACACGGATATTAATCCACACACCTACAAGCACTTGATTTTTGACAATGAAGCAAAAAATATCAAATGGAAAAAGAAAGCACATTTAACAAATGGTGCTGACATAACTGGATATCAACATGAAAAGATTGAAAATAGATCTCTATCTATTGCCAGGCCCAAAACTCAAGTACAAAATGATCAAAGACCTCAACATAAAGCCAACCACACTGAACCTCACAGAAGAGAAAGTGGAAAATACACTTGAATGCATTGACACAGGAGACCACTTCCTAAATATAACCCCAGTAGCACAGATACTGAGAGAAAAAATTAATAAATGGGACCTCCTGAAACTGAAAAGCTTCTGTAAAGCAAAGGACATGGTCAACAAGACAAAATGACAGCCTACAAAATGAGAAAAGTTCTTCACTAAGCCCACATCAGACAGAGGTCTGATCTCCAAAATATACAAAGAACTCAAGAAATTGCTCATCAAAAGAACAAATAATCCAATTTTAAAAATGGGGTATAGACTTAAACAAAGAACTCTCACAGAGGAAGCTGAAAGTCACTTAAGAAAATGCTCAGCATCCATAGCCATCAGAGAAATGCAAATGAAAACAACTCTGAGATTCCATCTTACACATGTACGAATGGCCAAAATTAAAAACACTGATGACAACTTACACTGGAGAGGATGTGGGGTAAAGGGAACACTTCTGCATTGCTGGTGGGAGTGCAAACAAGTACATCCACTTTGGATATTAGTATGGGAATTTCTCAGAAAATTATGAAACAACCTTCTTCAAGACCCAGTAATACCACTTTTGGATATATACCCGAAGGATGCTCAACCATACCCCAAGGACATGTGGTCAACTACATTCATAGAAGCATTGTTTGTCATTGCCAGAACCTGGAAACAACCTATATGCCTCTCGACTGAAGAATGAATAAAGAAAATGTGGTACATTTACACAATGGAGTACTACACAGCAGAAAAAGTAGCAACATCTTGAATTTTGGGTGCAAATGGGTGGATCTAGAAAACATCATATTGAGTGAGGTAACCCAGAACCAGAAAGACAATTATTATATATACTCACTCATAAGTGGCTTTTAGACATAAGGCAAAGAAAACCAACCTACAATTCACAATCCCAGAGAACCTAGACAAAAATGAGGACCCTAAGAGAGACATACATAGATCTTATCTACATTGGTAGTAGAAAAAGACAAGATCTCCTGAGTAAATTAGGAGCATAGGGACCATGGGAGAGGGCAGAAGGGGAGGGAAGGGAGGAACAGAGAAAAAGTATAGCTCAATAAATAAATAAAAAATAAAAAATAAGAAACAATTTAAATTAACCCATATTTTTCAATCTACATTCTGGCACATGGTTTATTCACTTATGTGGAACAGATGCTTAAAAGAAATCCCACACTAGCTTAGAATTGAGAAATAGATGGTTATTTATTTGAGGGTAAAGTCACAAATCAGAATTCTCTGCTTGAACGGAGAACAGAGATTGAATCCAGCCATCCAGCAATCTGAAAGAGCAGCCAGGGAAGAATGGGTGGACTCAGGCTCTGCATCAGCGTATGTAGTAAAAGAGGCCATGCCCCAGTAGGTGGGTAACCACAAGCTGTAAGACTTCCTACAACACACTCATTTCCTTATTGCCCATACTACTTCCTCTGAGTCTAACCAAGGACTTCACCTTTCTTCTTCCCACAGTTCTCTATCTGGAAGTCCTACCTATTTCTCCTGCCAGCTATTGATCATTCAGCTTTTTATTACACTAATCACAGCAATACATTTTCATACAGTGTGAAATATCCCAGAACACCATATCATATATCTGTCATTATTCAAAGTATATGCCACCTTCTGGAGAATCCTGTTTTAGCCTTCTAGGCTAATGTCATCCTTGATATTGTAACTTTGTCTTCCAAAGGCCTTTTTGTCATTCTTTTAGGCCAGCTGCCTCAGGATGATGGGGAACATGGTAAGACCAGTGGATCCCATGATTATGGGCCCACTGTCCACTTCTCTGGCTGTGAAGTGAGTTTCCTGGTCAGAAGCAATGCTGCATGTTATAGCATGTCAGTGGATCAGGCATTCTGGCAAGTCCATGGATGATGGTTTTGGCAGAAGCATTATGTGCAGCAAAGGCAAATTCATAACCAGAATAAGTTCTACTCCAGTAAGGACAAAACCTTATTCTTTCTATGGAGGAAGTAGTCTAATGTAGGTGATCTGCCACGAGGTTACTGACTCATCATCTGGGGGAATGTGCCATATTGGTGCCTCAGTGTTGGTTTCTCCTGCTGGCAGATGTAACATTCAGCAACAGCTGTGGTCAGGTCAACTTTGGTGAGTGGAAATCCATGTTGTTGAGTTCATGAATAGCCAACCTTCATCTCTTTCACCATGGCCTCTTAGTACATGGGCCCATTGGGTAATGACAGGGATGGCCAGGGAAAGAGGTTGATGGTGCATAAAACAGTCCATCAGATCTACCCCTCTGCTAAAGTTACCATCTGGTGCACATTTACACGACACATAGTGTCTTTACATCCTTCGCCCGTTTGGAGAGATCCTGCCACAAACCTCTCCAAATGTCTTTCTCTCCCAGTTTACAATCATGCTCTTTCTAAGTTCCTGACCATCCATCCAGTTCACTGGCTATAGACCGTGAGTCAGTGTACAATCAGCCATCTGCCCATTTTTCCTCCCAAACAAAGTGTATGACCATGTGTACTGCCCAAAGTTCTGCCTTCTATGAAGATTTTCCTTCGCTGTTGTCTTTCAGGGTTGTCCCAGAAAGCAGTTGTAATTCTGCAGCTGCCCATTTCTTTTTCTTTCTTTTTTTTTTGTTTTTTTGTTGTTCTTGTTTTTTGAGACAGGGTTTCCCAGTAGCTATGGAGACAGTCCTGGAACTTGCTTTGTAGACCAGGTTAGCCTTGAACTCATAGAGATCCACCTGCCTCTGCCTCCTAAGTGCTGGGATTAAAGGCATGTGCCATCACTGTCCAGCCAACTGTCCATTTCTTGGTGGTATCCACATAATGTGCAGAACCAGTAGTAACTGTGCTCTAATCGTCTCTTCCTTAGTCAACTGATCATAGGACAAGCCAAAGGGGTTACATGTGCATGCTTGGCAGCAGACAGCATTGTAATGGGAGCAGAAACAATAGGCATTTTGGAAACTTCTTCATGTAACTTCCATGTGCCCTTAAGACCTCCCTGGACTCTTTCACACACACACACACACACACACACACACACACACACCTATTTGATACTGCATTACTGATGTGCATGTCCTATTTTAGAGCTTGGTGGATCTGATAATACTCAGTTTATAATAGACAGCTCAGACTGCATGGCAGCCCATTGTTAAAATGTTCAGTTTCCACTAAAGCCTATAGCAGGGCAAGAATAGTTGTCTGCAGGTGATGGTAGAGTCTTGCTCCAAAATTCCAAAGGTCTCTTCTGTGCTCCATATGTAAGGACTTGCCAAAGGCTCCAAATAGCATCCCCATCTGCCACTGATACCATAAGTATCATAGGGTCAGCTGGATCATATGGTCCAAGTGATAGTGAAGCCTGCAGAGCAGCCTGGACCTGTTGAGGAGCCTTCTCCTGTTCCAGGCCCCACACAAAGTGAGCAGCTGAGTTACTTGGTATATGGTCCAGAGTAACACACACAAGTGGGGAATATTCTGTCTCCAGAATCCAAAAAGGACAACTAAATGTTGTGCTTCTTTCCTAGTGGTGGGAGCAGCCAGGTGCAGTAACTGATCCTTCATCTTAGGAGGAATATCTCTGCAAGTCTCACAGCACAGGACTCCTAGATATTACACTGAGGTAGATATTTTTGAATTTTGGTCAGATTTATTTCCCATTGCCTTGGAGTCACTGTTGCTGTGATGAAACACCATGACCAAAGCGAGCTGCGGAGGAAAGGGTTATTTGGTTTACAATTTCACGTCACAGTTCATCATTAAACAAAAGTCAGGACAGAAACTCAAACAGGGAAGGAACCTGGAGGCAGGAGTTGATGCAGAGGTCATGGAGCTGCTTACTTAAGAAAATGCCCTACAGACTTGTCTACAGCCGGATCTTATGCAGGTGTTCTCTCAGCTGAGGCATCCTCTTCTCTGATGACCCTATCTTGTGTCATGGTGACATAAAACTAGCCAGGACACTCATTCTCTGGCACATATGTGTTATCAACATATTCAGAGTGACTGCTCCCTCCTGCTCACTTGGTCCAATTTATATATCATCAATATTGTGGACCAGTGTGTGACATCTTGTAGAAGAGACAAACGATCAGGATCCCATTGAACAAGTTATGACACAGAGCTGGAGAGTTAATGTACCCCTGAGGCCGTACTATAAAGGTATTCTGCTGGCCTTGTCATCTGAAAACAAATTGCTTCTGGTGGTCCTCATGGACAGGGACCGAGAAAAAGGCATCTGCCAGATGAAGAGATGTGTTAGCCTGTTTGAGTCGGGCTATGTCTGGCACACCAGCTGTATTATGAGTCACTAGTTGACTAAGTTCGTATAGTCAATGGTTCTCTTTCAATGTTCTAGTGCTCGCTCACCATTTTCTGCCTTGTAGAATTAGTGAAGGGAATGTCTTCTGAGCTTTTCCATTGTGGGGGATTAGGCTTTAAGTTTGTTTTTATTTTATTTTTCAGTTTATTTATTATTTTTTGTTATTTTATATATATGTTTGCTTGCATGTATATCTGTGTACCATGTGTATGCCTTGTGTCCACAGAGGTCAGAGGGCATCAGATCCCCTGGAACTGGAGTTATGAATGGCTGTGAGTCATCATGTGGTTTCTGGGAATTGAACCTGGGTCTTCTGGAAGATCAGGCAACATCCAGCATTACAATTTCCCTGAGCCTTAAAATCCCTTTATTAACACTAAACAAAGTATATTGGGCATCTCCAGTGTAAAGTTTTTACCTCCCCATAATCCTCTCTGCCAACGCAATAGTCCAAATCAGACCAATTCAAACCAAATTAGGAAAAGCCCAGGTTTAATGGATGCCACTGCTCTGGGTGGCCTTCCAGTCCCCAGAGAGGAGACTGGACAGGAAGAAGACTGGGAAACCATGGAGAGGGGAAAGGAAACCAGAAAGACCACATGTTGTTCTCTGGGGGGCAGTTTAAATAGACTGTGGAGTGGTCTTGAGCCTCTTGGGAAGGGTCACTGTTTGGCAGGCTTTCTCAGAGGTGAAGTCTGAATTGTGACAACTCCCAAGGGTGGAGGCTTGGGGTGAAAAGTTCCACCAAAATTTTTCAGAATGGATGACAGGGGCTGGGGTGAAGCCTCCAACCAAACATCCCAGACTCCTTGGATAAAGGGAGCCAGCAGGCTAGGGTGACACTTCCCACCAAACATCCAGCTCCTCAGTAGGCCATCTGTTAATAATGCATCAACCAAGCAACTGAATAAACTTTTGATACCTTTTTTAACTGTACAAACTTCCATATTAAACCTAGAATACCCACTCAGTGTGCCCATATCAATGAACTCCATCCAAATCAGTTTTATGTTTCATTTTCCATGGTCCCACACCCTTGAAATCCATTCCCACACATATTCTTGACTTCTACTTGAATGAATTAGCAAACTTAACAAATTCATTAGCTGTGCAGTGAAAATTCTCTTCAATCTCACTTCTAGGGGCTTGCTTAGCTTTAAGTCTGCTTTAGGTCTAAAGACAATGTTTGCTGGGCAGTGGGGACACCAGTACTGTCTTGCCTGGCAGCTCCCTCAGGGAAGATCATTGCAGCTTCTGCAGACAATGCAGGATTAATTCCCCCAGGCAAGGGCAGAGACAGCAGTTCTTCAGGGGAGAACCCTGCTTCCTCAGGTGAAGTAAACATAATACCCTAAATTAACCTGGAAGCCCTACCTCCCCAAGGACTTCTGGGGATGCAGGGAGTTGTAGTCCCTGAACAATAACAACAAAGCCTCATGGGGAAAGTATGATGGTCTATAAGATTTTTCCATAAAAGCCCCTAAAACACATGACTCAGAGCCACTCAATTGGGATGTTTTCAGGGAGTAGTCCTGAAAGTTAATTTTGGTCAGTATTTAATATGTTAATACAGCTTGCTTCAAATTTGGCCCAAAATAGTGGAATTGGTTTTTCTTTAGTGAATCTCAGAATTAACAGTAAACCCTTCAAAATCTGAGGGTTCATTATTCTCAGCCTCACTAGGGTACCCCCATACACCTCCATACCAAGTTACAGGCTCCCAACCTCTTCCAGTCAGTGCTCTCACATCACTGCTGACACCCTGCAAGGCTGGAACTTAAAACTGTGTGCGGAGTCGGCCACTTCTACAATGAGGTCTTGAGTTTGGTGTTTTTGGCAACTTGAATTCCGTGGTTGCTGGAGAAGTTCTTTTCCAGGACACTCTTAGAAACCTATAGATCGTTTATGTGCACCTGGAGCTGGCTAATTTTATCATGATCTTCCTTCCCCCTTGTCACTTCATCCAGAGATGCTGTAAGCAACCAGGCAGTATGATCAGCAGTCTTATGTATAGAGTCACTAAGCTATTGAGTCCTTGTTAAGTCTTCACAAGAAGTGACTCAAGAGTAGCAAATACTTTTTGTAGTTTTTTGTTTGTTTTGTTTTTGCTTTTTGAGACAGAGTTTCTCTGTGTAACACTCTGGCTGTCCTGGAGCTCAGTCTGTAGACCAGGCTGGTCTTAAACTTATAGAGATCCACTTACCTCTGCCTCCTGAGTGCTAGAATTAAAGGTGTGTGCCACCATTGCCCATCTTCTCTTTCACACCATGGGCACCAGTGTACTCCCAAGGAAATTTCTAGTGACCATAGGTTTCATCATGTTAGTGAGTCGCCCCAGCTACCACCAAATCCTCTAGAGAAATTCATCATGTTGGGTAGTGTAAGTTTGAGGCCAGCCTGGTATACATTGTTCCAGGACAGCCAAGGACACACAGAAAAACCCTGTCTCAAAAAAATAAAAGTTAAAAGAAAGAAAAATATTCATCCTTATAATTCAGTTTCTTTAGAACCAACCTTGGCATCAATTTCTGTATTAGCAGCTTTTCTGTGGCTGTGATAAAATGCCATGACAAAAAGTGACTTATAGAAGGAAGAGATTGTTTTGACTTAGGGTTGTAGAGGGAAAGTCCGTCATGGCAGGGAGGTGTGGCAGCAGGAGCAGGAATTTCACATTTCAATTGCACACGGGAAACAGAGGACAAACTGGAAGTGAGGTGAAGTTATGAATTCTTTTAAATATGTTTTAAGATTTATTTTATCTATATGAGTGTTTTGCCTGTATGTATGTATGTGTACTGTGCATGCCTGATCAAAGGAGGGTATGAAATGCCCTGAAACTGGAGTTGCAGATGGTTGTGAGCCACTTTGAGGATACTGGGAATTGAACCTGTGTCTTTTGCATGAGCAGCAAGTGCTCTTAATCACTGGGCCAACTCTCCAGCCCCAAGCTACAGACTTGTAAAGCCTGCTCCAGTGATTTATTTCCTCCAGCAACTCTATATGCCCTAAAAGCCCTATAACTTCCCCAAGCAGAATCATCAACTGTGTGCCAAGTGTTCACAAATTCAGACTCATGAGAGCTCATTCAAATCACCACATTGGTTTCTCAGCCCAGGAGGGACTCACATCTGTGACCTTCCTTAAGCAGAGAATGAGTGGCTGCTATGTTCTCCAGGCAGCAGTCCTCAGACTCTGAGACCCCCATCTTCCCGGGACCAATTCATTCATTCTACACTCAGCCCAGATGGGGCCTCTTAGAACATCTGTTGGGTAGTTTGAACTGCTGTGTGGTGAAGAAGTAGATAGGTGATAGGTCTCGTGTGTCTGGCTTGCCCTCTCTCTACTTGTAAAAAAAGATTTATTTTTACTGATATTCATGTCTCTCTGTCTCTTTCTGTGTATGTGTGTGCCCCAACCTGTGCAGGTACCCAAGAAGGCCAGAAGATGCCCTGGAGCTGGAGTTACAGATGGTTGTGAGCTTCTCTGCATGGGTTGTGGGAACTGAAGAGCAAGTGCTCTTAATTGATGAGACATCTCCCCAGCTCCCCTCTGCTTTTCTGCTTAAGCTTCAGTGGAAATAGAGATGGCCAATGGTAAGACTCTTCCAGGCCCCTTAAAGACAAAGACAAAAAGTGTTTTCCACTGCAGAGAGCTGACTTCATGGACAGGGAAGTGCCACTACCAGTGGGCACAGCAGAGCACTCCTGAGCACCTCACCATAGGAGGTGTCTGAACTGACAGAAAACAGATCAATACCTAAGGTAAATGGATATCATTGCACCTTGTTGTCTGTGGGGACAAAGAACTGGAATCTTATCAAGGTTACAATTGCCTTGGTGGTATTGCTCCCCACACATCATAAAACTCTGACTGGAAAGAAGAAAACAGGAAGTCAGCTAAAGACTATGTGCACCCCATGAATAAGTATTAAAGCTGCCCAGCACAGTAATTCCAATGGATGATAGTTCTGCGAAAAATATAACTGCTTTGTGATGATCTCTAAAAATCTGAATGTTTTCTTCATGTGCTAGTCATGTGTTTTAGTTTATTTATTTATTTATTTATTTATTATTGTGTATACAATATTCTGTTTGTGTGTATGTCTGCAAGCCCTCATTACAGATGGTTGTGAGCCACCATGTGGTTGTCAGGAATTGAACTCAGAACCTTTGGAAGAGAAGTCAATGCTCTTAACCACTGAGCCATCTCTCCAGCCCCTGTGTTTTAGTTTTAAACATATTTATATGTTGTTGTGGCTTCAGAGAAGCTATTCCAAAGTAGAATGTTTTGTTGTGTTTATTTTTATTTAGGAACAGGACCTTGATATGTAGACCAAGCTTGTCTTCAGTTTGTGATTCTCCTGCCTCAGGGATTCTCCTGTGTAGGGGTTTAGGTCTGTAGTACCATATTGACTCTTTTTCGTGAGCTGGATTTGAATGTGCTGCCAAGTTTAGTTGGCAGCAGTGGTTTTGTTCACTCTGATCAAGAAGCTTACTGGACTGTGTGTGAGGTTGTGAAGCATGCGTGAGGCTCTGGGTCCTATTCTTAGCACTGTGAATGGAAGAAAGAAGAGGGAGATGGAGAAACAGAGACCGAGATAGAGACAGAGACAGAGAGAGAGAGAGAGAGGAAAGGAACAGTTAAAAGATAACAGTTAAAAGAAACAAATACCTACCTGATCAAGTCTCTTCCTGGACTCACACACTCCTCAGACTCAAGGTGAAATTCACTGATGACATGCAGGTCCTGTGCAACCTCATTCTAAAATACTGACTTTCCCATGGGTGTACAAATAGGCCACTTCTTTCCCATTCCAGTTGTTCGTACTGCCCAGAAAGCTCTTCCTTGGTACCTGGTCCACTCTAGCTCCCAACAGCTCAGCCCAGCCCCAGGGGAGCAAATGGGCTCTCAGACAGTGCTAGGACCTTTGCCTTTAGATCCCTGTTGAGTCCCAGGCATAACAGAACCAGGCTGCTCCCACTGTGCTCTTCCTGTATTTCCTTAGAACTCCTAAGTGTTAATGGTGGGGGCTCGCTGTGTGTCAAGAGCACTGTCTGCTCCTTCAGAGGACCTGGATTCAATCTCCAGAACCCACATGGCTGCCCATAAACATCTGTATCTCCAGTTCCAGGGGATTTAACACCGTCTCTGGCCTCCAAGAGCAATGTACAAATGTGGTACACAGAAGGAAAAACCCCATATACATAAAATAAAAGTATGTATTTTTCTTAAATGAAAGAAAAGATATAGGGATTTTGTTGTTTGCTACCATTGGGGAATGTTTGTTACACAGCATTGGATACCCTAGCTGTCATCCTCTTCTGTCTCAATTGTGTGCCCATAGGATCTTCTTTGTACTCATCCATTATCATCACACACATTGATTTGTTTGAGAAATCTATCATTGCCCCCAAAAGACAGATGGACACAGGCTGGAGGACAGAACACCCTGTCCCCCATACTTACCCTTGGTCTGTGTTCAATCCATGCTCCTCCTCTCAGTCTTCCAGGATGAAGCCCCTCATGTCTTGGGCTGCCCTTGACATCTGTCACATCTGAACTCAGGCAGGATTGGTTTCTCTGTTACTAGCAAGCCCACCATCAATATTAGGTCAGTAAGCAGGGTGACATCCTCAGGTTACTTCAAATGAACATAAGTTAGCAGGAGTTCATGGGAAATACTGCTCCCTAATACCAGACTTTGTCCTTTGAAATCTTTTCACAGTGCTTTCCCTGCTGGACTCCTTTCGCTGTTACTGCTACAACATTCATTTTCCATCAACAGTCAGGAATCTTATGAAATGGGGTACAAGCCTCTGCCACCACCTGTCCTCAGAGGTCCCCTTCAACACTCAGGTCATTCCACAGGCTTCCTCTGAGGTTGGGATGACTGCCCCCCATATCCAGGATGACTGAACTGGTTACTTTGTCATGATGTCTTGTTTGCCTCTCCTCCCATTTCATATGCTAATTTTCTCCATTCTTATTTTCTAGTTTGATGAAAATATTGGCATGCACATAGGGCCACAGAGCACAATGCATTGAGATTTCCACAAGGTCAGAAGAGGCCATCGGACCCCCCACCCCCAGAGCT
This sequence comes from Chionomys nivalis, assembly GCF_950005125.1. Lineage (NCBI taxonomy): Eukaryota > Metazoa > Chordata > Mammalia > Rodentia > Cricetidae > Chionomys > Chionomys nivalis. Next base: position 213,235 of record NW_026646968.1, on the reverse strand, counting down.
GAAGTTACAGGCAGTTGTGGGCTGCCTGATGTGGGTGCTGGGAACTGCGCTCAGGTCCCCTGGAAGGCAGTAGTGCTCTTGGTTGCTGATCATCTCTCCAGTGACTCAGGGCTGTCTTCTGTTTCTGAAACAGTCTCATGTTTGGACTGTAGGAGAGCCTGGCCTCAGGCCACTCTGTCCCTGACCTCAGCTAATCCTTCCACTGAACTTGGAAGGCAAAGCCTATGTTTAGGTGAGCAAAGGGAGGGGGTCTCATGGATCTGACTCACAGCAAACATTCAACAAGGTCATCGTGCCTGCTGCAGGTTCAGAGCTGCTGTGCACCTCCCTCCCTTTTTCAGGTGCCCAGTACTCTCTACTCACCCCTTCTTCAGTTATAGTAGACCCTTCACAACTTCCTCCATGCAGGCCGCTTAACACAGGCCACCGTTTCATCTGCCTCCTTAACAGTGTCATCTGTTGGTCTTTATTCCTGCCCCTCATCTCACAGACACACTATGCATGGGAATTTAGTCCATTTGGAGGACTATGTGCCCTGGTTGTCAGCAATGACCCCAAGCTGGGCTGCTTGTTCCCCTGAGGATCTAACTAGACAGTGTCAGGCCTCAGAAGCTTTCCGCACTCCTCTTCTACCCTAATATTTACATTTACAGTTAACTTCAAAATTCTCAGATGGGCTCCCTGCTCAGCTGTTAGCCTTGGTAGCCTTGTGGAAACTTCTGGTGGGAGGCATGTATTTAGCACAGGATCACTAGCCTGCGGCTCCTGGGACAAAGACTAAGAAGAACCTTTCTGTGTGTGTGTGTGTGTGTGTGTGTGTGTGTGTGTGTGTGTGTCACAGAACCTGTCCAGTCCAATGTTCCTCCCACGGCCCAGCTGGGAAGTGGCTATTGGCAAGCACTCCACCACTGAGCAACACTACAAGGAAGTGGCTGTTGATTGGCTGTGCACAAAGGTGGAAAGTGACCAGACCAGGACTGCACAGAAGTGGGGCCTGTACATGCCAAGGCAGGTCAGCCACCTAGGATGACCAGAGCTTTGGACCAGAAGGAGTATGTAGAAATTGAGCAGCTAGAAGCAGGGAACAGAAGGGGCCAGGGAAGCCATCCGAGGTCCTGGTGTCAGGGCTGCCCCCAGCTGATACATCATGATGTGCTCTGAGCTCCACCGTACCGTACTGCTGCTTTCCTTTCCCCTCACCATGGTGCCCATCTTGGTTTCCACCTGTCCAGGGTTTGTGGTCAGGGGTTTTGCTGTCTTCTGTACATTTACTTCAGGTAGGACTATGATCCATCTTGCGCTAGTTCTCAATCTGCTCGGAAACAAGGTGGAGGTTCATGTTTGGTTTGGCATGTGCAGTGACTAGTTTTCTGCGCCACACTGTAAATGACCGCACTCTTACTCACTTGATACATGCACACTTGTCATCTTAGTTCCTGGGGCTCAGGAGTTTGTGTGGCTGAGCCTCTCCCAGACCACCGCCAGGGTGTGGCCATGTGGTGTTCTCTCCTCTGAGGCCTGGTGACAAAGAACACACTGCCCAGTTCATTTGAGTTGCTGGCAGAGCTCACTTGCCTGCAGTTGTAAGAACAAGGGCCCAGCTTGCCACAGGCCACCCTCTGTTCCTAGAGGCTCCTGCTTTCTCATCAGCCAGCAGGTCTGTGGCTGCTGTTTATGACATGATGCAGTACACCCTTGGGAATGGCATCTCTGCCACAGGAGCCAGTCACACTCAAAGATCGCCGTGGGGACACATCACCTTCTGAAAGACTATCTTTCCTTCACTGTCCAGTATGAGCACTTTGTACAAAATCAATTAACCAGACAAGTGTGAACCCATTTCTATTCCACCCACCTGAACTTGTGGTCCTGATTTCTAGTTTTAGACTAGGCATCTAACCAACTTAAAACCAGGTAATGTGAGTCTTCTTTTGTTGTTGTTGCTTTTTCATGGTGGTTTGGTTTGTGATTGGTGCTCACCCTGTAGCCAGCTCAGGCAGGATCCCAAGTCAAGAGCCTCCTGTTTCTGCCTCCATTGTGTAACCTACAGTTTAACCCTTTGCCAACCTGCAAGAAAAGATTTCTCCAATCAAGCAGGCTTAGAGAACAGTAGTTTTCAGAGACTGGCTCTTGCCCCCATCCTGGGTTGAGACCTCCTTCTGGGAGCAGTTCTATGGGGCCCTGGTGGCGTGGGAGCTACTGCTGGGCTCTAGACTGCTCACCTAGATGATCAGGCATCTGGAGAATAAACAGCAGCTCACTGCCTGGTGCTCGGCCTGGCTCTAGAAATCTGCTCTGCCCTAGTCAGGTTGAAAGGGCGTCTGCTCCCGCAACCAGCAACTGCATTTCTCACAGAGACATTTTATAGCCAGCAGCGCTTCCTGCCATCAGAAGTCAGAGATGCTGGTCAAGTAGGTGGCCAAAGTCACTGCCCACGAGGACAGGCCTTGTACACTGCTCTTGACCAAGTGTCCCTGTGCTTCTCTGCCTGTCTTGCATCCTTCCAAAATCCATGGCTGAAGCAAACGGCAGTGATTTTGCCCCAGGGTCCCAGAGGCAGCAGTGCTGACACCTCACATGTGTCACATTCTAATACAGTGCTGACACCTCACATGTATCACATTCTGAGACAGTGCTGACACCTCACATGTGTCACATTCTGAGGCAGTGACACCTCACATGTGTCACATTCTGAGACAGTGACACCTCACATGTGTCACATTCTGAGGCAGTGACACCCTCACCTGTGTCACATTCTGAGGCAGTGACACCCTCACATGTGTCACATTCTGAGGCAGTGACATCCTCACATGTGTCACATTCTGAGGCAGTGACATCCTCCCATGTGTCACATTCTGAGACAGTGACATCCTCACATGTGTCACATTCTGAGGCAGTGACATCCTCCCATGTGTCACATTCTGAGGCAGTGACATCCTCACATGTGTCACATTCTGAGGCAGTGACATCCTCACATGTGTCACATTCTGAGGCAGTGACACCTTCACAAGTGTCACATTCTGAGACAGTGACACCCTCACAAGTGTCACATTCTGAGGCAGTGAAACCCTCACAAGTGTCACATTCTGAGGCAGTGACACCTCACATGTGTCACATTCTGAGGCAGTGACATCCTCACGTGTGTCACATTCTGAGGCAGTGACACCTTCACAAGTGTCACATTCTGAGGCAGTGAAACCCTCACAAGTGTCACATTCTGAGGCAGTGACACCTCACATGTGTCACATTCTGAGGCAGTGACATCCTCACGTGTGTCACATTCTGGTCAGTGACATCCTCACATGTGTCACATTCTGCGACAGTGCTGCCCCCTCCCATGTGTCACATTCTGTGACAGTGACACCTCCCATGTGTCACATTCTGAGGCAGTGCTGACCCCTCACGTGTCACATTCTGAGGCAGTGGCACCCACAAAGGGGAAGAGTAAGTCCAAAGGAATCTCAAACCTGGAGCCAGGATTGGGGTGTCCTTGAACAAAGGGGAGATGACTTTTGAGTGACAGGCAAGGGACTTGTACTGTTGGTGACCTAGTCATTTTCCTGTGATCAGAAGACACCTCTGGGCTCTGGAATCAGGTTGATCTACTCTGGACTGATGGCAGCAATTACAGAGCTTCAGAGGACAATGGAAGAACAAGCTTGCTGGCTGCAGCTCAGAGAGGGTGCCATAAATGGATCTGGAATGTAAGCTTGATGGATGATTCTTTAAGGTTCCAAGTTAAAAATCTAAAACCATGAGTGGATGGTGTTGGGCTCAATACCACATTCAAATACTTAAAGCATAATAGGCACGCACAGTGTCAAGTTGGGAGCATAGGCCCCAGTCCCTCGCATCTATCCGAGCCCCAAGGCCTGGTCTGAACTCCAAATCCCAGCAGGCCAGGTCCTGACCCCTCCCTGGGGATAGGGTCAGGACCCCTCCCCAGGGTACTTAAGTGATCTCCAGAAAGAGGAACACTTGGTCTCCCTTTCTTCCTCCGGGGGGGTCATATTCCTGCAGCTTCCCAGTTCCCCCTTGGGGCCATCCGAGAGCGCAGAACTCCTATTAAACCTGGATATTTCTTTTTTGGGGGGTGGGGGAGGTGGGGGGGTTTCGAGACAGGGTTTCTCCGTAGCTTTTGGTTCCTGTCCTGGAACTAGCTCTTGTAGACCAGGTTGGCCTCGAACTCACAGAGATCCTCCTGCCTCTGCCTGCCGAGTGCTGGGATTAAAGGCATGCACCACCACCGCCCGGCTAAACCTGGATATTTCTTAATTTGGCTTGTTTTGATTTGGCTTGATTGGGAATTTTTGCATTGCCAGAGAGCTTGTGTTATACAGTTCAAAGCCAGGTCCACTTTTGCCCCTGTAAGCCTCTTACAAAATCTTTTTAAATTGAACCTGCTCTGTTCATTTGTATCACACAGGTTCAATTTAAAAAGATTTTTGTATATATATGTGCCCATGTTTTTTGGTGTCTGCGCTCTCACCCCTCGCCTTAATAGCCAGTGTCTCACAGCACCATGCTGCCAGAGGCACTGGCCCCTCCCCCACTCCCTCAAGCCCACACTTCCCAACCCCCTCCTATGGAGCTACATTCTTTCCCTTCTCTTTCCCAATTTGGAGGTTCAACTTCCACCCTCCCCTTCCCCTCCTACCTCACTGCTCCACTGCTGAACCCCCTCTGCGCACTGGGCTAGCCCCTCCCATGCTCCCATTTCTCTTCCAAATCTCTCTCAGGTAGAAAAGCAGGTAGGTTCCTTTTCTACTTATCATTCTGTTTCCTCAGTCAGTACCAGATATTAGGAAAGAGTTAAAAAAAAGTTGAGGATGTTCCCCAAACTCCTATATGGGAATTGGTGAATAAATATGGCCTTTAGATTTTTTTTGAATTGTCAAATAAATTTTATTAATACAAAAACAATATCAAAAGGATAACTAAGTGACCACTAACAATAAATTTGTAACAATAATTTAAAATATAAAAATACGTAAATTTATATTAATTATTATATATAAATCATCTACTAAAACCAGATTTGAAATGATAATTGAAGTATGAAATTTCACCCAGAGCAGTATCCCTTACAACAGCAAACTTGGAGATTAACAGGTTTTAACACTAAAGGGATCAACTATTTAGGGTATTTATGTACACTTGCATATTAAATAGCTACAGAAGTTAATGAATTTCAGGTAATGAAACAAATTTTTCTTGAATCTTAGCAATGTAAACATTCAGTTAGAATGAATCACAGAAGACTAAATATGATATGGTATGTTATGATAACATTTTATAAAGTGACAAAAGATTCAAAGTCAAACACAATTATATTTAGTGACATATAGCAATCTGGAAATAAACTAAAAAAATAGAAGCCATAAGTAAAGAAAAACCAAAAATTGATGTTAAGGAGTCTGAGAACTGGACTCAGCAACTACCCCTAGGAAGAAATAAAGCACTTAGGAAAATGATTCAGCTGAATTGTGAATTTGTATTTGTTTTTGAACACATGCATGCTTACACAATAAAAATTTTAAATCATGGTCAATCTGGGGAACATAAGTAAAATTTCGATTTATATTAATTGCATGAAATAATGGGTTTTAAGATTTTTGTTATTTTTAGTTATATATGTATGTGTGTGAACATATATGTGTGTGTTTATATATGTGTGTGTGTGCATGTCTGTACATATTCATATGTTCATATGTTTGTGGGGGGAGGAGGGTTTAGAGAAGTGGAAAGGCACACTCTAACTCCAAAGCCAGCTTTAGTTTTTAACTAGATTGGAACTTCCAAAAGTCCCAATTTATTTATATTATATGCCTGTAGAGGAAAGCAAAAATAACTTTGGGAAAATTTATGAAATTTTATCATGTTAGAAATGTTGTATTTCAATAGGAGAATTTACTTTTATTCCTAGGACATTTTTTCTGGATGATTTGTCCTCTGTCTTCAGATATATCATTTGTCCAGGGGTCTTTAGATTTCTTAGCTGGATGTCCTTATTCTCCTGAAAAGAATTTATTTATTTATTTATTTATTTATTTATTTATTTATTAAAGATTTCTGCCTCCTCCCCACCACCACCTCCCATTTCCCTCCCCCGATCAAGTCCCCCTCCCTCGTCAGCCCAAAGATCAATCAGGGTTCCCTGCCCTGTGCGAAGACCAAGGACCACTCACCTCCATCCAGGTCTAGTAAGGTGAACATCCAAACTGCCTAGGCTCCCACAAAGCCAGTACATGCAGTAGGATCAAAAATCTATTGCCATTGTCTTTGAGTTCTCAGTAGTCCTCATTGTCCGCTATGTTCTGCGAGTCTGGTTTTATCCCATGCTTTTTCAGACCTGGGCCAGCTGGCCTTGGTGAGCTCCCCATAGAACATCCCCATTGTCTCAGTGTGTGGGTGCACCCATCGCGGTCCTGAGTTCCTTGCTCGTGCTCTCTCTCCTTCTGCTCCTGATTTGGACCATGAGATTTCAGTCCGGTGCTCGAATGTGGGTCTCTGTCTCTGTATCCTTTAAGGTTGATATTCAGGAGGATGCTTATATGTTTTCCTTTGGGTTCACCTTCTTATTTCGCTTTTCTAGGATCACGAATTAAAGGCTCAATGTCCTTTATTTATGGCTAGAAACCAAATATGAGTAAGTACATCCCATGTTCCTCTTTTTGGGTCTGGCTTACCTCACTCAGGATAGTGTTTTCTATTTCCGAATGGGGCACTGAGCTGAACAGAGAATTCTCAGCAGAAGAAGTTCAAATTGACAAAAGACACTTAAGATCATGCTCAACTTCCTTAGCAATCAGGGAAATGCAAATCAAGACAACTTTAAGATACCATCTTACACCTGTCAGGATGGCTAAAATCAAAAACACCAATGATAGCCTTTGCTGGAAAGGTTGTGGAGAAAGGGGTACAGTCATCCATTGCTGGTGGGAATGCAAACTTGTGCAACCACTTTGGAAAGCAGTATGGCGGTTTCTCAGGAAATTCAGGATCAACCTACCCCTGGACCCAACAATACCACTCGGGAATATACCCAAGATATGCCCTATCATACAACAAAAGTATATGCTCAACTATGTTCATAGCAGCATTGTTTGTAATAGCCAGAACCTGGAAACAACCTAGATGCCCTTCAATGGAAGAATGGATGAAGAAAATATGGAGTATATACATATTAGAGTACTACTCAGCAGTAAAAAACAATGACTTCTTGAATTTTGCAAACAAATGAAATGAAATAGAAAACGCCTTTAAAGTTTTTAATGCCCAGGAGGAATCAGCTGAGTCTTCCCAACAGACAAAGCTACAACAATCTACAGGCCCAGGCCTTAGCAGCTGCCCTAAGGTCACAGGAATGGGGACAAAGGAAGCAAACCATGGGGCTCTATCAAGGTGGTCTAAATGGTCACATGGCACGATATTGCACTACAGCTGCTCCGAGGTTGTGTCCTATCTGCCAGCAACCTGGACACTGGAAATCACAATGCCCCTGTGCGGGCTTGTCCTCTATGCCATGCCACAGAGGTCTGGCCTCATCACCATCGGCAAGTGAAACTCTGCCAGCCTTCAAACGTCTCAGCCTTGTAGAGGATTGACGCTGCCCAGACTTGGTATATCCCGTAACCATCTCCTAGCCTAGGGTCATGCTAAAAATGGTGGGTAAGTCCATTATTTTTATTTTCACTTGGGCCTTAAGTTTCCCTCACCAATTTCAGCTATGGGGGTAGACAGGACCTGTTTTTCCCCACTTAAAACTCTGCAACTGCCCTACATTCTTGTAGGACAATTATATCCTTAGCCACTTCCCCAAAGCTTTGTTCCACTTCTTGGAGCCCCTTTTAACCCCGCCCATCTCCAAGATTCTATTTTACAGCTTCATTCCTCCTGCCAGACGTGTGCCCAGGCCAACCCACAAGGAGTTCTCCACATACACCAGCTTTGTGGACACCAACCGGGCAAAGATTGGCAGGTTAATTTCAGCCATATGCCTACTCATTAAACATCTTCGTTATCTCAACACTTGTGGACACTTTTACAGGGTGGATAAAAGCATTTCCAGTCTCCAGGGAAACAGCAGATGTGGTGGAACTCAACATCTCCTGGACAATGGGACTCATCAAACAACAACTGAGCAAGGTTTCCATTGAATTCAGGTTATCTTGGCCCTTACCTCAAGGCCACCCAGCATTCCCCTATGGGCCTGAGCCCCTTTGAGCTGCTTTATGGCAGGCCCTTTCTCCTTAACCATCACCTCCAAGTTCAAACTCCTCCTCTGGTGGGGTACCTACCCTACCTCTCCCTTTTAAGGTCCCTTCTCCATTCACACACTGACAGTTGTCTTCCTGCCACCACACCAGTGGACCCTAATGCCCCTAAACCTGCCCTGCTCTCCCCAGGGCACAGAGTACCCCTCAAACAGTTAACTCCTAGGTCTCTTGAACCTCGATGGACTGGTCCTCACATGGTAATCCTCACCACACCCTCGGCTGCCAAGCTCTTGGGACACCCATGCTGGTACCATCTCTCCAGGCTCAAGTGGGCACCTACTCAAGACACTTGATCTGTCCAGCAGACAAGACCTTCCACCCTCCATTTTTCCAGGATGCCACAATGAAGGGCCTACCTGCTCCTCATCCTGGCACACTCATCTTTAGCGATAACAAGTTTGTTTTTTCCTAGACACCTGCCTTCTCATTTCCCCCAAGGAACAGATGCCTGCCTTCTCTGGGATGACAGATCACGGGATGCCTTTCCAGCCACACCTCTTGCTAAACATGGACACCTGGCTCTCCCCTTCCCCATGCTGCCCCGTGCCTGCAGGAAGTAGCCAGATTTGAGTCTACACCCTTTTTTCCCCAAAGAGAGCCCTATGGAAGGTAAGTGCCACTTGGCCACAGACCTGGAGTCCTGCCCAGGGGTCTTGCAGCCTACCTGGATTGTACTCTGCCTCATTATTTTCTTTTTTTAGGATCCTTGACAGCCTTGTAGGAGCCAGAAAAGACTTTTAAAGGCCTGTAAGAGAACCAAGCTCATGGATATCGTGGCAGAAGTGAGAAGTGAGAGGTGGAGGGAACTCTGGCAGTTGACAGTCCTTCTAGGTGTCACTGATGTAAAATGTTGGGTTTTGACAATTTGACAAGACGTGCTTATGAGCAGTATTCTTTCCCATATGTCAATTATGTGTCCACAGAGTTTACAGAGAAAGGAACTCGCCCACACTGAGATTTGGGCTTTGGGAAGATAAGCTGACAGTGTGTTTTGTTTTGTCTTGACTCACTTTCTTTCTTACTCTCTTTCTCTATTCGTAAAAAACCTTCATTGGCTCTGTGTGTGTGTGTGTGTGTGTGTGTGTGTGAGAGAGAGAGAGAGAGAGAGAGAGAGAGAGAGAGAGAGAGAGAGAGAGAGAGTGAGAGCTGGGGGAAGATTTCTGGGGATGGATCCCAATGCCTGTGTATGCTATCTAACAGATACACACCATTTAGCTTCACTTCCAGACTCTCACACACAGGAATCATGTATTTTCCCAACCAGCAAGGGTTTCAGACTGGCCAAACATGGTATGCACAAATGGAGACTGGTGACGGTTCTTGCAAGAGTGATGACCCATCTCAGGGGCTTGGAAAATGCACTTGTTATCTGGTCAGCAGCACCATTTTGCTACCACATACCACTGACAGGCCAAGCCACTGAGGATACCTTCCTGGAACTCATGAGTGCACATTGCGGAAGCTACCCTGGCACTAAGCCTCTACACATGCTGCAATGGAGATGGCTTGGAAGGAAATTAAGGCCATGCTCCTATTCCTACATCAGATGTCTCTGAGGTGAAAAATAGGGACCTGGAAGGGCTTTTCAAACAGCAGAGCTCAGAGCCTGCTGACTTTTCACAGGCATCGGCCTGAAGAAGGAAAGCAAGCCACAGCCAGGTCCTCTCTCCTGATCTCTCCAGCCTTGGAGTGTGTGAGCTCTTTGAATCTCCCTCATGATGCCCCTTTCCTTGCTGGTACAGATGTCTTAGGCAGTGCCTACCTTGCCTAGTCTGATTCCTTCCCACATGTTTCATCCACACTTCCCTTCCCTAGACTCCCATGAGGTTACACACCACAGATGTTTAGGCCTAGCTATTCATGGAGGCTTGCTGACATCATGGCATGACTGATGGCTGACTATGAACACCTGCCTGTGGCTTCTGGCACATTCAGCGGGTAGACACATTACAAGTGTTACAGCTCCAGAGGGAAAGGTACACTGACTTGTTGGGAAGCCAGGCTATACCTGCAAGTATTACAGATCTGAGGGAAAAGTATCCTGACTTGCCAGGGAGTCAGGCTGTACCTATAGCAGTGAAGGGAGGTGTCCTTGACATGTACAGTTGTGAGAAAAAAGGAATCCTACTTGTCGGGAAGTCAGGCTATACCTAAATCTGGGGTATGGTGAGGGATGGTCTCCCCATCAGATGTAGCAAATCCTGCAGCTCTCTTAGAGAGCACTGGTACAGCTGAGCTCTGCTCCACCCTTCCAAGGGAGATTCCCAGCAGAGGTATATACCACAAATTCTAATTATTCTTAATAAATAAAATCCAGAGTCACATATTAGGGGATGAAAGCTAAAGGATCAGAACATTGCTGCCAGTCACTAAAGAGATGTTTTACCTCTACCAATGTTCAAACCCAAGGGACAATCCTGTCCTCAGACTGTCTCCTCAGACTGCCTTGAGATCCTGTCTCTTCCCATCTTATATTCCTCTCTCCTCACAGCTGTATCGCTCCTGTCTCCACCTCCCTGTGCTGGGATTAAAGGCGCATGATCATAAGCGCTGGGATCACCTTTGTGTGTGGTCTGTTTCTCTTGTAGACAGATTCAATCTTGTGTGTCCCCAAGTGGCCTTGAACTCACAGAGATCCATCTGCCACTGTCTGCTGAGTTCTGGGATTAAAGGTTTGTGCCACCACTGCCTGACCTCTAGGGGCTTAGCTCTGCACTCTGATCTTCAGGCAAGCTTTATTGGTTAAAACACTAAGTATCACTACAGGCGTATCCATTTCTTCTGCTCTGCTCCCCTAGGGGAACATCTCAGCAGAGGTATCCATTTCTTCTCAGCTCTGGCCCAAGATATTACTTCTGCTTCCCTGAAAAAAAGGAAACACCTGCAGGAATGCAGCAGTCTCCTCCGAATCCAGGGAAAAGTTGTTACTCACCTGGCCTGAGAACTGTTGATGGGCAATATTGAAAGAGATATAAGAGGCAGGTTAGGACCTGGTTGAGCATGGTGCAGAGGGCACAGGGTCTGCAGCAGTTGCCCCTACCAGGGGGAGGGACTAGGTACTTGGAAGTGGCAAGAAGGGGTGGAGTCCTCTTTCTTGCTTTACACATTCACAAGCCTGCGTAAACACATCTCCATCCTGTCTCACAGCAAGCCCCAGGAACACAGTTAAGTCTTCCAACCATGGTGCCACCACACTGGACCAGGACAGCTACAGCAACACATGCACTATGCACACATGCACACAAACACACAGTGCTGGAATTCCATCAGCTACACTATAATTTCAACCTCTGTAAGCATCATACACCTTGACCAATGACCAACATGATCAGCCTCAGCCACAGTGACCACCTCACCCAAATGTCAGGATACACAGGAGGCAGAGGCAGTCCACATAGGGAGGAATGCCAAGACACTCCAAGTTCACTGTGGAGGCTCTGAGGGATGGAGGTTGGGCATCTACAAGCACCTAGCAGCAACAAATCTTGGGATGAGACAGATAAGCAGGTCATGAGCTTTCAGTGGCTAGATAACTACACCTTTGGGCTTTGAATGCTACACCTAAATGTAATGAATTTCATAGAGAATCTAGAATTATATTTCACATTGTAATCTACACAGTAATTAATACCTGTTGATCTCCTCCAACTTTTGTTCCCTCCTATATGGAGAAGTGGACACAGGCAGGTATCTCCATTCCTCCCTTCCAGCATCAGGATGTGGCCACTGTGCTCTACAGAGCACCCTGACTCTCCTGGTTTCCAGGAATGCTGGACTGGGACTAAGTAGATCAGGAGGTTGTGGGGACAGCTCCATCTTGGCATCTTTGCTGTGGTCCAAAGCTGGGGCACACGGCTGTAGTAGGTCTACTCCTGGACCTTGCAAAGTCTTTGTTTTCTACTTTCACTGTCTACAGGTCTCAAAAACCCAAGTGACAGACGACAAACAGCTCCCCAAAATATTGTATTATCAATAAATTCAGGAGAACATGACTGAAGTACAAGTGTGGCCACCTAGAAATCTCTGTATTCATCTCCTGATCAAATAAAACCAAGATACATACATGGTGGCAGCATCCTGTGATCTACATAGTCCCTGCACCACAGAGAACAAACCAGCATCATGTCCTCAGTTACTAACTGATGGACCAGGAGAAAGACACAATCCACAGGGCAGTGGAATTGACTGTGAGGGCTGGGAGACAGCACGGATGGAAAACACAAAGCTCTGTAAAGGTCTAGGCGAGAGTCAAGATGCTAAGAATGACCAGGACGTGTTTCACAGAAACAGAACTCAAGCTACACTGAGAAGAGATGATACTGAGATAACTGGTTCTGAAAGACTCGGGAAGAGCTGTTAGAGACCTCTAAAAAGATAAAAGAGAGAAACAGCAGGGCTTTGAGACCCCTTCTGAAACTGCTCATTCTCTTTATTGGTTTGGGTCATCCTTGAGAACAGAAAACTTTTTGGCAAAGCTGTACAAACTCCACATGGGGTTCCTCCCCATATCTCTGGGCTGTGGACTCATGCTGGTCACAGTAAGGAGTTCCTCAGCAGACTCTCCAACCCTACCACACGTTCTGAGGTGACAGTAGCTGTGAAATCAGGTGGGGAGCATGGCAGCCTCAGCTGGGGAGGGCTTTAGGGAGCTCGGCCAATCAGGGAGTGTGCTGGGATTAAGTTCCCTTCTTTGTCCGTGGTGAGAAAGAAGGATGGGGCTGAATGGACTGAAACTTGTCACCCTGGTCTTCTGAGTGTGACTTTGTCTTGTCACTGACTACAGCCAGGCACCAAGTGCCATCTAGTGGCTCCATTTCTCCACTCTCACAGATGGCCTGCTGAGAAGACCCAGAAGAGTGGAGCGGGCCAGCTCCAAGGAGGAAGGCAGAGGAGCACACACCAAGTGAGTGGATAGAACAGATTACCTCAAGAAAATATACTTTAAGAGGAAGCAACTTCTTTTTTATTTTTTAATTTTATTTAGAAAGAACAACCATATTCATTTGTCCATTTTTCTTCAGGTTTAAGGAAAATAGTTTTAAAAATATAAAGTTGTAAATACACTCAAGAGTAACTGCTATTAAACAGTTCTGAACAGGCAGAAAATGTACTTTTCTTTTACAGAAAATGCTAAATCTATAATAGCAGCATAATTTATATATAGAAAAAGCTGGCTTTGAAAATCCAGACTTTTGTATACACAAAACACATCCTTTCCTTTTCATACACAGAGCAGCAATGTGCACTCTGGAAGGTTTCTTTCCACTATGGTACTCCACAGTAGGCAGCTCTCTCTGGTCCCCATCAGCAGTGGGTTCTCAGCCCAGCCTTCAGTCCAATACCAGGGCAGAAAGGGCATTCAGGTCTTTCATGTATGGATGAGCTACCAGGGTCTGGTTGATCTTCAGCTTTTGCTCAGAGTCAGGGAAGATCTTCAGCAGTGCCTCCCTCAGGTCACTGGTATCTGTGGAAGATCTCTGTGCTGGCATGAGAGAGTTCTGCTGTATTCTGGGAACAGTGGCCAGGGATATGAAGTGGGGCTGCTGAGGAAGCCAAGAGCCTGAAGAGGCTCCCTGACTCTGGGATGGAGGCCGGTGGCTGGTGTTGGTTACTTGGGTCGTGGGGCTCCAGAACGAGCCCACATTTGGCAGGGCATTGAGTAGCAGTGCGTGTGTCTATAGACGAAGTGACCATAGTGAGAACGGCAGTGAGAAACCCTGTAAAGCACATATGGCTGACACTGAGATCTGGATGCTAGGTAGTTCCATGTTTTCTGAAGGCCAGAGAGCCAATGGGATGTAAAATCAGCCCCCACAGAGTGGCCTATAGAGCACCTGGCACCATTTCCAGACCAATGAGGGAAAAAGAGCCCCTGGGATGGACAGTCCCTCTCCAGCCTACTGTCTGAGGGTGGGCCACAGTGGTTGGCTCTGCAATGTTCCTGCTCTTCTGGGGGGGTTTTCTTCTAGGCAGTATCAGCTGACTGGGAAGAGTTGCTTCTGGGCAAGAAGGCAACTCCAAGAGGCTCCTGGAATCCCTGTCTCCAGTGAGGTCTGGATGGGGCGTGTGTACTCTCAATGCATATGCACAATGTGTTACATATGCATCCACTTGTCCTGCTTAGAAACTTTTGCCAATTTTAGCTGCAGCTGAGAACTGGGGCTAATAGTGCTATCAACATCAGAAGCTTGACAACCTGCAAATGCTACATTAACATTAGAGGCATGCACTCAAGAAAGAGTCATGGCTAGTGGTCACCAAGCATTTGAAGATGACACTAGGTGAGAGTGTCACCAGGCTACTGAAGGAATGGAAGAGGTAGCAAAGAATTCATCTCTAATATGACCTGGACCTCGACTCATCATAGGACACACACACACAGCCTCAAACACAGGCCTTGAGGCCTAAAATGCTACGAGGATTTCCAATATAAGATGTGGGATTGAGGAGGTGAAATAGACAAGTGTACAGCAAGCTGCCATTTCCTTGGCCCGAGTCAATGCCTCACCAGTGTGATAAAACCCAAAGGTTCTACCTAGGTCAAAGTGGGCCTGAGGAAGCAAGCGCCATAGGAGTGGGAGCTAGGAGCCAATCTAGTCCCAGGACACTGGCAGACCAGGATTGAGCCATCTACCTGATCCTGAGCAGCCTAGAGACAGTGAACCCTAGCAGAACAGGTACAGGGAGTAACTGCTGAGTGTAGCAGCTAGTGACAGAGACCACTGAGGGTACATGAATCTGGGACCTTTAAGGAAGTAGACCTAAGTCAGGACCCCTGTGGGTCTGGGTGTGAATCTAGGACTTCCGAGGAACTAGGCCTGAGCCAGGACCTCTGCCAGTCTGGGAAGAAATCTGGGATCTCTGAGGCAATAGACAGGAATCAGAGATCTCTGCAGGACAAGGCATGAGTCTGGGACCTCAGAGGGAGAAGGCCTGAGCCAGGACCTCTGTGGGTCCCAGCATTGGCCTGGACATCAAAGGGAATAGGCAGGAATCAGAGATCTCTGCAGATCCGAGCTTGAGTCTGGGACCTCTAAGGGAGCCAGCCTGAGCCAGATCCTCTGAAGTTCTGAGTGCACCTGAGTCTGGGAACTCTGAGGCAGTAGACTGGAGCCAGAGACCTTTGCAGGACCAACTCCAAGACAGAGACCTCTGCAGGAGTGCATCCAGACCAGGATTTACAGAAACAAGTCAAAGATGGTAATCTAGGACATAGTAGGCCTGAGAAAGCAAACTCCAAAGGAGCAGAGCAAAGCCCAGGAGTGCTGAGCTATCTCCAGGAACATGGACTAACCAATGGGATAACTAGAACTGTGACACTGACTGTACTATGAAGAACAACCATCTGAGATTTGGATTTACTGACACATAGAAGATTAATCAACAGAATCTCAGACAGACCCAACCACACATATTAGAGGAAAAGAAGAGTAGAAAAGGTGAGAACACATGCAACACCACAAAGAACAACACAACACCAGTAAAACCTAAAGACCCTACAACACCAAGACTTGAACAACCAAATATAGATAAAGCAGAAGAAAATGCCCTAAAAATAACTTCAAAAGAATGTTTGAAACTCTTAAAGAAATGAGAAATTCCCTCAAAGAAATGGAGGAAAAGACAAACAAAAAACTCAGCAAATCCCATAAGGAAAACAAAGAAAAAGCAATCAAACATATGAAAGAAACCACTCAAGACATGAAAACTGAAATACAGAAAATAGGGAAAACACAAGCCAAGGGAATTATAGAAACAGAAATCATGAGAAAATGAGCAGGAACCACAAATGCAAGCATGAATAGCAGAATACAAAAGATTGAAGACAGATTCTCAAGCGTTAAGATACAATGGAGGAAATAGACTCATCATTTAAAGAAAATATTAAATCTAACAAAAGCTTAACCCAAAATATCCAGGAAATATGGGACACCATGAAAAGGCCAAATATAAGAATAATAGGTATAGAAGAAGGTGAAGAAGTTCAACTCAGAGGCACAGAAAATATATTTAACAAAATCATAGAAGAAAACTTTCCCAACCTAAAGAAAGATATGCCTATGAAGATACAAGAAGTTTACAGAACACCAAATAGACTGAATCCAGAAAAAGTTCCCTTGCCACATAATAATCAAAACACTAAACATTCAGAGTAAAGAAAGAATATTAAGAGCTGCAAAGAAGAAAAACCAAGTAACATATAAAGGTAGAAATGGAAAAAAGAGAGCTTTTTCAACAAATTGTACTGGCAAAACTGGATGTCAATCTGTAGAAGAATGAAAATAGATCCATATCTATCATGCACAAAACTCAAGTCCAAATGGATTAAAGACCTCAATATCAGTCTGAACACACTGAACCTGATAGACGAGAAAGTGGGAAGTACTCTACAACACATGGGCACAGGAGACCACTTCCTAAGTATAACCCCAGCAGCACAGACATTAAGGACATCATTGAATAAATGGAACCTCCTGAGACTGAGAAACTTCTGTAAAGCAAAAGACACTGTCACTAAGACAAAAAGGCAACCCACTGACTGGGAGAAGATCTTCACCAACCCCGCAACTGACAAAGGTCTGATCTCCAAAATATATAAAGAACTCAAGAAACTAGACCGTAAAAGGCTAATCAACCCAATTATAAAATGGGGCACTGAGCTGAACAGAGAATTCTCAACAGAAGAAGTTCAAATGGCCAAAAGACACTTAAGATCATGCTCAACTTCCTTAGCGATCAGGGAAATGCAAATCAAGACAACTTTAAGATACCATCTTACACCTGGCAGAATGGCTAAAATAAAAAACACCAATGATAGCCTTTGCTGGAGAGGTTGTGGAGAAAGGGGTACACTCATTCATTGCTGGTGGGAATGCAAACTTGTGCAACTACTTTGGAAAGCAGTATGGCGGTTTCTCAGAAAATTCGGGATCAACCTACCCCTGGACCCAGCAATACCACTCTTGGGAATATACCCAAGAGATGCCTTGTGGTGGCGCAAATGAATGTAGACAGATTATATAGATATATACAGCTTTAATAAGGAAATAAACTTACAGGACCACAGGTTCCCGCGGAGCATTGGAAAAGCGGAGCAAAAGAAAAAAGGCTGCTGGGCTCACGCCTGGCAGATTTATCCGTAAACATTAGCCCGAGGCGAATACGCCCCCAATGGGTGGGGCTATGTCCCTACATCTCCCCCTTTTGTCTAAATAAGATAGAACCAAACCAAATACAACTATATACAATAATAACAAATAATAAATATAACAAACAATATTGAGAACAAAACTTTTGCTAAACATTCTATCTCAAGGAGTCTAAATAACATAGAGAGTAACTACAATTATATAATCTTCAACTCCGTCAAAGACCTGAGAAGGGAATAAATATTACTTAACAATCGAGAGATATCCAAAATGTGCAACAATTGACAGAGACAACTGACTACCTGGGCAATCACCCAAAGTCTCGTTTGCAATGTTGAGTCAACCAACTTTGGCTAAGGCCTAACATAACTGGCATACCATTATTAAAGGCAAGGAACTTTCTTAGGACTATCCTACCCTGTCTTGGCAAGATAAGACAATCCTGTTTTATCCACTTAGGGATATTTTGTATTTTTGTCAGAAGTTGAGGTATGGGCTTTTCTTAACCCAAAGGCCAGTTCTGCCAAGAAGACAAGCTCCCAGTGGAGTGTCTTTGGTGCTCAACGTTCTCTCGGGAGTAGAGTGGTGTTGTCAGGAGTAATTGTGTCTCTTTGGCATAGAAATTTTAGGTTAGATTAAAGGCCATTTTCTACAGCTCTTTGAAGAGGTTGAAGATCATACTATCTATACTAAATATAATCTCTATGTAACTAAAAGACCTGATAAACTTAAAAATAAATGTGACAAACATATAATTCTCAATACCTATCTAACTTTGAAGACTAAAAGAATAAACAACTGTGCAATATATGAAGACAATGATCTTTAATTGTAAACAATGTCATAGTATCAGAGGTAGAAATGTACAATGTAATATGGTAGATGTATCAATACAATATGGACAAAGTTATAAGCATACTCATACAAAAATAGAGGTAGGAACACTCACATTCAATATTCAACATATCAATATACAAAAAACAGTACCAGTACAATTTTCTATAAACAGTAATTCACAAATATCAATCATCCCAAAAAACCAGTTACCCCCTTCTAATCCCAGAAAGATCCATATCTGTGGGTTGACAGATATTTTTTGTAAAATCTCCCATATGGTACAACTGAAAAGGCTGTTAAAGTCTTGAATGGTAATGTTTTTAGACATTTTTTTATTTATAAAAGAAAATTATGTACCTGTAATGAAGTTTTTCTGCCAGTGGTGGCTAAAGAAATGTACCTGAGTCCACGTGGTCTAAGCCAGAGCCGGTCTGAAACAATTAACTCAAAACAAAAATTATTGTACTGCCTGTTAAGGGAAGGTGTTGGTGGCTTTTACTTCAAAACCACAGGTGCTTCCCTTAAATCAGGCAGTGAGGGTTTGGAAGAAGCAGGGAGCTATTAACTACTCTGTGGGGGGTCGCTGCTCTGCGACTGTAGTGGCCTGGAGTGGGGGAAGGGAAAGCGAGCAGGGAGCGCGCTGTAAATCGCCTTCCTGAGCTCAGGCAACTAGCCGGGAAAGGTGGAGCTTGCGCCCCCCCTGTGCCGGGTCGGGGGCAAAATAGCCCCACGTTGGGTGCCAAATGTGGCGGCGCAAATGAATGTAGACAGATTATATAGATATATACAGCTTTAATAAGGAAATAAACTTACAGGACCACAGGTTCCCGCGGAGCACTGGAAAAGCGGAACAAAAAAAAAAGCTGCTGGGCTCACGCCCGGCAGATTTATCCATAAACATTAGCCCGAGACAAATACGCCCCCAATGGGTGGGGCTATGTCCCTACAATGCCTTATCATACAACAAAAGTATATGCTCAACTATGTTCATAGCAGCATTGTTTGTAATAGCCAGAACCTGGAAACAACCTAGATGCCCTTCAATGGAAGAATGGATGAAGAAAGTATGGAATATATACATATTAGAGTACTACTCAGCAGTAAAAAACAATGACTTCTTGAATTTTGGATACAAATGGATGGAAATAGAAAACACTATCCTGAGTGAGGTAAGTCAGGCCCAAAAAGAGGAACATGGGATGTACTCACTCACATTTGGCTTCTAGCCATAAATAAAGGACATTGAGCCTATAATTCGTGATCCTAGAGAAGCTAAATAAGAAGGTAAACCCAAAGAAAAACATATAAGCATCCTCCTTAATATTAACCATCAGGCGATGAAAGGAGACAGACACAGAGACCCACATTGGAGCACCAGACTGAAATCTCAAGGTCCAAATCAGGAGCAGAAGAAGAGAGAGCATGAGCAAGGAACTCAGGACCACGAGGGGTGCACCCACACACTGAGACAATGGGGATGTTCTATTGGGAACTCACCAAGGCCAGCTGGCCCAGGTCTGAAAAAGCATGGGATAAAACCAGACTCACTGAACATAGCTGACAATGAGGACTACTGAGAACTCAAGAACAATGGCAATGGGTTTTTGATCCTACTGCACATACTGGCTTTGTGGGAGCCTAGGCAGTTTGGATGCTCACCTTACTAGACCTGGATGGAGGTGGGTGGTCCTTGGACTTCCTACAGGGCAGGGAACCCTGATTGCTCTTAGGGCTGACGAGGGAGGGGGACTTGATCGGGGGAGGGGGAGGGAAATGGGAGGTGGTGGCAGGGAGGAGGCAGAAATCTTTAATAAATAAATAAAGAAAAACATATAAAGGTAGACTTATCAGAATTGCACCTGCTTTCTCATTGGAGACAATGAAAGCCAGAAGGGCATGGTCAAGCATTATGTAGACATTAAGAGACCACGGATGCCAGCACAGACTAATATACCCAGCAAAACTTTCAATCACCATAGAAGGACAACACAAGATATTTCATGACAAAACCAGATTTAACCAATAATAGCCACAAACCTGATGGAGGTGGGTCTTGCATTTATCTGTTGCTTTTATTGGTGAATTAATAAAGAAAACTGCTTGGCCCTGATAGGACATAAAATTAGATAGGCGGAGTAAACAAAACAGAATGCTGGGAGAAAGAAGCCTAATCAGGCAGTCGCCATGATTCTCCCCCTCCAGACAGACACAGGTTAAGATCTTTCCTGGTAAGCCAGCTCGTGGTACTACACAAAGTATTAAAAATGGGTTAGATCAATATGTAAGAGCTAACCAATAAAAGGCTGGAACTAATAGGCCAGGCAGTGTTCAAAAGAATACAGTTTCCATGTAATTATTTCGGGACATAAGCTAGCCATGCGGGCGGCTGGGTGCCAGGGATGCAGCCCTGCCGCTCATATTACAACACAAACCCAGCCCTACACAAAATACTAGAAAGGAAACTCCAACCCAAGGAAGTGGGCTACATCAATTTAAAAAAACAGACAATTGATGGTCTCATAACAGCAAGCCCCAAAGAAAAGAAAAATGTACAAATTAATATTGCCAGAAATGAATACTAAATAAACAGGAGATAGCAATTACTGCTCATTAATATCCCTAAATATAAATGGACTCAACTCACCTATAAAAAGGTTAAGGCTAACAGATTAGGTATGAAAACAGAATCCTTCCTTCTTCTGCATACAAGACACATCTCAACCTCAAAAACAGACATTATCACAGAGTAAAGGGCTGGGAAAAATATTCCAATGAAATGGACCTAAGAAACAAGCTGGTATAGCTATCCTAATAGCTAGCAAAATATACTTCAAGCTAAAATCAATCAAAAGAAAAAAAAGGACATTTCATATTAGTCACAGGAAAGATTCATCAAGAGGAAATCTCAATACTGA
Organism: Chionomys nivalis; assembly: GCF_950005125.1. Taxonomy (NCBI): domain Eukaryota; kingdom Metazoa; phylum Chordata; class Mammalia; order Rodentia; family Cricetidae; genus Chionomys; species Chionomys nivalis. The sequence goes on along the minus strand of NW_026646968.1, from coordinate 192,055 downwards.
ACATCTATGCCCCAAATACAAGGGCACCCTCATATGTAAAAGAAACACTTCTAAAGGTTAAATCAGACATTAAACCCCACACACTAATAGTGGGAGACTTCAACACTCCCCTCTCACCACTGGACTGGTCAGTTAGACAAAAACTGAGGAGAGAAATAAGAAAACTAGCATGTTATGACTCAAACGACTTAACAGACATATATAAAATATTCCATCCAAACAGAAAAGAATATACTTTCTTCTCAGCACCTCATGGAACCTCCTCAAAAATTAAAAACATACTCAGTAACAAAACAAACCTCAAAAAATACAAAAAAAATGGAATAACCTGATATTATCTCATCAGATCACCATGGTTTAAAACTAGAAGTCAAAAGCAATACTAATTCTAGAAAGCCCACAAACACGTGCAGATTAAACAATGTTCACCTGAATCATCAATGGGTCAAGGGAGAAATAAAGGGAGAAATTAAAGACTTCCTAAAATTCAATGAAAATGACCACACAACATACCCAAATTTATAGGACACAATGAAAGCAGTATTAAGAGGAAAGTTCACAGCACTAATTGCCTATATAAAGAAGCTGGAAATATCTCACACTAGTGAATTAACAGAATATTTGAAAACTTTAGAACAAAAAGAATCAAACTCACCTAAGAGAAATAGAAGGCAGGAAATAATCAAATTGAGAGCTGAAATCAACAAAAGAGAAACAAAGAAAACAATACAAAGAATCAATGAAACAGAGTTGGTTCTTTGAAAAAATCAACAAAAATAGACAAACTTTATCCAAAATAACCAAAAGGCAAACAGAGAGTATCCCAATTAACAAAATCAGAAATGAAATGGGAGACATAACAATAGACATGGAGGAAATACAGAGAATCATCAGGCCATATTTCAAAAACCTGTACTCCACAAAATTGAAAAACTGAAAGGAAATTGACAACTTTCTGGATAAACATCACATACCAAAATTAAATCAAGACCAGATAAGCAATTAAACAGACCTATAACTGCTGAAGAAATAGAAACAGTCATAAAAAGTCTCCCAACCAAGAAATAGCCCAGGACCAGATGGTTTCAGCTCAGAATTCTACAAGACTGTCAAAGAAGAATTAATACTAATACTCCTCAAATTGTTCCACACAATTGGAACAGAAGGAACATTGCCAAACTCTTTTATAAGGCTACAATTACTCTTATACCCAAACTACAGAAAGACATTACTAAATGAGAGAATTACAGACCAATTTCACTCATGAACATTGAGGCAAAAATACTCAATAAAATACTGGCAAATTGAATCCAAGAACACATCAGAACCATCATCCACCATGATCAAGTCGGCTTGATCACCGAGATTCAGGGATGGTTCAACATATGAAAATCTGTCAACATAATCCACCATATAAACAAGCTGAAAACCATATGATCATGCTGTGGAAGCACCTTCTGCTTTTTCAGCCAATAGCCTTTAAGATACCAGCCTACTTGGACATGGTCCCTTTTGCTTTAAAAAGCAGCAGTAGCCCTGCTCTCTTTATTTCTCTCTCTTGCTTCTGGCTCTGCTTCCAGCTACTAAACTTCATTCCTGGTTTCATAGAAGGCTGTTTTCTGGGACAGTGATCTGTAAGTTTTCCCCTTAAATAAATAACCCTTTTATTAATCATAATTCCAAACTTGTGTGGGATTGTTTTGTGACTTATATCTACATGATCATCTCATTAGATGCTAAAAAAGCTTTTGACAAAATACAACATCCCTTCATGATAAATGTCTTGGAGAGGGCAGGGATACAAGGAACATACCTAAACATAATAAGGTGATATACAGCAAGCCAACAGCCAACATCAAACTAAATGGAAAGAAACCACTGAAACCAGGAACAAGACAAGATTGTCCATCCCCTCCATATCTATTAAATATAGTTCTTGAGGTCTTAGCTAGAGCAATAAGACACCAAAAGGAGATGAAACAGATACAAATCATAAAAGAAGTAAAAATCTCACTGTTTGCTGATGATATGATAGTTTACATAAGTGACACCAAAAATTCTACCAAGGAACTTCTACAGCTCATAAACACTTTCAGTAATGTAGCAGGATATAAGATTAACTCAAAAAATCAGTAGCCCTCCTGTACACAGATAACAAAAGTGCTGGGAAAGAAATCAGAGAAACAACACTCTTCACAATTGCCACAAATAGCATAAAATGTCTTGGAATAACTCTAACCAAACAAGTGGAATACTTGTATGACAAGAACTTTAAGTCTTTGAAGAAGAATTTCAGAAGAGCATCAGCTTCAAAGCATTGTTCTTGTCTTCCTAGGACCTAAGAAAGTGAGGTCAGCTGCAAGGTCCTTGAAACCTGGCAAGAAAATCTGCCTCCATGGTGGGGGGATTTGAAGAGGTCCTTGGAGCCTGGCAAGAGGCCCTGCTCCTGTGCTGAGGGGATCCGGAGAGCTCAACTTTTTGTCTGTGAGGTCCTTGGAACCGTGTAAGAAACCCAGGTCCTGTGCTGAGGGGATCTGGAGAGCCTACCTTTTTGTCTGCAAGGTCCCTTAGAGTTCAGCAAGAAATCCTGCTCCCATGTTGGGGGATCTGGAGAGGAAGAGATGGGCAGGTGCCAATGCAAGAATTCCTCCAACATCCTGAAAAGCAATATGATAACACCAGAATCCAGCAAACAAGCAACAGGAAGACTTGAATATCCTAACAGAGAAGAAGCAGAAGAAGTCTACTTTAATCATAACCTTATGAAAATGATGGAGACCCTTAAACAGGAAGTGAAAAACTCCCTTAATGAAATGGAAGAGAAGACAAACAAAAAGTTAGAAGAAACTAATAAATCCCTCAAAGATACCCAAGAAAACGAAGAAAAAGCAATCAAACAGGTAATGGAAACAGTTCAAGACTTGAAGACCAAAATGGAGATAATAAAGAAAACACAAACCAAGGGATAGCTGGCTATGGAAAATCTGTGTAAATGAACAGGAACGACAGAGACAAGTATAAATATAAGAGATAGAAGAAAGAATTTCACGTGCTGAAGATACTATAAAGGAAATAGACACATTGATCAAAGAAAACAGCAAATCCAATAAATTCTTAACACAAAACATCCAGGAAATCTGGTACACAATGAAAAGACCAAACCTAAAAATCATAGGGGTATAAGAAGGAGAAGAACTCCAGCTCAAAGGCACAGAAAATATATTCAACAAGATTATAGAAGAAAGCTTTCCCAACCTAAAATAGGATAAGCCTATGAAGGTACAAGAAGCTTACAGAACACAAAATAGACTGGATCAAAAAAAAATCCCCTCACCATATAATATTCAAAACATAAAACATACAGAATAAAGAAACAATATTAAGAGCTACAAAGGAAAATGGTCAAGTAACATATAAAGGTAAACCTATCAGACTTACACCTGACTTCTTGATGGAAACCATGAAAGCCAGAAGATCTTGGATAGATGTTCTGCAGACACTAAGAGACCATGGATGCAAGCCCAGACTACTGTATTCAGCAAAGCTTTCTTCCACCATCAATGGAGAAAACAAGATATTCAATGACAAAAACAGATTTAAACACTACATATCAACAAACCCAGCCTTACAGAAAGTACTAAAAGGAAAACCTCAACCCAAGAAAGCTTACAACACCCACAATAGCACAGACATCTGACAACCCTTCATCAACATAACTCAAAGAAGGGAAACATACAAACATTAGAACAAAAAAATAAATGGAGTTTACAACCACTGATCATTAATAGCACTTAATATCAATGAAGTCAATTGACCTATAAAAAGGCACAGGTAAAGAGAATGGATAAGAAGATGGGGTCCAACATTCTGCTATTTACAAAAAACACACCTCAAACTCAAAGACAGACACTACCTCAGAGTAAAGTGTTGGAAAAAGGTTTTCCAATCAAACGGACCTAAGAAACAAGTGGGTGTGGCTAACCTAATATCTAACAAAATTGAATTCAAACTAAAATCAATCAGAAGAGATTCAGAAGAACACTTTATACTCATAACAGAAACATTTCATCAAGATGAAGTCTCCCTTAATGTATTCCACATAATAGAAACTGAAGCTTCATTGTCAAACTCTTTTTATGAAGTTACAGTTACCCTGATACCAAAACCACACAAAGACTCAACCAAGAAAGAGAATTACAGAACAATCTCATTCATGAACATCTATGCAAAAATTCTCAATAAAATTCTGGCAAACTGAATCCAAGAACACATCAATAAAATTATCCATTATGATCAAGTAGGCTTCATCCCAAGATGCAGGACTGGTTCAACATAATGAAAATTTATCAATGTAATACATTATATAAATAAACTGAAAGAAAAAACATATGATCATTTCATTAGATGCTGAAAAAGCATTCGACAATATTTAACACCCCCTTTATGGTAAAGGTCTTGGAGAGATTAGGGATACAAGGATCTTACCTAAATATAATAAAAGCAATATACAGGAAGCCAATAGCTAACATCAAATTAAGTGGAGAGAAACTCAAACAATTCCACTAAAATTTGAAATGAGACAAGGCTGTCTATTCTCTCCATATCTCTTCAATATAGGCTTGAAGTTCTAGCAATAGCAATAAGACAACGTAAGGAGATCAAGGGGATTCAAATTGGAAAGAAAGAAGTCAAATTTTGTTATTTGCAGATGATATGATAGTGTACATAAATGACCCCAAAAACTCTACCAAAGAACTCCTACAGCTGATAAATATGTTCAGTGATGTGGCAGGATACAAGATCAAGTCAAGCCGACTACGCACGTGCAGCTACTGCTCAGTGCAGCCTGCTGGCGCGGCCCGGCAAACATGTCGCACTTACAAATGAAGCTCCTGCGCAAGAAGATCGAGAAGAGGAACATCAAGCTGCGGCAGCGAAACCTGAAGCTGCAAGAAGCATCAAACACGAGCCTATCCCAACCTTCCAATGAAGATGTGCCCAAAGAAGAGGTAAAGGTCAGAAAAGTTAAGAAAGCCGTAAAGCATGCTGCGAGGGTGGGCTCAGCAGAAGTACAAAGTGGAGGCATGCCTGAAGAGACAGAAGAAAACTCGAAAGTTGAAAAGTTACCCCAGAAACCTACCGCTGTAACCAATGGAGAAACGGCAGCACCGCCATCTCCTGATTCAGAATCAAAAAAGAAAAAGAAGAAGAAAAAGAGGAAAATGGCAAATGATGCAGAGCCTGACACCAAAAAAGCAAGAACTGAAGAAAGCACTGTGGCTCTTGAAGCAGAAGATGCTGTGGAGAAGCCAGATGACAAGGAAGTGCCCAGCCTGCCCCTGGGGCTGACAGGAGCTTTTGAGGACACTTCGTTTGCTTCCTTGTCTAACCTCGTCAATGAAAACACTCTAAAGGCTATAGAAGAAATGGGCTTCAAGCGCATGACTGAGATCCAACATAAAAGTATCAGGCCACTTCTGGAAGGCAGGGATCTTCTAGCAGCTGCTAAAACTGGCAGTGGCAAAACTCTGGCTTTCCTCATCCCTGTGATCGAGCTCATTGTGAAGTTAAAGTTTATGCCCAGGAATGGAACAGGAGTCCTGATTCTCTCTCCTACCAGAGAACTGGCCATGCAGACCTTTGGTGTTCTTAAGGAACTGATGACGCACCATGTTCACACGTACGGGCTGATCATGGGTGGCAGTAACAGGTCTGCTGAAGCGCAGAAGCTCACCAACGGCATCAACATTGTCGTGGCCACCCCCGGCCGGCTTCTAGACCACATGCAGAATACTCCAGGGTTCATGTACAAGAACCTCCAGTGTCTCGTTATTGATGAGGCTGATCGTATCTTGGATGTTGGATTTGAAGAAGAATTAAAGCAAATTATTAAACTTTTGCCAGTACGCAGGCAAACCATGCTCTTTTCTGCCACACAAACTCGAAAAGTTGAAGACTTGGCAAGAATTTCTCTGAAAAAAGAGCCATTGTATGTGGGTGTTGATGATGATAAAGAGGTTGCCACAGTGGATGGACTTGAGCAGGGATATGTTGTGTGTCCCTCTGAGAAGAGGTTCCTTCTGCTCTTCACATTCCTTAAGAAGAACCGGAAGAAGAAAGTGATGGTCTTCTTTTCATCCTGTATGTCTGTGAAGTACCACTATGAGCTACTGAACTACATTGACCTGCCTGTCTTGGCCATCCATGGAAGGCAAAAGCAAAATAAGCGAACAACCACATTCTTCCAATTCTGCAATGCAGATTCAGGGATACTGCTGTGCACAGATGTGGCAGCCAGGGGGCTGGACATCCCTGAAGTCGACTGGATTGTTCAGTATGACCCTCCCGATGACCCCAAGGAATACATTCATCGTGTGGGTAGAACGGCTCGGGGCCTGAACGGAAGAGGGCATGCCCTGCTCATCCTGCGCCCTGAAGAGTTGGGTTTCCTTCGTTACTTAAAGCAATCCAAGGTTCCACTGAATCAGTTCGACTTTTCCTGGTCTAAAGTTTCTGATATTCAGTCTCAGCTGGAAAAGCTGATCGAAAAGAACTATTTTCTTCATAAGTCCGCGCAGGAAGCATACAAGTCCTACATACGAGCCTACGACTCCCACTCTCTCAAGCAGATCTTCGATGTGAACAACTTGAACTTGCCGCAGGTGGCTCTGTCCTTTGGCTTTAAGGTTCCTCCCTTCGTTGATCTGAACGTGAGCAGCCATGATGGCAAGCTTAAAAAGAGAGGAGGTGGCGGTGGATTTGGCTACCAGAAAACAAAGAAAGTGGAGAAGTCCAAGATTTTTAAACACATCAGCAAGAAGACAATGGACCGCAGGCAGTTTTCTCACTGACGGGAATGTCTTTCCACCTGGACTTTGCCCTAATTTCCCCTTTCTCTTTAAGAAAGAACTTTTTAAAATCACCTTTAGGATCTTTTTGTCTTTACTATGAATGATAATTTTTATTTTTAAATACTCCCAAAAATCATGTCATTGTTTTAACGTCTTTTATACTTCTCCTTTGTGGTATAAGGAGGGACACAGTGATGGACAAAATAGGCTGGATTTTTATTTCTTGAACGTTAGCAGTAACCTGGAGCCTCTGAAAATGCCACACGTATGTAAGAGCAAAGATTGTTGGGAATAATTAGTGCACATCTTTAGAGGTGCCACTGCAGCTGAGATGACTCGGTGGGCAATCAAGTGCCGCTGCACAGATCCTGAGTTCAGCATCCACGAAAAATGCTGAGCGTGGCAGCGCATGTCTCGAATGCTTTGGAGCCAGAGACAGGCAGGTCCTGGAGCTTCCTGGCCAGCTGGTCTAGCCAAATACCATTCCATGTTCAGAGAGAGACCCTGTCTCAGCAGCAAAGGTGGAACAAAACTGAGGAAGCTATAGGTAACTTCTGGCCTCTACATGTGCACATAGGAACGTGGACATAAAGTAGTACTGCTTCTGTTGTATATTCCTGACTTTTTGTTTTTTGAGACAGGGCTTCTCCGTAACTTTGGAGCCAGTCTTGGAACTCACTCTTTAGGCCAGGCTGGCCTCGAACTCTCAGAAATCTGCCTATCTCTGCCTCCCCGGAGTACTGGAATTAAAGGCGTGTGTTTTAATAAAAAAAAAAAAGATCAAGTCAAAAAAATCAGTAGCCCTCCTATACACAAGGGATAAAGAAGCAGAGAGGGAGTCAGAGAAACATCACCTTTCACGATAGCCACAAATAGCATGAAGTATCTTGGAGTAACACTAACCAAGGAAGTGAAAGATCTATTTGACAATAACTTTAAGGCTTTGAAGGAAGAAATTGAAGAATATACAAGAAAAATAGAATGATCTCCCATGTTCTTGGATTGGTAGGATCAACATAGTAAAAATGCAGTACCACCAAAGGCAATCTATAGATTCAATGAAATCCCGATCAAAATCCCAACAAAATTCTTCACAGACCTTGAGAGGACAATAATCAACTTTATTTAGAAAAACAAAAAACCCAGGATAGCCAAAACGATCCTATACAATAAAGGAACTGCGAGAGACATTACCATCCCTGACTTCAAACTCTATTACAGAGCTACCGTAATGAAAACAGCTTGGTATTGGCATAAAATCAGAGATGTTGACCAATGGAATAAAATTGAATATTAAGCCACAAACCTATGAACACCTGATTTTTGACAAAAGAGCTAAAATTATACAGTGGAAGAAAGGAAGCATCTTTAACAAATGGTGCTGGCATAAGTGGATGTCAACCTGTAGAAGAATGAAAATAGATCCATATCTATCCCCATGTACAAAACTCAAGTCCAAATGGATTAAAGACCTCAATATAACTCTGACCACAATGAACCTGATAGAAGAGAAAGTGAGAAGTAGCCTGAAATACATGGGCACAGGAGACCACTTCCTAAATATAACCCCAGTAGCACAGACAATCATGGCAACAATGAATAATGGGACCTCCTGAAACTGATAAACTTCTGTAAAGCAAAGGACACAATCATTAAGACAAAAATGCATCTGAATGGGAGATCTTCACCAACCCCACATCAGACAATGTTCTGATCTCCAAAATATATAAAGAACTCAAGAAAGTAGACATTAAATTTCTAAATAACCCAATTAAAAAAATTGGGTACTGAATTGAACAGAGAATTCTCAACAAAAGAATTTCAAATGGCCAAATATTTAAGGACATGTTCAACTTCCTTCGCTCTCAGAGAAATGCAAATAAAAACAACTTTGAGATACCCTCTCACTCCTGTCAGAATGGCTAAGATAAAAAACACTAATGGTAGCTTATGCTGGAAAGGATGTGGAGCAGCAAGGGAAACCTCATCCATTGCTAGTGGTAATGCAAATGTGTACAACCACTTTGGAAATCAGTGTGACAGTGTCTCAGAAAATTGGGAGTCAACCTACCTCAGGATCCAGCAATACCACTGTTGGGAATATACCCAAGAAATACCCAATCATACTACAAAAGCATTTGTTAAACCATGTTCATAGCAACATTATTTGTAATAGCCAGAATATGGAAACAACTTAGATGCGCTTCAGTGGAAGAATGGATGAAGAAAGTGTGGAATATATACATATTAGAGTACTATTCAGCAGTAAAAAACAATGACATCTTGGATTTTGCATGCAAATGGATGGAAATAAAAAGCACTATCCTGAGTGAGATAACCCAGACCCAAAAATATGAATATGGTATGTACTCACTCATTAGTGAATTATAGCCATAAACAAAGGACACTGAGTTCGCCATCCTAGAGAAGCTAAGTAATGAGGTTAACCCAAAGAAAAACATAAATACATCCTCCTGGAAATTGGAAGCAGACAAAATCTCCAGGTTGGGAACATGGGGGTGGGAGCAGAGTGGGGGAAAGGGGAAAGGGGAAGAGAGAAGGGAGAAGGGGAGGTTTGGGGAGAGCTTGGAGGAGTGGGATGGCTGAGATGGAGGAAGGACTGATACGGGAGCAGGGGAAAAGATATCTTAATTAAGGGAGCCATTTTGGAGTTGGCAAGAGGCTTGGCTCTAGAGGGGTTCCCAGGTGTCCATGGGGATGTCCCCAGCTAGGACCCTGCAGTGGAGGAAAGGATGCCTGAAATGGCCTTGTCTTGTAGTCAGACTGATGACTATCTTTTTTTTTCCGAGACAGGGTTTCTCCATAGCTTTTGGTTCCTGTCCTGGCACTAGCTGTTGTAGACCAGGCTGACCTCGAATTCACAGAGATCCGCTTGCCTCTGCCTCCCGAGTCCTGGGATTAAAGGTGTGCGCCACCACCGCCTGACTTGATGACTATCTTGAATATCATCATAGAACCTTCATCCAGCGACAGATGGAGATAGAGACAGAGACCCACATTGGAGCACTAGACTGAGGTCCCAAGGTCCAGTTGAAGAGCGGAAAGAGGGAAAATATAAGCAAGGAAGTAAGGACTGTGAGGGGTTGGTCCACCCACTAAGACAGTGTTCCTGATCTAATGGGAGCTCACCAAAGCCAGCTGGACTGGGATTGAACAAGCATGGGATCAAACTGGACCCTCTGAATGTGGCTGACAATTGGGGCAGTTTGAGAAGCCAATGATAATGGCACTGGGATTTGTCTCTACTGCATGTACTGGCTTTTTGAGATCTTAGTCTATTTGGATGCTTACCTTCCTAAGCCTGGAGGGAGAAGGGAGGGCCTTGAACTTCCCATAGGCAGGGTACCATACCCTCTCTTAGGACTGGAGGGGGAGGAGATGAGTGGAGGAGCAGGAGGGAAATGGGAGGAGGGGAGGAAGTGGAAATTTTGAATGGTATTATTTATAAAGAAATAAAAAAATAAAGAAAAAAAAAGAAAGAATTTCAAGAAGACACCAGAAAGTTGAAAGATCTCCCATGCTCTTGGGTAGGCAGGATTAACATAGTAAAATGGCAATCTTACCAAAATCAATCTACAAATTCATTGCAGTGTCCAACAAAATCCCAAAAAAAATTCTTTACAGACCTCAAAAGAGTGGTACTCAACTTCATACGGAAAAGCAAAAAACCAAGGATAGCCAAAACAATCCTGTATAATAAAAGAACTTCTGGAGGCATCACAATCCCTGACTTTGAACTCTACTACAGAGCTACAGTACAGAAAACAGCCTGGTATTAGCCTAAGAACAGACAGGAGGACCAATGGAACTGAATTGAAGACATGGATATTAATACACCCACCTTCAAACACCTGATTTTTGATGAAAAAGGAAAAAAAATAAAATGGAAAAAGAAAGTATATTTAACAAATGGTGCTGGCATAACTGGATATCAACATGTAGAATGCAAATAGATTCATATCCATCACCATGCACAAAACTCAAGTCAAATGGATCAAAGATCTCAACATAAAGCCAGACACACTGAGCCTTATAGAATAGAAAGTGGGAAGTACACTTGAATGCACTGGCACAAGGAACCACTTCCTAAATATAACTTAAGCAGCACTGACACTAAGAGAAACAATTAATAAATGGGACCTCCTGAAACTGAAAAACTTCTGTAAAGCAAAGGACACAGTCAACAAGACAAAATGACAGCCTACAGAATGGGAAAAGATCTTCACTAACCCCACATCAGAGAGAGATCTGATCTTCAAAATATACAAAGCACTAAAGAAATTGGTCACCAAAAGAAAACATAATTGAATAAAAATTGGAGTACAGACCTAAACAGAGAACTCTCAACAGAGGAACCTAAAATGGCTGAAAGACACTTAAGGAAATGTTCAACATTCTTAGTCATCAGAGAAATGCAAATCAAAACAACTTTGAGAATCTATCTTACACCTGTAAGAATGGCCAAGATCAAAAACACTGATGACAACTCATGCTGGAGAGGATGTGGGGAAAAGGGAAAACTCCTGCATTGCTGGTGGGAATGCAAGCTGGTACAGTTCCTTTGGATGTCAATGTGGCAAATTCTCAGAAAATTAGGAAACAACCTTTCTCAAGTCCCAGTAATACCACTTTGGGGTATATATCCTATATCCAAAGGATGCTCAATCATGCAACAAGGACATGTGCTCAACTATGTTCATAGCAGCTTTGTTTTTCATAGCCAGAACTTGGAAACAACCTAAATGCCCCTCGAACAAAGAATGGAGAAGGAAAATGTGGTACATTTACACAATGGAGTACTACAGAACAGAAAAAAAATGACATCTTAAATTTTGCAGGCAAATGGATGGAGATAGAAAACGTCATTTTGAGTGAGGTAACCCAGATACAGAAAGACACACTCATAAGTGGATTTTAAAAATAAAGCAAAGAAAACCAGCCTACAAATCACAATCCCAGAGAACTTAGACAATGAGGACACTAAAAAAGACATACATAGATCTAATAGACATGGGCAGTAGGATAAGACAAGATCTCCTGAGGAAATTGGGAGCATGGGAACAATGGGGGAGGGCTGAACAGGAGGGAAGAAGCAGGGAGGGTAGCAGAGAAAAATGTAGAGCTTAATAAAAATAAAAAACCCAAAGGTTCCCAGAGAAATGACAACAAGGCCAGGACACTCCAAGTGTGTTGGTCTCCACTGAAGAAGATGCCTGGGTGAAAATCAGCCCACCACAGTGCTCCATCAAGTTCAAACTGATGATCCCAAAGGCTCAGGCTACAAATAACCAACTAGCAGCCTTGAAATGTGGGACAGAGTGTGTCTTCTCCTTTAAGTACCTAGACCAACCCCATGCAAACCTGCCTGGAGATCCACAGAAATATAGCATATTTTGGTTTTAAAACAAAGAAGGTCTGCCACTAGGTTAGCGTGAAAGTGTCTGTGGTTAACAAAGTCACCTGAGGATTCTTAATGTAGAAATAACTTCTACGTATCAATGTCAAACAGAAACGCAAGCAGGTTTTCCCATGCAGTGATAATAAACAGTAGCTGTCAGCCTTCACCCCCACCCCCACAGTGGTTTCTGAACAGGAAACAAGTTCACATCCGCACTGGACACTCAGAACAAATGGCCGCAGAAAGTGCACGGGGGAAAAAATCCCATCCCACACAGAGAACCTGTGGAATAATGACTGTTATCACCAGCTTGAAAATCTGCTTCTTCTGAGACCCTCATAAATGTCTGCGTGCTCTTAGAGTAAAATGAAAAGGATCCCCGCACAGGGCAGGCCTAGACCCTGGCACATGATGCAGAGGCAGAGGGTCAGAGTTTGAGCTTAGCCTGCTGACTCAGCGGAAACAGTCTAAGGCAGGCAGGCAGGCAAAAAGGACTGAAAAAGACCACACTAAAGAGTAGCCCTGTGGTGCTTGCTTGACTGGCTTCTACATCAGTCACACATTGCTAAGTCTAATTAAGGCTGTGAAAAAAATTCAAGTGCCATTTCTAGTTTTCAAGGACAACATTTGTTGCAAAGCACAACATTTGGGTAAAATAAAAAAAAACTTTGATGTACAAGGGAATACACAGAAATACCTTTAAAAAGCCCTCTTTTAGAAGAAATTCTTCTTGCCGAGGTCCGTTTCTTCCCAGATCATCAGGAACCATAAACATGTCCCCCAGAAAGTGTACTGAAGCAGTCTACATACAGCACAGAAAGGCACAGTGCTGACCACCAGGCCCCTTCACTGCTAGGAAAATGGAGGAGGGATGCTGAAGATGATTCCCTCACAGGAACAGTCTAAGACCCGCTTCCTCTGACTAGGACCCATGTCCTAACAGCCCAATTGCTGTGATGTCACCAATGGGTCATCCATGGAGAAGGTCAGCACAAACACACTTCAATCACCTCTCAGTGGTGCCACCAGACAGAGAGTAAGCACGGGAGCCCTTAGGAGGCTACTCTACATCCATACCATGATACCATGATACCATGATACCATGATACCATGATAATGCTGTGTTTATTTATTTCATAGAGTGACCCCAGAACACTGTTCTATTTCACTCTGTTGATAGTCATGGGCTCCGGTAAAGCACACTGTATTCATTCTTTATGCAAGAGCTTTGAACTGAGTGAGCAGCTGGTATGTGTGTGCTATCTGCATATATACAACTCTGACTATGCACCACCTGCTTAGACAATAATGATGACACTGTCAGTGTTTTTTAGCTGGTTTTTTAATTGAATTTTTATGTGTGGCTGTTTTGCCTGTGTATTTATTTGCCTGTGCACCGTGTGTGCTTGATGCCTAGGGAAGTCAGAAGAGGGTATCAGGTCCTCAGGAACTAGAATTTCTAAGAGTTGTGAACCATTATGTAGGCTCTAGAGTTTAACCCAGGTTCTCTGGAAGAGCAGCCAGTGCATTTAGCTGCTGAGCGATCTGTCCAGCACATATATTGTTTCTTCCAAGTTTGGTATAGAACAATGTGTGCCATAGCAATTACATGGATATGTATCATGGGCAGAACTCATCAGTGATTCTGTAACATCAGCAATGAACACTAGTGGTTTGTATGCTCACCCACTTGAATTAGCTTCTCCACTTTACTCACTAGGTGAAAATGCTTTACAGAGGGAGAGATGCACACCTGTGATCCCACCTGGGACACAGGAGCAGGAGAATCTCGAGTTCTTTGAGTTCCTTTACATTCATATCTTCAAAAAAGCTCTCAGTACTGCAGCCTCCAATTCAGGACTCCTTCCCTCCTTCCCTCTCTCCCCGCTTTCTGTTTTGTTTTCCAAGACAGGGTTTCTTTGTGTAGACCTGGCTGTCCTGAAACTCACTTCATAGACAGGCTGGCCTCGAACCCATAGAGATACACCTGCCTCTGTCTCGGGAGTGCTGGGATTAAAGGCATGTGCTACCCTGACCAGTTTCCCTTTCTCTATTAAGCACACTGCAGTATATCACTGGTTTCCACCATCCCCACAGAACCAGTGTCTTACTAAGATCACTATTATTACTACTCAGTATTTCACAGACACCTAGGATAGGACCAAACATCATAACACTCTCTCTCTCTCTCTCTCCTTTTCCTCTTTCTTTCATTTTTTTTCAAACATCATTGCATGTAATCCAGGCTGACCTGGAGCTGATTATAACATGGAAACTGATCTTGAACTCCTGAGTCTCCAGTCTCCACATCCTGTGACTGGCTCCATTCCTTGATTTTTGCAAAGCTCTTCTGAACTTCCAGGACATTGGCTCTACAGGGCTTATCCCCTTCTGCTGTCCCTGTTCAGACTCCTTTGCTCTTCTTTCTTTGAGATCTGTAACACCTAAGCCTCAGGCCATCCAGGGCTTGCTCTTTGGATGGGTCTTCTCTGCATGCTCTCTCCACTGGAAATCACAATCTTACGACTTTAAAAAGCAACTGGCCTTAAATGCTACTTATCCATAGATTCTATATCCAATAGAGACCAACCCTCGACTTCCAGGCATGTGTATGAGAGTTCCTGATCTACAGCCTCGACTTTGATGTTTAATAGACAATTCAGAATGTAAGCCTTCCACTCCAGAGGGAAGCTCTGGATCTCATCCTCAGCAGTTTCTTTTCTCATTTAACCTTCTCCAAACCATGAGTCAGTGCTGATGCAGCCCTGTGCCTCCTCCTTCTTTCCCTCCTCTCTCTGCTTTAAAAAAGGAACCAACACCCCAAATACTCGTTTATTCTTTGTGTGTGTGTGTGTGTGTGTGTGTGGTGTGCCCACGTGCCAACATGTGCATGTGAAAGTCAAAGGGACAACTTTCTCATTCCTTCCACCTATATTTGGGTCCCACGGCTCAAACTCAGGTTTCCAGGCTTGGAAAACAAGCACCTTCAGCCTCTGACCTTTCTCCTCAGGCTGACTTTGTACTCTTCTAAATACTTGATAGCAGCAGTTCATTAAAACTCATGTCGACTCTATCACTGTCACCATTATCATTTCATGGACTATCAAGCTGAGGTATAAAGAGGTGAAAAAACATAGTGAACGGCCCATAAATGATTCCTCATCAGTGCATGAATGAATGATTGTGTGATCTCACTTATGCAATGATTACAACCTAAAGATTCCATAGTTGGGATGTCCCCCAGGTAAGCTACAGCCATGTGTACTCAAAGTAGCTGGGATACAGAGGCAAGCTTCCATTCAAGGTGGCCCAAGACACATGAGCATCTGGGGACATTGTTCCTTCTCATATCTTTCCCATTTATGGGTGTCTAGAAAAACTTCAGGGTGCCCAGGAAGTTAATTGTTATTATTGTTTATTTGCTGTACTGAGATAAAACCCAGGGTCTTGGACATGCCAGGCAAGGGCTTTACCACTGAGCTCCATCTAGCCCTGCCCAGGAGGTTACTACTTCTGTAGTAGGGCTGTGCCTGCCCCATTTTGTCAGAAGAATATTTTCCTTTATTTTTACTGATGGTGTGTCATCTCCTCCTGAGTACTGGAGACAGATTAACCAATTGTCTCTTTACCCTGAACAGTAGAGGCTTTCAGTTATGATGTCTTATAGTTGAGGAAACTTTCCAGTGGCCTACTGTATGGGATTGACTGTCTCCTGAATTGGTCAATAGGAAAAGAAGCTATTTGTGGAGACCCAAAGCCACAGAAATGGAGGAGGTCACCTGTACAGACCCAGCTGGCCAACACACCTGCTGTAGAATAATCTTTTTGTACACTGTGAAGATGTGTCACTCAGATTGGTTTAATAAAAAGCTGAATGGCCAATAGCTAGGCAGGATTTCCAGGCACAGAGGATGCTGGGAAGAAGAAAGATACAGTAGCCAGGAGACAACACCAGGGACATATTACAAAGTAGTATAGGCATTACAAAGTAAAGGTAACCAAGTCGCATAAAAGAAGTAGATTAAAAGAAATGGGTTATTTAAGTTATAAGGGCTAGTTAGAAACAAACCTAAGCTATCAGCAAAGCTTTCATAATTAATAATAAGGCCCTGTATCATGATCTGGGAGCTGGGTAGTTGGATAGAGTAAGACTCACAACACACACCTGCTGAGCTAGGATGCTGCTAGCCCCCATGTGCATATCCCAGATCTTATCTGTCTGTAGCTGTGTTCTGAGCAAATGGAATTCTCAGAGTGAATGGAGAGCCAGTATTGCTCCTTCTTGAAGCTCTTGAATTCTTTGTCTCCTGAAGCTTGGGGAAGGGATTGTTTTGCAAGGTCTGAGGACAGAGAGGTAGTGGGACTCCCAACCACCAGACACATATCCCGTAGGCAGCACTTCCACTGGTGAGGCCAGACTTCCCCTCTAGCTCCTTCTGTCCCTCTACAGTCTGCCCACTGCAGTCAGTGTGGGATCAGCTGTCACCAGACTGCTCAGTGGACAGCTGTAACTTTATAACTGTTGCACATTCCAGTCTGGAAGGTAACCAGCCACTAAAAGCTGCTGTCCTTCAAGTGACCAGGGCTCCGGACATCTTCACAGAATTAAAGCCTTTTACATGCAATGCTAGCAAAGTGTGTGATTCTGTCAACTGGAAAGGCAGTGGCCCCTCCTTCCTGCTCTCCATTTGTATGTATGTCCTCTTTCCAAGCACCATCAAAGTTGTCAACTTGGTGGCAGAGTGCTTGCCCAGCATGATATCAGCACTGCTGACAGTTTTTCCTTGACAGTTTCACCAGTGACGGGAATGGACCAGAGGGCCTAAGTGCCAGTTACCTCGATAACCCACTGCACTGGAGTTGCTTAAATGAAATAATATCCTTTTCAGAATTGAAAATAAATGGCCACATGAAATTCACATGTGAACTTTCCCAATAGCTAAGAAGTAGAAACAACTCAAATGCCAATCAATGAATGAATATGGATAAATTAATTGAGGCATATCCATTCATCTACTGGAATGTTACTTAGCCATATAAAGAAGTGAATTTCTAGTACATGCCATCTTGAAATCATTGTGCTGTGTGGAAAATGAAGGCTATGCACAAAGGGACAGTATTGTATCCTCTATTTATGCAAAATGCTGTCAACAGGAAAAGCTAAATAGACAAAAAGTCAAGGGATTGGGAACTGGCTACTTAAGTGTGTGGCTTGCTTTTGGGCTGATGAGAATGCTGAGCTAGACAGCGGTTGCTTGAGAAAGTGCTAGATGTCAGCAACGACATATTTTCTGTGATACACATTTCTACAAAAAGTTTTTCTAAAAATCAAAAGGGGAAAAATTCAGGAATATGTGGGCATTATCCCAAATCAAAATTTACCCCTCCTTCCCAAAGAGAAAATTAACCAACTAAAATGGTAACTGTCCAAGTGCATACATTTGTCGGAACTCTTTCACTAAACTCTGCCTCAGTTAAAAGTTGGCCAATCGGTGCTTGAGCTGGCATCACAGACCCTAAAGCCTGAGCAGTGCAATCAGCATGGCCCTGGGCAGAGGTGACAGGAGAAGTTCCACATTCTGAAAGGGAAAGCTCCGAATCTATGGGAATGTGATCTTTTTTCCAGCAGGGCAAGTTGGTGGGCCAGGTCCTCTGTCTGCTGTGCTCTGTCAGCTCTGAGGAGCACACCACAGTCCCTTACACCTCCACATAGTTCAGAGGGATTCAGGTGCAGAGATAGAATGGGGACAGATGTTCTATGTCAGAGGTCATCATGTGTTCCCACCATGCTGTGTCCACGTGTCCATGTTGTCAAGGATTTCCTTCCCAGCCCCAGGAAGCTTGAACAAAATCCACCTAGCAGATTTTAAGATGGATGGAGTGACAGAGGCAGGAGGATTGGCAGTTTGAGGTCAGCCTGGGCTCTGAAATGAGACCCCATTCTACCCCTTCTTTCCACCCAAGCCCTTCATGATCTGCTGTTGCGCAGCCAATAATGACAAATACCCATGGTCATTAAACATGTTTAAAAGCACAGCCTGGAAGAGATAGGAAGAGGATCACTGACTGGACACGTGACAGCACGTCCAGGCTACCACCGTCACTGCAAAGTGTTTGAATCACCATGTGTTTGGCAAGTGAAAAGAAGGCCTTGCTTCTTTTTAAATTAGAAGTTGGTTGCTCCAGGAATGTGGCAGTCAGGGGCAGGAATAGAAGCTTCCATTAAGACTACTCACAAATTGACACAAACATTGAACAACCTTGACTATACTGATTGACTAGTTGATTTAGCAAGAGCATAGATTGACAGGTAGTCTTAGAAATTTACTTTATATTCCTAATCTGAATCAGTACCCCCCCCCATCTAATTGAAAGGAACAGCCTCCCAGTTCCCCAGGACCTTTGTCTAGTTTAGTTCCTCTGACTTCCTTTCCGAGCCTTTCATACCATATAGCAAAGGGGCTGTATGAATAAAATGGTCCAAGGCAAGTGGTGAAGCGGGAGTGTGATTTGAAACTCCAGGGACAAAATGTAAATAAAAAGGTAATTTAAAAATATTCTAAACCCTACAGTGAATATATAAATAATAAGATGTGATTGGTTACGTTTCAACCTTTAGAATCTATAATTAGGTCTAGAACTCAGTTGTAGAGCACTTGCCCACCAGGCACGAGGCCCTGGTTTGATCCCCAGCACCACATTAAACCGGGCATGGTGGTTTGTGTTTATAATCCTAGTAGGAGTAGAGGCAGAAGGATCAGAATTTCAAGGCTGTCCTCAGCTACAAGTGAACTTGAGGCTAGTTTTGGATTCACATGACTTTGCTTCGAAAAAAGGGGAGGGGAGAGAAAGAAATAATCAAACCTTCCCCCCACACACACTAAGCAAATACATTTTATTTAAAAAAAAATTAAAAATTTTAATGTGCCCAGGGGTTGAGGAGATGGTTCATTGGGAAAATCAAATTTAGCACACAAGCATGAAAAGCTGAGTTTGGAATCCAAGAATAGCAGCACACATGTGTAACCCCATCACTCCTACAGGAAAAAATGGGAGGTGAAGATATAGAACCCCTAAAACTCACTGGTCAGCTAACCTGACTCACTCAGGGGAAAACAAGAGAGAGACCTAGTCTCCAGCCAGTGGAAGGGAAGGGTCAACCATCAAGGTAGCCTTCTGACTGTCACACATGTTCTCTGGAAACATGTCCCTCCTCCCCCTCTCCTCCCCCTACACACACACGCACACACACACACACACATAGGCATATACATACTCAAATGTACACATGTACAGACACATACATATACATATATACACACGACCACACAGATTTTTAAAACCAATCCAATTTTCCAAATCACCCTTGACTAAGAACCGCCAGACTCATTTAATACCATGTACAGTCAGTACACTAAAAAGTATTTCTAGAAGACACACTCAGGGTGAGGGCCTGTGGCCTGAGTCAATGGTGTCCATTCCCTATTTCACACATGGTTCGCATGTAGCTATGTGAGAGCATTCAACTTAAACAAAATTGAAGTGGGGTTGGCAGGAGGAAGTCTGAAAAGCTTACACTTTTAAAGAAAAAGTTTTGAAGATTTATTTCATTGCTGGGTGCACACCTTTAATTCCAGCACTTGGGAGGCAGAAGCAAGTGAATCTCTGTGAGTTCGAGGTCAGTCTAGTTTACAAAGTGAGTTCCAGGCCAGGTTCCAAAGCTACACAGAGAAATCCTGTCTTGAAGGCCAAAAAAAAAAAAAAGAAAGAAAGAAAGAAGAAAAGAAAAAGGATTTGTTTTATTTTGTGTGTATGAGTGTTCTGTCCATGTGTCTGTGCACCGCATGTTCCTGGTGTCCTCGGAGGTCAGAAGAGGGCATCAGATCCCATGGATCTGGAGAGGCCACCTACCATGTGGGTGCTAGGAATTGAACCCAGGTCCTCTCCAAGAGCAGCCAGTGCTCTACCATGGAGCCGTCTCTCCAGCACACAGCTTACATTTCCTTCTTTCTCTCTAGTGTGTTTGAGTGATAGCTGGAGCAGCAGCAGCTTTTCTGTAATAGAGAGAAGATACCTGAGCACATAAAAGCTAATGCACTAAGAACAGCAGAGAGGAAACAGAAAGCCCAATGCTTCTCGGAGGTTTCCGACAGCTGAACTAACAATAAAAGGACTTATTAAGTAACAGAAATAGCTCCTGTGTAAACCCTGTGGTCAGGTTTCTGTAATTTGAGAGCAAAGTGATCACAACTACTGAAGTTACAAGCATAATGAAAAGAGGAAGCTAAAACAGGCACTTTATCCGGGGCCAGTTAGAGTTAGCAGCCTGAAACAAACCCAGGCATACCCCAGAAGAGGGGACCTCCACTAAGGAATTGCCTCCAGCAGATCGGCAGCAGGACTTAGGTGCTGTCTCATGCCCTCTGGTTCCTTCCTCCTTGTGACCTCACCTCTGCTTTCTGCTCCAGGACTCAAAGGGATTCCCTGCTGAGCCCACCCAACATATCAGGCTTGCCGTCTGGAAGGCACAGACTGTCAGCCTAGATGCCATGGCTGAGATGCATAGGGCTCGCAGTCTTACTTTTCACACTGACCTGCAGAATGAGGCGCCAAGAAGCAAGTGTCTGTGGGCAGCTGCCAGTCGGCAGGCTCATCTGTTCCTTCTCTAGCATCTGCCAAAAGCAGTTTCCCTTTCCTACAGTTCAGTCTTAGAACAGAAGCCATGGGCCTGGCCTGAGGCCTGGCCTTGTCGCTGTGGCCAGAGGAGGACTGCAATGTCAGGCTTTTCATACACCTGCCTGAGGTACTGGGACTCACTGGGGTCAGGGAGCTCAGAGTGGTCCTGGAGCAAGGAAGGTGTGAGCTGGCCCTAGAGGCATATTCCTATAACCCCACCTACTTGGGAGACTAAGGGAGGAAGCTCACAAGTTCCAAGGCCACATGAGTAATTTAATGATAACCTGTCTCAAAATAAAAAGAGGCTGGGACAGAAATAAAGGGCTTCCCACGATATGAGAGGTCACAGTCTCTCAGATATCTGTAATGATGTTTAGCTTTTTGTTAATTTGACACAAGCTGGGACCATCTTGGAAGAGGTGCCTCAGCTGAGAAAACTCCATCACAGCATCTTCTTGACAGATGATTGATGCAGGAGGGTCCAGCCCATAGTGGGTGGTGACACTCCTGGGCAGGTGGTGTTGGGGTGCGTAAGAAAGCAACCTGAGCAAGCCATGAGTGTGGGAATTGCAGCCCCAAGTTGACATCCCTGCCCCCATTTGAGGTGCTTATCTGCAAGGAAAACATAATAAATTCCCTCTGCTCCTGGAGCGGGGAAGGAAGGAATTTTGAGTGCATGGTGACCATTCCTTGATCCCTGCCAGGGTCAGGTTACAGTCCCTTCGCAGCCCCTCCTCATTTGGTGCCATGGTATAAAACCAGCCCAGCAGACAATAAAGAAAGCTGTTCCACCTCAACCTCCTGCTCTGTGTATTCATTCAACCTGGACACCCTCCGCCGAGACTCTTGGTTCCAGCCCGCGCTGGCACAGCATCTGGAGGTACCACCGAGATCGGAAAGTGAGGTACAGTGGACTGGGTCGTCCCATAAGCCGGCCGGGATACATTGGGGAATTAATTATATAAAGAAATATTAATTAATTAATTAATTAATATAGGTAATATTACAAGTAAATCGGAGTTAAAGTTTCAGTTAAAGAGATTATTTAAAAAAAACAGAAAACAGCTGTAAAAACTAAGACTTTAAAAGATTTTCTTAAAACTATAGAGACGTGGAGTCCCTGGTTCATCACCAGCGGAGCCCTCAATATTTCTAAATGGGAACAGGTCCACAGGGATCTTCAGAAAACGTTGAGAAAGGAGGGGCCTGAAGTCCTACCAATGGCCACGTTCTCCCTTTGGAGACTGATCAGGGATGCTTTGCTTACAGAAAAAGTCCGGGTTAAGCAGGCTTTGAAAGCACCAAAAGAGGTGTTATCTGAGATCCAAGATAGTAAAACTAAGGCGTCCCTATGTTCTGATAATGCCTCTAAAACAGAGGCCAAACTGCTCTCTCAGCCTGCTGAGGGGAGGCCTGGTAAGGTAAAAAAAAAAAAAAAAAAAAAAAAAAAAAAAAAAAGATTAAAAAAAAACCAAAAACCTCCAAACAAAGGGGAGAAAAGTAAATCCCAGGACCAAGTTTCCTCTGAGAGCTTAGGGGCTCGTCCCAAGCAAAATTCTTCGACACAAACATGCCTCTACCCTTCTTTGTCTGATTTTAAAGAGAGGTTGGGGGAATCAACAGATTCAGAAAAAAAAGTTTTGGAGAAAAAAATCACAGCGCTACAGCGAAAATTACACAGGGCCCGTTTAAAAGAAAAGACAAAGGGGACCCTGGGGAGCAGGACAAGCCCCCTCCCTATCCTCTTTCTGACCAGTTTGGGACCTCTCTGGCCCCTCCCACTTGGTTGGGCTCGAGGAGGCTAGCTAGGAGGAGGCTCCCCGGGGAGGCGTTAAGTGCTGCCCAGTGATTGCCCCTGTTATAAAAATTCCTGACCCTAACAATCCAGGACTGGGCTGCCAGTCCTTCAATTTGTCAAATATAGTTACAACTTCTTTGGATCCACTTTGGCTTAAGTTTTCCTCCTTCCATAGTGTCCTTCATATAAATGATATACTTCTGACAGCACCAACAAAAGAGAAAAGTTTGTTAATGTTTGCAGAGTTACAGACCCTTCTAGAGGGACATGGGTTCATTTTGGCCCCAGAGAAGGTGCAGATGCAACCGCCCTATTCCTATCTGGGCTTTCAAATCCAATCCATTGGGCTTCAGCCTCAGAGACTACAGCTGGATTGCTCCCATTTACAGACCCTCCATGACTGGCAGAGATTATTGGGAGATGTTGAGTGGATCCGTTCCTTCCTTTCCATTCCTACAGGAGCTCTTAAGCCCCTTTATGATATGCTGCCTGGGGACCCTTCCCCTGCCTCCCCCAGGATCATGACTCCAGCGGCAAAAGAAGCCCTGTATGCCTTGCTTAATGTTCTTGAGCAAGCACATCTTCGCCGCCTCAATTATGACTGCCCTTTTTATTTCATGGTCTTTTCTTCACAATTTTCTCCTACTGGAGTTTTTTGGCAAAGGGGACCAATTTATTGGCTACATTTACCTGCTTCCCCTAAAAAGGTGGTGACTCCATATTATAAAATGGTGCTACAGCTCCTATGGAAGGCATATGATTTTAGTTTACAAGTTTTTGGCAGGATCCCAAATAAATTTCTAATCCCTTATCAAAAGGAAAAAATAGCAAGGCTACAGAGGGTTCAAGATGGATGGAGCTTGTTCATCGCCACCACTGGAGCCATTTTTGATAACCATTATCCTGATTCTCATTTAATTTCCTTTTTTAAAAATCATCCTGTTATTTTTCCAAAAATTATTAAAACCTCCCCCCTTAAAGGAGTGCGCTCAGTGTTCACTGATGGTTCTTCCAAGGGCTATACAATGGTAGTTTCTGATTCAATTAAAGAAAAGCAGCCCCTAGGTCCAATTTCTGCCCAAGCTGCAGAACTCACGGCCTGCCTTATGGCCTTTTCTCTTTTCAAGGATCAACCCTTCAACTTGTATACTGATAGTATATATGTGGCAAGGATTGTAGGGCCATTGGAAACCTCACCATACATATTACCTACCTCTCAGGTTTTCCACCTTTTGGTTCAGCTACAAAGTCTTATATGCCAAAGAGTGTTTCCTGCCTTTATGGGTCACATTCGGGCCCATACTGATTTGCCAGGGCCCTTGGCAGAGGGAAATAAGCTTGCTGATTCCCTCACGCGCCCAATGGCAGTGTTCCTTTCTGAGGAACAACGAGCCCATCATCTTCATGAAAAGTATCATTTAAATGCCTCTTCTCTAAAGTTTCACTCTGGCTGTTCTTTAGCCACGGCTACTCAAATCACGTCCCAATGTCCAGCTTGTGCTCCATTTCATAATGCCCCCAATGAAGGTGTTAATCCTCGAGGCCTCCGTCCTAACCACCTTTGGCAGATGGATGTTACCCATTTGTCCCAAGCTGGCAGGCTTAAATTTTTACATGTCTCTGTAGATACTTATTCCAAGGTAATTTATGCCTCCCTACATTCAGGGAAAAAGATTAAGGATGTTATTGCCCATTGTCTACAGGCTTTTGCCTATATGGGCATCCCAGACTTTCTCAAAACAGACAACGGACCGGCTTATACCAGCCAACGGTTTGCAAAATTTTGCCAAGAACAACAAATTACACATACCTTTGGAATTCCACATAATCCCACAGGACAGGCCATAATGGAGTGCATGCATGCTACCCTTAAACAGTTCTTTTGTAAAATAAAGAAGGGGGAGTATATAACCTCCCCAAATGCCCAATTATCTACAATTTTATACATTTTAAATTTTCTAACAGTAGATAAACAAGGTATATCAGCAATGGAAAACATTGGGAGAAACCCTCCCAATCTCTGGGCTGGGTTATATGGAAGGATAGTATCACGGGACAATGGCAATCACCCACACCTATGCAGGCTAGGGTGAGGGGAGCCATTTGTGTCTTCCATCCAGGAACCAAAAAACCCATCTGGGTGCCAGAGCGGAATGTTCGGCCGGTGGAGTCGGGTCGTACTGGCCCTGATAATATGGGTTCAAGTGAAGAACATCGAGGGAGGCCTGAGATGGGCACTTGTGAGGAATCCACCCATACTGATGCCAGTAAGTAAAATAAGCTCTGTTTTACCATCCTTTTACTCCACCAATTATACCTTGGGAGTTCCTGCAGCAAATACAGCATTAGAAAGATCCTCACTGGGTAATTTAACGTTTGATATATCCCATGCCCTCTGCATGATTAACAATATTTCAGAGATGCCTAGTGTCTCCCTTTCTGGGCCATGTGTGGTCCTTAGTAATTATTCTCTGGGAGACTTCTCTTCTAATTCTTCTGGACATCCCTGTTTTGGATTGAGAGATATCTTTTACCCAATAAATTTTAAAAGAAATGTTTCTGGACTCCCTACCCCTCCGAGACCAGCTCCCTTATGTTGGAAGATGCCACAATCCTTCAAATTATATTTACCACTGCCTTGGGGAAATTGTGCTCCTAAGAAACCATGGAAATTGGAGGGAGATAAATATTTATGGTGGTTTGGTCACCGACCTACCTTTAAAAACTCCTTAGGAGGGGCCTTTGATTATTCCTATAGAAATCCAAATATGGCAAGAGTTTCACCTACGTTCGCAGGCATGTTTCTCTGTGGCCCTCGTGCATGTACAGATATTAGACCTATAGCCCTTCAAAGGGGCTTGGCCTTCAATGCCACAGCCCGATGTAACACATCGGACATCTTTGAAACCTCCCTCCAGATTAATTATGCAGCGGAAATGAATTTCTCTATTGTCAGCCTAGCTTGTGTTCTACCTCCCTTTATGTTTGCCTCCTTTAATGGGTCGGTAGGGGAGGATGGTGTCCTTAATTGTTCTTCCAGCTCCTGCTTTTTGAGCAACTGCTGGTCCCCGATGGATGAGTCGGTGCTGATGGTGAGGATTCCTGCCCTGGTTCCCCTGGTGGTAGAAGACCCACATGATGGACGAGAGCTTATCTTGTATAGAGAAAGGAGAGACTTTGGGATCACCGCCGCAGTCATCGCAGCTATCACCATATCAGCCACAGCTGCCACCATTGCAGGAATCACCGTGTCCCAGAGTGCAGCTACTGCAGAGACTGTTAACACTCTTGCTGTCCGTGTTACCCAGGCCTTAGAAACTCAAAATACTATTAACTCACATATTCAGTTGGGGATGTTAAATTTAAATCAACAAACAGCCTTATTACAGAAACAGATTAATGTGTTGTAGATGGTGCAACAAGCCTCTTGTTCTCATTTTTATCATTCTGCCTGTGTGACCCTTATGGAAGTAAAAAATATGTCCTTTGAGGTGCAACGCCTTAATGCTTACCTTAGGGGACCTTGGAATGATTCCTTTGTAAACTTTACCCACTCTTTGGTATATCAAATTATTGCAATTAATAAAACTCGTGTTGAACCTGTATCTGCTGAGGGATGGTGGAATACCATGGCCTAGATTGGGGGTTGGGCACAGCGATGAGGAGGTGCCTTATCTCTGGGAATCTTGGGACTAATAGGGGTGGCAGTAGGCCTGCTCCTCTTCAAACAAGTCTTAAACATCTTCACTCTGACTGAGCTTGCCCACCATCAGGCGTTACTCAGTCTGGCGCATGACTCTCCCGGAAGGCATGAGGTGTGGCTACAAATGCTGAAAAAATGAGGGTCTCCGAGGACGGACAACCTGTGGGGAGACCCCCCCCACCTAAGACAGGGCATCGGGGGCCCTATGACGGGTAAGGGAAGGTACTTCTCTCACAGGACCTAAGACAGGACCCCTCCTTATAAAATAAAGTAGGGGGAATTGTGGGAATTGCAGCCCCGAATTGATATCCCTGCCCCCATTTGAGGTGCTTATCTGCAAGAAAAACATAATAAATTCCCTCTGCTCCTGGAGCGGGGAAGGAAGGAATTTTGAGTGCATAGTGACCTGTCCTTGATCCCTGCCAGGGTCAGGTTACAGTCCCTTCGCAGCCCCCTCCTCATTTGCTGCCATGTTATAAAACCAGCCCAGCAGACAATAAAGAAAGCTGTTCCACCTCAACCTCCTGCTCTGTGTATTCATTCAACCTGGACACCCTCCGCCGAGACTCTTGGTTCCAGCCCGCGCTGGCGCGGCATATGAGGATCAAGCCAGTGAGCAGAGTTCCTCCATCATGTCTGCCTCAGTTCCTGACTCCAGATTCCTGCCTTGCCAGGATGATGGACTGCTTGCTATAAGCTGTAAACTAAGTAAGTCTTTTCCTCGAGTTCCTTTGTCATGATATTTAATCAACAACCAATGGAAAATGAAGGCAGCTGCTGAGGAACGAGGGATAGCCCTGTTTGCCTCACTGAATCCTCATCTCACCAGGAGAGTAAGGCAGGCTCGGGGATGTAAAAGAGTTGTCAAGAACACAGCCGGTGTGTGTTAGGGGTGGATATTTCCACAGTAAAGGGCATTCATTGGCAGCTCTTCCAGAGGATCCAGGTTTGATTTCCAGCACCCACATAACAGTTCAAAACCTTCTATAGCTCCTGTCTCAGAACTCTGACATTTTGGGCCACCGAGGGTACCAGGAACACCTGTGGTACAGTAATGAGCATAGAAACAGATCCCTCTGAATGAATAAATAGAGGGAAATCTGTAGTGTAGATAGGGCAGGAAATTTATACAATAAAAATGAGTGCAACTTGGTGTAGTATGAAAACATTTCTTCTTGTGTGTGGTGTGGAAAATTACTAAGAGGCAATGTTAAGTAAAACATGTATGAAAAACACCCTTGCCATTTTAAGGTAAACATATTTTTCAGTAAGACACAAGATGGGCCTCACCCTTCTGTGCCCAATTGATACAGACTTGGAGTAAACATGTTTACCAGAAACACGGTCACGTGAGGGACCTCACCCCTCAGTGCCCAGTCGACATCGATAGTCTAGGATATCCGGCTATTGGAAGGCAAGTAAACAAGTTGTTG
The DNA here is from genome assembly GCF_950005125.1 of Chionomys nivalis. NCBI lineage: Eukaryota > Metazoa > Chordata > Mammalia > Rodentia > Cricetidae > Chionomys > Chionomys nivalis. The sequence continues at coordinate 164,175 of NW_026646968.1, read as the reverse complement.
CTAACGTATATAAAAGAGAGGCAAAAGTAAGACAGTCATCTCACCATCACGATGGCCCTGGCAAACTGCTGAGCCTTGTAGGGTCCTCCAAAAGCCTTGTCTCCTGAGACTCTGCCACCCAAGAGCAGAATCTTCCAAAGGCCCTAAATCCCAAGATAAGACTGGCACCAGAACACAGACTAACTTCATGATCCAACACCTGGTACCAGCCTGAGAGCAGAACATTGAATGCCTGCCTCCCAAGAGCAGAATCCTCCAAACGTCCTGCAACCAAAGATAAGCTACTATTACCAGACCACACAGACTATGCTGTCAAGCAAGCTTCATGATCAAGCACACAGTGCAGTTGGACTTCCAGCTGGAAGAAAACTAACAGTCCCTTTCAGCCCTTTACAGAACAGATCAGGTCATATAGTGTGTGTGTGTGTGTGTGTGTGTGTGTGTGTGTTAGCAGGATTATTTAAGTAGGGCACTTTGTAACATGTGTTTAGAATGTGAGTTGTTAAAAGTTATTAAAACAGTAGTATTAATATTAGAGCATGAAATGTTATTTTAATGCATATGTTTAATGTTTGGTATTAGTATTAGGAAATGTTAATTGATAAGTTGCATTAAAGTTAAGAAGTGCTTCATGAATAATTGATGAGCTGAATTGAGGTTATGAATTGGTTTTAAGTATTAGGATTAGTAGGGTTAATAATTGTAATATTGAATTGCCTGTGTGTTCCCTTCATCAGTCCCCCATGCCTATTAAGATTGTAAACCCCATTGATGCATTGGATATTGAAATTGCTGGTAAAGAATCATTATAAAGACAATTCTTTCGCTTGGTCTGGTTACTCATTGATGTCTGGGGAGAAGGGCACTGAGTCCTCATAGCACTACTCACAAGAGAACAATGAGCTGAGGAAGTCACAGTGATTGAAGTGGCTAAACTCAGCAGCTCGCAACAGGTACACAGGCATACATGCAAACCAAACACCCATAGAAAACTTTTAAAAAAAAGGAGAGCACCCAGTTCAGTTCAGACCTGTCCCATATACCTTCTGTACAACACACATCTTTTCTTGCTAGCCCACAGTGGGCTGGGCCCTCCCACATCAATCATTCATGATGACTGTGGCCAACAGACATTTCTACAGGGCAATCTGGTGGAGGCCATGCCTCACTTGAGATTCCCTCTTCCCAGGTGAGATCAAGTTGACAAATTAACCACCACAACACCTCTCTCCCCCCAACAAGTCACACCTGACTCATCCCTTATCCTGCAGGACCAGGAAGACATTAGTGGTTAGGTGGCTCCTTTGGAGAAAGCAGCACCCCATGGGTCAGGGTTGTTCTCTCAGAAGGACTATGTCATTTTGGCAAGACATCTCCCAGACATTGGGTCTGGGGTTTTCCAGGTGAATTTCCCACTGTCTCACTCTCTGAACACTGCACTGTCCCCAGCTCCACAGGGCAAGTAATGGAAAATTGCCCCACCTGATTTTTTATTCCATTCAGGGACAGAAACACCAGTGTTCCATTCCAATTTCCTTCTGTAAGTGGAGATCAGGACCCTCTCCAGGTAGGCCTCCCACCCCTCAGGACCCCAGAAAACTGCCTCTTCCATCTCAACTGGCCAGGTGGGAGATGGGTTGACTTCCAGAAACACAGGCTAGCTCCCATGACCCTCCTATCTTAGTGCTGGCTCCTCATTGGACTGTCATGTTGCCTAAAGGGTGTCCCAGAAGCAGTAGGGGTGGCTGCTCCAGCAATGCCTGGTAATGCTGACCAGTGAAGGATCAGGTGTCTCAACCCCACCTTCTCTAGCACAGGTATTCCAAATGCGCTGGGACTGTCACAAGACACAAGTGGATGATTAAATAGCACTTTGCTTCGTGGAGTTATTAAACACACATTATATAAGAGCAACCTCGGACTATGTATTTCAGTGTGCATGAAACATGTTCATTCCTCGCTGAACCGTCCCTGAAGATCCCTCATCATATATTTGCAGAATACCCCACATATAAAACTTGAAGCATTTCTGGTGCTAAGCATTCGAATAAGGTATCCTCAGCCCAAGTGTCCTTCCTGCTTTTCCTCTGGGGTATTTGTGACATCATATTGACTTAAGCAAATAGAATCAGCTAAAAAATGTTTATTCAGCACCTACTATGCTTCAAGCAATCTTGCTTTCAACTGTTTAGCTACATTTGGGGATGAGAGATAAATGGAGAATGGACTTGTTCTTGTGGCCCTTGTTGCCCAGCCTCCTCTGACCCAGCTCCGCACCACAGTCAAAGAGGTTTCCAATGAGCCATAACCCTCTTTTATACAATGACTTTCACTGGCTCCCCACTTACTTAGGGTTCAGTCCAAATTACTTTACATGAGTGAGTTGCTCTTTCTGATCATGCTGACCCTTAAGAGTGTGGTTTTTTCTATGGAGTCTCCTCCCCAAATGTGGCCTGAGATTTCTGACTCCTCATCTGTGTCCTAGATGTGATGGTGACAATAGGGAAATTCTGGGCTGGGTGGATGGACCTCACAGATGCTTTAGGGAGCTAGCCAGCCAGAGTCCCTGGGGATTATGCAAAGGCAGAAGGGGGTGTTAGTGGGTAGGTAAAGGAGGTATTTTGTCTCGGTCTGCAGCTCAGGTCAGAGGCAGGCAGAAGGCAGATGGTCTGGGGGGGACTAGACACCCAGGTTCAGACATGCAAAAACAATTGAACATCCTCATCACTTTTTAGCCTATTGATCCATGCACAACCTGGTAGCATCTGCCTCTCCCTGCTCCACTCTTGATCCACACTCAGCAGGACAGTGTCCACTTTCCCCTCCAGGAGTCTGGTCAGGGGCCATAGGATGCTGCAGAGTGGGGGATGAAGCCTATGAAGACTCATATGGAAGTGAGGATAAAGTGCTCCCAGGAATAGCTGAGGTCAGGGTCCTCTGTGGGAGTGATGGAGACCAGGCGTCTACTAACATGGGCTTAGACTCCTACAAGCCCTAGAGTATTCCTTGGCTGGGAAATAGTAGGTTCTGGATCTCTGAAGTTGTGCTACCTCAGACTTCTTGTGTGACTGTGGAAGGTTGGAGCTAAAAGGAACCATGTGCACAGAGTAAAGATATTGTTCAGGACATTGTAGGAAGCAGTAGCTGAGCCTGAGCCAAATCCTCTCAGGACTGCAGGGTTGTCCTTCAGCTAGCAACAGGTTGCTTCAGCCAGTCAGAGCTACAGTGTACTCATCTGTAAAATGGGAATAAGAACACCCAGCTCAGATGGTCGTTGTCCCAATTAAAAGAGCTTATTCTTCTATTTAATAAGGACTACTCTCCCAGTTTTTTAAATAAAGCCCCACGTTTTAGTTGGAAACCTAGCCACTCCAGAATGGTCATGCTTTATCCATTTCTAAGGCATCTGTGGTGGTTAATGTTGAAGGAATCGAGTGAAGGATGTCTCTGTTAAAATCATCAACCCTTCACATGGTCTGTGTAAAGTGTCCCCTGGGGACCTCACCTCACATTAACACCAACATTTTCTGAGTCTGTGACCCATGAGAGCTGTGAGGTTTGAGTACACATGCCCAGGCCACTCTCACTCTGTTTTACAAACATTCCCGTACTTTATCCTCAGGCTCAAGGTGAATTTGAAACTCTTTCGTTCAAGACAAACGTTATCTCCCACCTCTATGCCTGGGCTGTGTAATGACTCATCTTGAACGTCAATGTGATTAGATAGTGATCTGTGAGATTAATAAAGCATCTCTCTGTGTCTTTGAAGACATTTCTAGAGATGATTGACATGTAAGACAGTAAATGGACAGGGGAGGACCCAGGATGAATGCGGGCAGTGCCATCCAACAGCATGTGTGTGAAAGAGAAGAAACAGCCATCACATGCTAACTCCACTGTTCTGCAGAGAGCACATCAACATGCTGCTGTTGCCCTTGGATGTCATCTCATTCTCCAGTCCCTCAGCACAACCCTACAGCAGTAGCTCTCAGAGGCTTCTAACCTTCATCTTCAAGGTGGGACTGCATCACTAATTGTATCTAAAGCAGAGCAGCTACTAGATTCTCTGGCTTTTCTGCCTGAGAGACAACCAGGAGACTGTAAAGCATCTCGTGCTTGTGCATGCTACTCTAATAAATCCCCTTTTGTAACCTAAAGATTTGTTAGGATCATGCTATCTATCCATCCATCTATCCATCCATTCATCCATCCATCTATTCATCTATCATCTGTCTATCTGTCTAAAACAATCTTTTCTCATTTTACATATCTATCTCCATTCCCACTCCCTTCCCTCCTCCCACTCACCCCACTTTTCCCCCACCCCACCCCCAACCACTTCTTAGAGAGGTAAGGTTTCCTACTGGGAGTCAACAAAATCTGACACATCTCTCTGAGGCAGGACCAAGGCTCTCCCTTGTATATCTAGGCTATGATGGAGGAGTTACTTTCATTTAATAAAGAAACTGCCTTGGCCCATTTATAGGCCAGCCCTTAGGTGGGTGGAGTAAACAGAACAGAATGCGGGGAGAAAGAAGCCGAGTCAGTGAGTCGCCATGATTCTCCCACTCCAGACAGACGCAGGTTAAGATCTTTCCTGGTAAGCCAGCTCATGGTGCTACACAGAATATTAGAAATGGGTTAGATCAATATGTAAGAGCTAGCCAATAAGAGGCTGGAACTAATGGGTCAGGCAGTGTTTAAAAGAATACAGTTTCCGTGTAATTATTTAGGGGCATAAGCTAGCTGGTGGCCAGGAGCCAGGTAAAGCTAGCTGTGCGGGAGCTGGGTGGTGGGAAGTGGCCCGCAGCCCCGCGGCCCCTATTACAACAAGGCTAAGCAAAGTATTCCTCTATAACATCCGATTCTGTGTTACCCCCTCAGTACAGTTTGCAGGCCACTGTACCATACGCGAGTCGGGCAAGGGCCTGGAGATTGAAAGAACACAAAAAGAGACCTGAGTCATTCAAAAGGAGATCAGCTGAATGCCGTTTATTCAACTTTGAGGAAATCCGTATGTACCTCACTGCTGCACAAGGATTTCTGCCCAGGCAGGTGGGAAATTACCACACCAAAGATGGAGTCAACAATGCCCTACAGCTAATCAACCGGCGGGGCAGAGGGAGCACAGGAATGAACAGAAAGCTTTAGTTAGCTGATCAGAAACTGTCCTCAAGATGAACCCCAGGAACAAGGGTAGACCGGGGCCCTACATTCCTCCAAAGAGAATGGGCTCCAAAAAGCCAGTTCAAAAACTAGGGATAAATCCTAGTCCCAGTGGTCACACAGACTTTCCAAGCCATACAATTGTCACCCACATTCAGAGGGCCTAACTTGGCCCTATGTAGGTTCCTCCACTATCAGTCTGGAGTCAGTGAGCTTCTGCTAGCTCAGGTCAACTGTTTCTGTGGGTATCCCCATCATGGTCTTAACCCCTTTGCTCATATTTTGCTCCTCCCTCTCTTTGAATCAACTCTAGATGGTTGGCCCAGTGCTTAGCTGTGGATCTCTGCATCTTCTTCCATCAGTAGCTGGATGAAGAGTCTATGATTACAATTAAGGTAGTAATCAATCTGATTACAGGGGAAGGCTAGTTCAGGCACCCTCTCCATTATTGCTTAGGGTCTTAGCTGGTATCATCCTTGTGGATTCCTGGGAATTTCTCTGGTGCCCGGTTTCATGATAACCTCCAAATTGCTCCCTCATTCAAGATTTATGTAGGAAGTCCTGTATAGTGTTGATTTTATCAGTCAATGAATAAAACTGTTTCAGCCAGTGGCTTAGCAGAGTAATGTCAGGCAGGAAATCTGAACAGAAATATAGAAAGAGAGTAGGAGGACTCAAGGAGATGCCATGTAACTGCCAAAGGAGACAGACACCCAGAACCTTTACCAGTAAGCCATAGACTTGTGGCCATACACAGATCATAGAAATGGGTTAATTCAAGGTGTAAGAGCTAGCTAGAAATATGCCTGAGTCACTGGCCAAGTGTTGGGCTCTGGTCTACCCTTATTCCTGGGGTTCATCTTGAGAACAGTTTCTGGTCAGCTAACTAAAGCTTTTTGTTCATTCCTGTTCTCCCTCTGCCCCGCCTGGTGATTAGCTGTAGGGCATTGTTTATGCCATCATTGGTGTGGTAATTTCCCACCTGCCTGGGTGGAAATCCTTGCACAGCAGCAAGGTATATAAGGATTTCCCCAAGGTTAAATAAACAGCATTCAGCTGATCTCCTTTCGAATCACCCAGGTCTCTTTATGTGTTCTTTCAATCTCTAGGCCCTTGCCCGACTCGCATACAGTGGCACACGAACTGTACCGAGGGGGTAACACAGAATAGGGTGTTACAGCCAAGCAGTGTTGCAGTTAATATAACTTTATTTTGGAATGCTTTCATTACTTTCATCTTATAGATTTATGAACACTCTCCTTTCTTTTGACTGTCCATGTTTTTAAACTAATTTCCTAAAAGAATGTTTCAATAGTAAAATATAGTCTACCAAAAAGGAATAGCCTCAGTACTAAAATGAACAGAAAGCTTTTGATCACGCTTTCTCTTCATCCTTTAGAGTAATGGGAACTAGGAGACAAACAGAGGTTTCTGACTTTTTCATAACATTAGATACTGTTCTTCAATTTAGAAAAATTATTTTTCATCAAATTTAATTGTTTTTTAATATAAGTGTCAGTTATATAATTCTATTCTAATTAAAAAATTAAAATCAGAAATTTCCAGCTTTGTATTTCTCATTATTTTCGAATCCAGAACTGGGAGAGTTTGAAATGAGGACATAAAATTTTCTTCAATGCATATATGCATTGGCCATGGACTGAGCAAGATGGTATGCTATTTCTTACTGTTGCTCAGCTGTTCTGATATTCTTGTCTGGCTTACTTCATTTTGGAATTGAATCAAATTACTTTAGATTGAAAATTTGGTTGCAATGATATTGTTGCTTACAGAAATAAATTTTAAAATTTCTATTTACTGTCCAGAATTTTATATAAAATGTAACTGTCTGTGTGTACAGTTGTTCAATATACAATATGCATAAGAATGAGGAGTGGTTTAGAAGAATGAAGGGATGATATTATTTGCAGGAAACAAAAGCTATTTCTAACAAATTTCAACAGAGAACGTAGGAAGCTCATCAGCTTATATCCACTACTAAATTTAAGGACACGCTGTTCTCCACAGAGGTTTACAGAGAACAAAAGAAAATAATGCTCTTTTATAGTTTAGAGTACACTTATGATATCTTGTTCAAACAGTGAATTATGGAAGGCATATTGTTGAATATTTTCACTATAATTAAAAAAGCATTATAAAAATGAATATTGCCAGGTGGTAGTGTCACACACCTTTAATCTTAGCACTTGGGAGAGAAATTCAGTGAATACTGAACCCTGAGTATGTTCTTGTTTATGTTTCACACCTTTTTCTACCCCATTCCAAAAGGGGATGGAGAATACAGCATACTTCACTAACATGGTACAAGGAATAGACACAGCATCCACAATCTTTGGTCTAGGTGGAGCAGATACACCTTTATACTCAAAATACTAAATAGCTGTAGCCTAGGTCAGGATCTCTGCATTGTAGCCACCCATAGTTAACAACTCTGAGAAGCAAAACAAGCTCAAACTCATTAACCACTAGTCAAGGTGGAATGGACTCACACCTGTGGGCCCCAACAGTAGAAATAATCCTATGGTAGGTAGTGTCAGAACAATGCACATGCCTATCAAATATGCTCTACTTATAAAAATGCAACATTTAATTGTCAATTATTCCCTTCAAAGTCTGGGTGAGAAAAAGAATTCACAAGATTAGGCTATAAACAAACTGGCTTTTTTCTCCCTTTTCTCTGATTAAAGTCAGTTACAATGCTGTGAAATGTCTTGGAACATGTGACAGGGAACGGGGAGAAGTGTTTGGTCAAGAGCCAGCAAGAAACTAGGTCCTCAGCCCAATAGACTGAGATACTGAACTCTGCATACAACTGTGTATGAATGTAAGATGAAGCCTATCAGCCTTCATTTCTCATCACTAAAGTCAAGGTGTTGGCTGAACTTTCTGAAACTCTAGCAGAAAATCTATGTTCCTATCTCTAGAAACTTTCCGCCTTCTTTGGTTAACAGCCCCTTTCCCCTTAAAGAGCAAGAGTGTTGAGTCTGGTTGAGTCTCTCATATGGTATCACATTGGCACTCCCTCTATGTTTTCCTCTTGCATTTAAAAGCAACCTAGAGATTATACTTAACCCACACAGATAATCTATTCCAAGGGCCGTCTAATGAAACCTTACACAACTTTAATTCTCCCTTTTCATGTGCTATTAACATATTTACAGATTCTAAGGATGAGATTGCACATCTCAAATGTTCTCACGATTGTTGACTATATGAATGGACTGTTATCAATTTATTAAACCATTCACAATGCATATAATACATATTATATACACATCATTTACAGAAAACAAGGGTTCCTCATTCTTGTAATCATCATATCATTTTAGTTTGCTTTAAACTCTAGGTCATGCTGCCAGTTTGCTTTAATAGCACAGACTATACTCTGGCATTGAAAACAAGCAATCCATGCAAAAAACAATACCCTAGAAACCACTGGAGGGGGTGGAAGAGGTTTGGGATTCTTGCCCACCCCCTCTCCAGATAGTTACACCACTTGATCAGTCCAGTAGATACATGGAAAAGATTTATTTACAGAGATTCTCTTTTTCATATTAATCTATTACTTAATTAGCTTATTAATTTTGTGTCTAAGTGTGTGTGTGCTCACGAGGGTGTGCACACACATGTACATTTCCTAAATCGCACATTTAGTGTCAGGTCTTTTGTACCACTATCTGGGTCCTAGAACTTGAATTCAGCTTGTTAGGCTTGGCAGCATGCACCTTTGCACAATAAGCTATCTCCCTAACCCTTGTTTACTGGGATTTACTTTATGTGACCTCATTCTGAGCTCATTCAAGGACTAAGCTGTATGCAGGATGATTATTTTTTGGAGAGCCACTGGATGAGAAAAATGAAGCCATTTGAGTTGTCAAGAGGCTGAACAAAAGCATAAAGGAAATTTTTAGGAATGAGATGTCTATGAGGTCTTTGAAAACTTCAAACCTATGCCTACAAATTTACTACAAAAAATGTGCATACCAGTCAATAAAAGTAGACATACATTCTGAACAGATACTTCATTCCAAAAGATTGACAGGTGACAAATATGCACATCTGCAGATAATTCATCAATTTTACCCATTTGGGAAACACCACTGAAAACCATGATGAGACTATGCTACAACCAACAAGCACTGAAGAGAATATGGAGAGTTAAGGGCAGGTTAGCCTGAAGTTACACGTAAATTAACCTCGAAACTTCATAATCCCACTCCTAATGAAACTAGAGAAATGAGCCCTACACTTCCATAGAGATGCATATGTCTCATAATCTTCCCAAACTATTCAATTCTGGAAACTATTTGGTGTAGAATTGAAAATACAACTCACATGACTTTATAGGGAGGAAGTTTCAGAAATCCTTCATGAAATCCTAAATTCACATTCTGAAATTCATCTGTATTTATTATTTAAACTGTTTTTATATCAAAATGTAAACTGAGGGTAATGTTCATTAACATTCCATTTCCTAGATAGCAGGGAGAATGACTTTGGTCACATCCACACCTATGCCTTCTCTGTCACATAGACTGAAAAACACCTCTTCCCCAGGGGATCTCTTAAATCACAATAGAAGGAACAGAATGGCATCAGCATAGCCTGACCACTTACTTAGGATGGTGTCAAGTTGTCTCACTCTCAAAAGGCTAGGAGACTCCTTTCTGTGTAGTAGATGCAAATTGTGCCTTGCCAGGCCACTCAGAATTCTGAATGCCATACAATGTAAGAAAATGGGCCTGTATAATCCACCCTCTACAATCCATTACCTTATATTAAGATTAATAAAGCCTGTGCTTCTGCATCAGGACAGATGATTGTGTTTGCCTTAGGCAAAGACTCCTGCATCTACCGACGCTTACCATCAGAAACTAGCATTCTAATCATGCGAGTTCCTGTCTTAGGCATCTGGGGAGAAGCTTCAAACCCATCTCTGACCTCTATGAATAAAAGAGACTAAGGGAGAGAAATACCTTTGGGCTCTGTGTCTCAGAGCCATACTTTTTTGTCAGGAGAGATCATAATGTTTTATGAATAACCATGCTCCTAAAGGCTATAGTCTCCTATTTACAGGAGAGGAAGATCGCCTGAGTTGAAAATGCTTCTTCTACTGGTCTAGAGCACCTCTTGATAATTTTATACTCTATCAAAATCTAGACTTCTTAACACATGAATTAAGTCCAAACATTTACAGGACATGTCAAAACTTTTCTCAACATCTTTTTATTTATTTTTTTAAAAAAAATATTTATTTATTTCTTTATTATGTATACAAATTCTGTCTTGTGTATGCCTGCAGGCCAGAAGAGGGCACCAGACCTCATTACAGATGGTTGGGAACTACCATGTGGTTGCTGGGAATTGAACTCAGGACCTTTGGAAGAGCAGGCAATGCTCTTAACCACTGATCCATCTCTCCAGCCCCCTTTTCTCAACATCTTATAAGCAGTTACAAACATTATCAGGTCAATACTATAATTCTAGAATGGTAATTAACAATAAACTCACAATTTAACATATCACACTTTTTAAAATCCATATTAATCAAAAGACAATAAAAGTTTTTTCTGATAAGTAAGAGTCCAATGACATTGCTGCTATCAAATACCAGTTCTAGTCTCTGAGCCGCAGTTAAACCCTCAGGCCTGCCCCCCTCTTGAGTGAAGAAGGGCTTCAATCATTTCTTATTTTGTGTCTTTCCTTCCATCACGAGAAAGCTTAGGTCTTAGTTTGCAGGTCCAATATTTTAATCAAAATGAGTTTAATCAAAATGTCGCAAAGATTAAAACAGTCAAATGTTCAGTCTGCATTTGGGCTACAAAGTAAACAGGATTCAGACTGCAAGCAAGTTGTAGTCATCGTACAGTAGGACCTCTGTGACTGTGTGTGTGTCCCAAGTATCTGGAAGCAGCTCAGAATGGCATCCAGCAATGCAGAGTGATGGCATCAGGTCCCGTGAATCAGGCACTCTTCTCTATGGGGGTGGAGAAGACTGTGGGCTTTTTATCCAACTCCTTTCACTCCGATTCCCCTATGGGGATGTCATCAGCTATGACGTCATGGGGACTGCCACTCCTTTCCTGTACATGCAGTCATCTCATCCAGCTTTATTTTCTTTCTGTGAAAAAAGGCACAAACACTTTCTGGACCCCAAATTAATATAGGGCTGGGTCTTTTTGTAATTCATTGCAAGGGTTTTTTTCACCTTGCCTTAACAAAGGTCACTTTGGTGCCACCATGCCAGAATCTGCAACGTTTATCCATTTAAGCTGTTTTCAAGAAGTTACAGGCACACTCCACAATTCCTTTTTATTATTAACCATATATGCAGTTCTTCAAAACTGGATGAACCATCTGTAAGATTTAGCAGAATATCCTTTAAAGAATCTTTAGCTATCACATTAGCAAAATATAGCTGTGCAAATAATAGCAACAATCATCTGGGAAAAGATTATTAATCTGGCTTTTTAATTGAACAAACACAATTGTCCAAGAATCTTTACTTTTAAATTATCAATTAATTTAGTGCTTATTATAAGAAACATTGATCATAGTCAGTACTCTGCTAAAACGTCGCCTAGATTCTATATGCTCTTTTGAACTGTTCAATCCCCTGCTTTAAATTAAGAGTTTAATGTCTAACTGGCAGAATGGGAAGGTGCAGTCATAAAAAGCAAACCATTTTTTCATAAAACTGCTGTAGAAGTAAATTTTGTATTCAATATATATGCTTGCTAAGGCGGAATCAAAATTAATATAATGTACTCTCTGATTATTGTATAGTATATTCTACCTGCTTGAGTATCTGTTTGGCAGCTTCTATAAGCTGTCTATTGGAAATTGGCTCAATGCTTCCTCTAAGAATTTTATTTAGTGGCTCAAGGTCTGCTATAAGAATATTATAAAGACTTTAGCCATTGTATCTGGTTAAAAGTTTTTAAACTATCCTCCTTATAAGTTATAAGTCTGCCTAGCTTACAGGAAAGTGGAAATAAGAAAGCATATTCAAAAAATGGTGCTGGCATAATTGGGCATCAACATGTAGAAGAATAAAAATAGATCCATATTTATCTCTGTGCGCAAAACTCAGGTCTAAATGAACCAAAGTCCTCAACATAAAACCAACCACACTGAACCTCACAGAAGAACAGGTTACAAGTATACTAAAATGCATTGGTGTATCTCAAATATAGCCCTAGTGGCACATTGAAACAATTAATAAATGATATGTCTTAAAACAGAGAAGCTTCTATAAAGCAAAGTATACAGTCAACAAGATAAAATGTCAGCTTATAGAATGGGAAAAGATCTTTACTAATCAACTCCAAAACATACAAAGATCTCAAGAAATTGGTCATCAAAAGAAAAAAATAATTCAGCAAAAGTACAGGGTACAGACCTAAACTGAAAACTCTCATCAGATGAATCTGAAATGACCGAAAGACGTTTAAAAGATGCTCAACATCCTTAGCCATTAAAGAATGCAAATCAAACAATTCTCAGAGTCCATCTTATACCTATAAGAATGGCCAAGATTTAAAACACTGATGTCAACTTATGCTAAAGAGAATGTGGGGTAAAGAAAAAACTCCTATGCTGCTGGTGGGAATGCAAATTGGCACAGCCACTTTGGATTCTAGTATAACAATATATATACTATACAATAATGTATGTATACAATTATCTGTCTGCATTATGTCTGCAGGCCAGAAGAAGGTACCAGACCTCATTACAGATGGTTGTGAGCCACCATGTTGTTGCCGGGAATTGAACTCAGGACCTTTGGAAGAGTAGGCAATGCTCTTAACTACTGAGCCATCTTTCCAGCCCCTAGTATAGCAATTTCTCAGAACATTAGACAATAAACTAACTTAAGACTCAGGAATACAACTTTGGGCCTATACACAAAAGATGCTCCACCTTACCATAAGGACATATGCTCAACTATGTTAACAGAATTATTTTGTCATAGCCAGAACCTGAAAATAACCTAAACTCACCTCTTCTACACAGATGATAAATTAGTTGAGATAGAAATCAGAGAAACATCACACTTTACTAAGAGCTACAAATACCATAAAATATCTTGGAGTAACTCTAAACAAGTGAAAAAAAACTGTATGACAAGAACTTTTAAATTTTGAAAAAAGAAAGTTAAGACATCAGAAAATGGAAAGATATCCTATGCTCTTGGGATGGTAGAACCAACATAGCAACAAATGGCAATTTTACCAAAAGCAATCTACAGATTCAATGCAAACACCCATTAAAATTATAGCAGAATTCTTCACAGATCTCAAAAGAACAATCCTCAACTTCATAAGGAAAACAAAACCTCAGGATAGCCTAAACAATCCTGTACAATAATGGGACTTCTGAAGCATCACAATCTCTGACTTTAAACTCCACTAGAGAGCCACGAGAAAACAGCTTGATATTGGCAGAACATGCTCCCTCCATCTGCCACTTGGCTTTGTCTTTCTGGGTCTTTGTCTTTCTAGGGAGCAGGTGATGCCCATTCCTCATCCCCATTCTGCCTGGGCACAAGTCATGCTTTCTAAATTGAAAAGTCCCATCAGAGGTCAGAGGTGAGTGATACATCTCAGGTATCTGTCATTGTGGCTGCTCTAGATCATGGCATGCCATCACAAGCTCCAGTGGGTGTAGCTGTGCTGATTCTTGCTATCTTTTCTTTTTTATTTTAACTTGTAATCATAAAATTAGGAGAATTCCTGAATCTATTGGCCGACTCTGGGTGCTGACTGTGGGAGGTAATATTAGCTCTCTGAACTTTGTCTCCTGCTTGCCTTACATACAGGCAGATTAGACTCAGCTCACTCCTTCATGTGGGTCAAACTCAGTTAGCTACAGCGCTTGTGTGTGGTCAATCTCAGTGGTAACCTAGGTCATTTTGGGGCCAAATGCCATATTCTCTTCATTCTTCCTACCCATTCAGCACTAAAAGCTGCATCTTTGTGATCATAATGCCTACAGACTCTAAATATCTCTGCCTTTGTTTCTGCTCCACTTTAACTTCCTTTAGCTGCCAACATACGTAACTGAATACTGTCTCCTTGTCATATATATATATATTTATATATATATCTTATCGTTTAAGATTTTTATTCCTGATTTATTCTCCCACTTACATGTTTAAATTCTACCCTTTATTTCTGAGCACTCATTCCTTACCTTTCCATCTGGGGTGCAATTTTCTCATGGGTTCCTCACGTTCTCCTCCATATTTCTGGTCATTCTTCCATGTGTTTGGAGGTTCATCTATCAGCCTCACATTGTGGGGTGCCAATATTCAGGGATCAGCCCAGACATAAACTCTTTCTCATTCCAGAGTGGAGGTGTGGAATGAAAACACAACTCACACAACTATACTGGGAGGGAGTTTCAGGGATCCTTCATGAAATCCTAAATTCACATCCTAAAATTCATCCTCATTTATTATTCAAATAGCTTTTATATCAAAATGCAAACTGAGGGAGAAGTTTAGCATTCTGTTTCCAAGGTAGCAGGGAGAATGATTTAGGTCACATCCACATCTATGCCTGTTCTGTCACATAGACTGAAAAACCACGCTTGAGAGCTAAATTACAATAGAAGGAGCAGATAAACATATTAGCATATCCTGACCACCTGCTTAGGAGAGCATCAGGTTGTATCACTATCAAAAGGCTAAGCCACCACCATCTGTGTGGCAGGTGCAAATTGTGCCTTGCCAGGTTGCTCAGAATTCTGACTGTCATACAGCGTAGGAATATGGGCTTGTATAATCCGGCCCCTACAATATTCCATTCATAAATGTCACCTGGTTCAACAACACCTTCTGTCATAAAAGAGGCCTTGGTGGGAGATGGAGGAGACAACTTGAGAGGCTTCATGGTGTTTGTGACTTATATTTTAAAGTTAGATTGAATGCTACTCTGTTGTTGTGACACCCTATCATGTTTTCTGTTATCTGAGGTAGGATCTTACTCTCAGTTTGTCTCAAATTTATAATCATTCTGCCTCAACTTCAGAATTTCTGGGTTTAGCAGCATGTACCACCATACCCAACAAAATGTATTTCTCAAAGTGGATTGTCAGATCTATATAATTTGCATTTATAATGGACATGTAATGTGAGCTTATATAACTACTACTAGGTTGCCCTCTCTAGAAGCAACTACAGAGCTTAAATCAGACCTAACAGCATCTTCCAGTTTCCTCTCTCTCAAAACCTTGTATTTGTGCCTTTCATGGTGTCATGCTGATATAGAGTGAAAGTTTGCAAGGACTAAGTTCTGAATAAGACACTTTGATGAAGGTGGCACATGCCTCTTCCTTTAAACATTGTCCCCAGTCCCAAATCATTTCCCTATCTTGGCAACTGGTTTGACAATACCTTCAGTCCTAAAAGTGATCCAGATGGAAGAGACAAGGTAGAACTTAGAAACCTCACAGTAAATTTTAAAAAATAAATTTATTAGGATACAACCTTTTTCTCCTTTTTTCCTTCGGAATGAGTTTCTATTTTAATTATCATAAAATCACTCGAACTTATGCTTTTGTTATTTCTCAGGCAAGAGAGACTACGTCATTCTACATTCCTAATGTCTATCCAGTCACTGGGGCCAGGGAATGATATGGGTGCAAGCCGAGTCATGCAAGCTCCCTGTCCATGCTGAGTCACAGGAACACCAAGTTGATGACCTGGTACAAAATCAACATCAGGTACCGGTTCCTCACTGGGACTAGACACAATAGGTCTTGGCCAGTTCTGCAGAGTAGTAGCAAAGTCTATTCTACCTATGTGTGGACTTGATTTGCTTAGGGTCCCTGTCATATACAAGAAGCAGTAAGATGTTGAGAAAGTGACTAGCTACTTTTAATTTTCTCCTCTTTGTAAGAAAGCAGAGCTATACAGTAGCCTCGCAGACATGGCCAAAGGGGTTTTGTCGTCCAGGTGTTGTGAGGCTGGGAGAAATGAGATGAGGTGAGAGGAGGTGAAGAGAAGCAGAGCAAGAACTGTGGGATGGTAGGGGTGCAGTACTGGCTGCAAGGCCCTCCCTTGTCATTCATGAGTAGGCCAGGGAGGCCAGAGTGTCTCACTTTTCTTGTGTGGAGCCAGAGGCCTGCAAATGTGCAGACCCTCAGTGTTCATATACTCTTTAATGTTTGTCCCCCTTGAGATGCTCCAGATCCTTCCCACCAACACTATATCCCACCAGAAAGTGCCAGCCTCCAAATGGAGCCACACAAAACACATCCACTATAAATAACATGAGGTTTAAGCTGACCCCAGAGGTGCTCTGGCCCAATAAGAAACTAGGGAGGAAGTGTTCCACCCCCTGCCCCTCAACATGTGCATTCGGTCTGGAACACTGAGCATGTGCACACTAGAGACTGTTAAAAGAGCTGCCGAGGAACTGCTGAGGCAGTGGAGGAGGAGGAGGTCTGTGAAATTCAGCATGGTGAGAGCAGCCCCCAGGCCATGGAGACCTGACTCAGGGCCTCTGACTGGTGGGTCTCACAGCTGGTAGACCACCATCTCCTCAGAGTCTGGTGACTCCTCACAGCCCATGTTCTCATGAGGGTGAGATGTCCTCTGTGAAGATTCAGAGGTGACTGAATGCAATTCCTGCCTTGAATCCCAGCCCTGCAGAGGCTGACAAAACAGATGCAAGAATTTGAGGCCAGCCCCATCTAGGGCTCCAGTCTCAAAAGAATAGAGCAAAATGGAGTGACAGATGAGGCTTGGAGAGAGCTTTGTTTTTTGTCAATGTACTTGACCAAGAGAACAAGCAATGGTGTTGGTTCCAGCAGTTTCTACAAGCTACCAAGCTTTCTAGCCTACAGCTCAGCATAGGAAGGTGAAAGTTACTGAGCCCATTGGTGTTTTAAGAATCTCTCATAGCACAAGTTGCTCTCTGCTTTGCTCTATAACAGAAGTTGCCCTTGAACACCTGGTAGGCCTCCCCTCTGCCTCCTCCTTGCAAGGATTACAAGCATTTGTCACCAGCTCCTCTCAGCTTCCCAAAGAATCTTCATGTGGTTGTGATGCTGCTGTTTCTCATGTAATGTGGTTTATAAGCGGGATCCTTTGTTCACATTAGGAAGTAAATTTATTCTAATGCAAGTGGTTGCCATGCCTCCTCTGAGTGGTCAGAGCTTGACCGCTTATTACATTTGATAAGCAAAATGCTCTCGTGAGTACCTAGTGTAATGTTGCATACATATTTGTGTTTCATTATATATATATGTTTGCATTTGAAGATACTGTCTCAGATATGATGGTTGTGGAAACCTGTTTTCAGTATACAGAAAATGAAACTCTGTCCCTTATCTTCTAACACAGACCCTGCAACAAATGGGTCATGGATGTCAGAATGAGACCTGATACCCTGAAAATGCCAAAGGACATGGTGCAGGGGATGGACCTGTATTTCAAGATCTGCATTTTGTTTACAGCCATCTTGAGCTCACAAGTTAAGAAAAATATTTACCTCTATCCTCTCTGCAGGGTCTAGGAAATCAATGGCCTTTTATCTCCTAGCAGAGACCTGCAGCCACCAGGCTCTGAAATCAGTTAGCATTTTCCTTTGTTAGTCAACAATCCCAGACCCTCAGTATTTACTTATCAGCTAGGGATGTCTCCAGACCTGAATTCCAGCAGAGCAGAGTTTCCTGACACCTCTCCCCCACACACACACTTTGCCTGTTTGCTATATAACAGCCTCTGAGAGGGAATAAAGGGGCAGCTTCAGAAATCCTGTCTTGCCATCATTTCTCGTGTCTCTTGTCTCCTTTCATTCCTCTCCACTAGGTTTATCAGGGACCCCCGTTCATATCCCACGGGTTGGGATAACATGGTAGAGAAAATAATCCCACTTCTAAGCACAGGTAAGGGTTTTCTGAATAGCACCCTCATCTAATAGGAAATGAGACAAAAAAACTAACAAATAAGATCTCATGAAATTAAAACTTTTCATTAAAAGGCAAAGAAAATATGAAAAAATCACTGGTGCAATAGTGACATGAGAGTTAGTGTATAATTAGTTTCCTTCTGATCTGCACTACAAAAATTAGTACAGTACACAGTACCTGATCAGAAGACCATGGCTGGAAGGGTCATAGCCCTTTAAGATTATGCTACTAGCCGGGCGGTGGTGGTGCACGCCTTTAATCCCAGCACTTGGGAGGCAGAGGCAGGCGGATCTCTGGGAGTTCGAGACCAGCCTGGTCTACAAGAGCTAGTTCCAGGACAGGCTCCAAAACCACAGAGAAACCCTGTCTCAAAAAACCAAAAAAAAAAAAAAAAAAAAAAAAGATTATGCTACTAGTAACTGCTTTGTGGAACAAAATAGATCTCGTCAGCTCTCAATCTTGGTCAGAGGTTCTTCTTTCTGTAGTAGGTAGCCATAAATGCCCAGCCTCGAAACCTCAAAATGCTGAAGTGACCATGAACACTAAATTCTGTATAGGGCATGAAGAAAGGCCACTCGCCATAGACTTAGAGAGTATTATAGAAATAGGTCCTGAATATTGTGACTGAGGATGGGGGACTTGCTGTGAAATGTTATCTTTTGGACATGACACAGCCATAGTTGACTCACAAGACTCAGAGAGTATTATATAGAAATAGGTCCTGAAAATTGTGACTGAAGATAAGGGGACTTGCTGTGAAATGTTGTCTTTTGGACATGACACAGCCATAGTTAACTCACAAGAGTCATGACCACCTGCAGCTTCAGGTAAACATCTTCAGGACTAACCTTGAACATATCTGGACTGAACCAAACAACTAGGAGAGGAAGCCTGCTGGTGGAGGAAAAAAAGCCCACTATGCTTTTGTATCTGTGCTGATGGTAACATGACCCTCCTGCAGTGTATCTGGATAGAAAATCAAAAGGAATCTAGAAATTGACCATTGGTATTATTTACCAGTTCCCCCTTTCATTACCTGACTAACTCCCAGGGAAGACAGTGCAAAACCTAGTCCCTCAAATTAATTGAAGTTAATTAACAGGAGTACAGGTAAGGGATTACTTACAATAATATGAATGACTCAAATGCAATAGCATCACCAAGGCTCATATTAAAATGGGTGATTCATGAAAATCAGAAGCCTGAGTATCTCTGCATGACTCACCGCTTCAGCTATCCTGCTCAGCACCTATATAACCTTGGAAGGGGAAGGGCCTTATCTTGTCAGTTTCAGTTTTTCCCAGCCATGGTTTAATGCCTGAGACTTAGGAACCTCCATCTTTTTATAGAAATTTTTGAGCCCAAGGAAGAGCATACAAGTTGGATATCCATTATCAAATAGCCAGTCCTGAAAACATACTTGCTAGCTATACAGAATGGCTGGTTTACAGTTAGCAATATATAACTCTGTATATATAGCAATCTATACACACGCATGTAACAATTAAAAGAGATGTCATAAATTATACCTGTGGCCAGGCGGTGGTGGTGCACGCTGTTAATCCCAGCACTCGGGAGGCAGAGGCAGGCGGATCTCTGTGAGTTCGAGGCCAGCCTGGTCTACAAGAGCTAGTTCCAGGACAGGCTCTAAAGCCACAGAGAAACCCTGTCTCGAAAAACCAAAAAAAAAATTATACCTGTGACCCTGACAGTAGATGCCCATGGTTGTGTGCATAGTCCTCCTCCCATTATGAACCCCACTGCACACACCATGCTGACAATGCCTTGCCCCAATGTACTCTCTCCCCAGGCTCGAGCGAGGTTTCGATGACGGTGGTGATAGACCAAATGCTCAGACCCCAGTCACTGGTGCTGCAGCCAGCGCAGACTGGATAGCTGAGACTGGGGGGGGGGGGCGGGACTGAGACACGGAAGCTTCTTTTCAGGCGGAAGCACAGCAACCTGTATTTTGCCCAGCAACCTTTTATACCTCTTCTCCTTCTGTGGAGACCCCCTGGCCAGAAAGAACACAGACATCCTTGTCAATAACAGACCACAAGGAAGTTCCCCTGTGGGTCAGGGGGAGTGAGGGCAGCTGGATCACAACTTCCCCCATTTTATTTTATAATACCTTGCCTCTCATGGGGAATAGCCCTCTAATATTCCCTGTTTTAGGTAGCATCCTGCTCCCAAAGTATTGCCCATCTGTGGCTACCCAGACACATAGCCCTAAACCAAGTATCCCCAGGACTGACAGTGCCAAGGAGCCAAACCAGCATCGCAACCATCTAGCATGCACTAACTGGATGGTAAAATTAACAAAAGTATTCCAAACCCTTCTTATATGACGGTTGAATTCCATAACAGTAGCAGAAGCATGCAATACAGTGCATGAGTAACTCACAACTGTTGAAAAGTCCAAAGATAGTCCATTTGCTCCTGAACCAGAGCTACTTATTGGTTCAAGGTCACTATGCCCAATTGAATTTTGAATGTCCAAAGCATTGCTGACTCTTTCAGCAAGCTGATTGACAGTCTCAGCCGTCTGCACAATCTGTGAGAGAGCAAATCCAGCAGTAGCTGTGGTGGCAAAGCTCTGCTCCAGCTGCCTTCTAACCCCAGCCGCACTCACTCTGGATCCAAACTGCTGCATGGAGTGGAGCAGAACTCAGGGAAGCAAGCTCACTGCTCCTGCTCCGGAACTATTGAAGGGGCCCGACCTTATCAATTTTTTAGGGAATTTGGGCATAGTCAACCTGTCTGGCTACTTCCTGCTGAGCAAGGACACTGCATTCTTGGGAGTATTTTACATCAACATTTAAGGGGTTCTCGGTGATTTACACCACATAAATGTGCAATGAATCCACAGATTCTCATCCTCTGTGGAGACAAAAGCTGAACCTCTTTTCCAAAGTATCAAATCCTTAGGCCTGTATTTTAAAGTCAAAATACTTTCATAGCAGTTCCCAGAATCAAATGTCTTTCTCCAGTCCAGAACACAAAAGACAACACAATCAACACAATAACATGTATCTCTACACATTCTATCTTTTGAGGCCCTCAATTCACCCTCCTGCCTCCTCTTTATTTTTTCCCTACTGGCCAATCTTCCAGAGGGCATCCCTCAGAGCATCTCTGGGGATGAAGACACACATACTCCTTTTAATCTAACTTGGGTTGTTCCCAGTCTGGAACATTTAAACCCCCTCCTGTACAAAATCTTTGGCTGTCTTCCTTGTTACTTCCATGCCTTGTTGCTTTAAGAGTTTCAGTTACTTTCTGAGGCCTTTCAATTCACCCT
The DNA here is from genome assembly GCF_950005125.1 of Chionomys nivalis. Taxonomy (NCBI): domain Eukaryota; kingdom Metazoa; phylum Chordata; class Mammalia; order Rodentia; family Cricetidae; genus Chionomys; species Chionomys nivalis. The sequence continues at coordinate 142,766 of NW_026646968.1, read as the reverse complement.
CCTGCCTCTTTATACTAGCTTATCTCTTGGAGGATGTCCCTCAGAGTTATCTCTGGGGATGAAAAATAAAAACACTTTACCTTCCCCAACACGCTCCACAGACTGAGGGACCCCGTTCACAAATCCCCACTTTCTAGATCTCAGTGGAACCTCCACCTGCTGCAGCCAGGGCAGCCGAGACTGGCAGTGGGGGGGGAGGGGGCGGGACTGAGACACGGAGGCTTCTTTTCAGGTGGAAGAACAGCAACATTTATTTTGCCCAGCAACCTTTTATACCTCTACTCCTTCTGTGGAGACCTACCGGCCAGAAAGAACACAAACATCCTTGTCAATTACAGACCACAAGGAAGTTCCCCTGTGGGTCGGGGGGGGGGGGGAGTGAGGGCAGCTGGGTCACAACAACTGGGGACACTTGTACAAAGTTACATGTGGAAGTCAATCAAGGCAGTCCTAGGTATCAGGAAAATGCCACATCCCCACAGATCATAGATTGCCTTTTTGGCAAATTGCTGCAGTAGGTACTTTAATCACTGAGGGTAAAATATACGCAACCAGATGAGCCTCCATTGCCAACCCAGGATGATGGCCAGCCACAGGCCAATGTTAATAAGCAGGAGTGTCAGACTGGGAATCAGCCTATTCCCAGTACGACTCAGAGCAAACAAGAAAATTGACTATCATTATCGCAACCCTGTCCAAAAGGCAAGACATCTGGGTAGAGAAACTCCTCTCGATCAGAGGAAACCAGACACAGTAGAAGGAACCTAACTTCAATAGGACTTGGGAGATTTGAGTAGGAGGCTCAGGCTCTTTACTTCCTCCTGCCTGTTCATTGTCACGGGTATCTTCATGGTTCTGAGCCTTGGTATGAAGCTGTCTGGTGCCCCGTGTTTGGTTGCTGTGGGGGAACCAGCAAACATCCAGACCTACAGCTTCTTCTCTACATAGATCTGACTGTCCTAGACTTGTTGTGTAGACCAGACTGGTCTCATAGACCAAGTGTTGGGATAAAAGGCATTCCCTGTCAGTGTATACTGTTTAAACCAGGGATTTTGTCTACCTTCCTTCCCACAGAAGTTACTACATACATCTGAGCATCCTGTGTCCCCATAGGTTCCCTCCTCTGGCAAGGCAGTCCCAGAGTACGTCCTTCACACCCCCATGGTGCCCTCCTATGGACACTAATTCTCTTGAATCCTCTCTTTGGAACCTCTAAACTGGTAACCCTGAGGTTCTGAGAGGAAGTTTGGGTCACAGACAAGCATGTCCAAGCCCAGCTGCCCTCACATTGGGAAGGAAAAGGTAAGACAATTAGTCGTCCTGGGGCCTGAGTCCAGCACTTTGCACTAGGGACCAGTCAACAGCTAAGATTCCTCACCAGTTATTATCTCCACCCCCACAGAGACAAATCTCATAACCATTCCTCACAGAGAGTGAGGATGTAGCTGTACAGATGCCAGAATGGAAGGTAAGCGGCACAGGTGCAAATAAGAACTGGTTATCTCTATTTTTTGGAAGGTAAGTTGTTTGCATTAACAAAACTACTTCTGCCAATGTGGGCTGACAAACCACATGCTGGGCTCCAAGAAAAGTTACCCTGAGACTGTCCTGGCACTGCTAGTTTACAAGCAAGAGACAGCCACCAAAGTCAAGGGCTCAGTAACAGTACAAAAAATAACAAGAATAAGTTCACTGCTTTTTCTTACTAGGTTTGAAACATAATAGTCAATACTATAAAACGAGGAAGTGTCATATAAGAAGTGTTAACCCTACAGCAAATACAACTTGTAAAGACTCCATACATTTTATATACATAAACATTAACCGGGGCTTGGTCTATGGGATTCTTGGCCCCTCATGTCTGAGGCCTCCAATTCCTGGGTTGGGTTGGGGGTAGCAGGTTGTGGGTGAACAGTTATCTCTAAGGAACTGGGGCTCCTGGTATCGTCATCACCTGGCAAGCTCTGCTCAAAAGGCATTGATAGGTCCAGGTATACCTGTTGGTAGAAAAGGTCATAGGACTATGTTAGTATGCATCCCCTTGATTCCATGGCCATCTATGTTCAGGCTGGCCCTTGAATACCAACCCCATTACTGGAACTTGGAGGAGCAGCCCACACAGGAATAAGAGAAGGCAGAGAGGGCAGGATTGAGTGGTACTTACGTGGGTTGATGTCACAGTGAGGATGCCATCTAAACCCTCTACCAGAAGCTTGAAGGTGGGCCTCTGTGAAGGCACTGCATGCCAACATTCCCGCATGATCCCATACCTGTGGCAAATATGGCTGTGGTTTCTTGACCTGTTGTCCATCCCTACCTCACCCAAGGCTACCAGGAGCCCTGGTAGGAAACCAGCCACTCCCAGGGATTAGTTAGAGGAGTAAGGAATGCTTTGCTCACAGGTCATGTGTGCAGTTGGCAGGCTTGTGCATGCGGTAGCCATCTTTCAATAGCTTGAAAAGCTCTTCCACTGGGATGCCAGGATATGGTGAGCCCCCCAGTGTAAAGATCTCCCAGAGCAGGACTCCAAAGGACCACCTGTATGGGAGTGAGGGCAGAGGCCTGTTACTCCTGCTCAATTACTGTAACAGTTTAACAACAGGACAGGTTACCAATGGACAAGGAGGGGTGTGTGGATGAGAGGCATGGCAGGGCTATGCTGTTGTCTCAAATGAGGAGAACGAATATGCCTGAGAGGGCCAGAACCTTAAAGGCTGTGATAGGTGTGACTTGAGTCTTGCTATCCCCATCCTATGTTAGGACACATACACATCACTCTGGTGGGTGTAGACTCCATCAAACAGGGACTCTGGTGCCATCCACTTCACAGGTAGCCGGCCCTAGGCAGAGGGAGAGTTGTTGGCTGTCAGGTGTCCCCTGGTGGAGCACTGCACCCAAACCACCCTGGAATGGGGCTCACATCTGTGGTCTTCTTGTAGCATTCCAAATTGTGCACATCACGGGCCAAGCCAAAATCTGCAATCTTCATCACATTGTCCTCAGTCACCAACACGTTTCTAGCAGCCAAGTCTCTGTGAATACACTGAGGAGGCATGAAAGGAACCTGTGCTAAACTGACAGCTCCCTAGCCTAAGCAAGCTTGACATCCACTCTTCCACTCAGAAAGACCCTACCTCACCTGTGCCCCAGCTCTGCTCACCTTCTGAGAAGCCAGGTACTCCATACCTCGAGCCACCTGATAGGCACAGGACACCAGATCTTTGCGGGTAAGCTGTTTTTCTGGCAGCCTGGAGGCACCATAGTATTCCATGCTTAGGGGCCTTTGTGCCCGCAGGAACTCCCGGAGGTTGCCCCTGGCAGCATACTCCATCAGCACATACAATGGCCCTGGAAGCACAGACACTCAGAGATGTTGTGTGTGACTCGGGTCCCGATCTAACTGTCCACCCACCTGCTGTACTTACCACCCTGTGTGCAGGCCCCCAACAGGTTGATAATGTTCTTGTGCTTGCCAATAGCTTTCATCATCTCCATCTCAGACACCAGGTCCAACAAGTCCTGGTCATTGGCACCATCTGTGTTGAAAGCGGGAATGTCAGGTGGTGGCCCTGCAGCCCCCACTGCCCTGTGCTACTTCTCTCCCTCCTCACCTTTCAGCATTTTCACAGCCACAGTGACAGGCTTGACAGTGTTGTCCATGTTAAAGCCAACAGCCTCTGCCATAAAAACCTGGCCAAAGCAGCCTTCTCCTAGAGAATTACCAAGTGTCAGCCTGTCCGAAGAAGCAGAGGCAGTGAGTATGTGCCCAGGACCCCCAGCCCTCATGGCCCTGTGCCACTGCATCCATAGCTGACAATGGGTTCTTGCTCATGAAGACAGAGAAACCCAAGTCTCACCCTGGACCCCACCTCCAACAGACCTCTGCCTGGTCGCCATCTAGCCCCCAGCCACAGAACCTCCTCCAAGTATATATAAAACCCCACCAGCACCAACCGAGTTCTAGATATTTCCCACTTTGGGTCGGCTGGCAGCTCAAGCTCAGAAATACTGGCCATTGCAGTATGTTCTCTTGAAACTGGGTGGACGATGTGGACCAAGGGTATATCAGAGTTCATGGAGGTCACCTGCTTGGATCAATGGGGATAGGTTGGTGCTAGACAATGGATGCTGGGCATTGGGAAAGGGTTGAGGTGGTATAACTCCCAGGAGTAGCAAGATCAAGTCCATGTGAGGCAGTATGTAGGGTCAAGAAGAGGGATGCTCAAGCAGTGGTTACTGAAGACTCAAAGTTGTTTTGAGCAACGTGGGATCCATGTGGAGGATAGGAATAGGGAAGGGTCAGCTCATCTGACTGCAGAGAAATGAGTACTAAGCAGGCCTCAGGTACTGCTGGGACTTTAGGACGTTCAAGGTACAACAGAGAGATCAAAACTTGGTATCTACTTTCAGTTACCTGTTGCTCAGGTGTGAAGCAGAAGCTATTGTCAACACTGGGAGCCCCCAGGTTCTTTCTTGAGACTCTACGCAGGCAGCAGAGTGTCACAGCTGCAGTCAAGACTAAGATGGAGAAGCCCACCCAGAAGCTGATGGTGCCTGCAGATAACCTGCCAGCTGCACTGCTCTCTGCCAGCTCTCTCTCAGCTGCAAAGACATAAAAGTTGAGGCCTCATCCAGCCTTGTGGGACTTGCCATTGCCCTGAGCTCTAGGTACCTGTTGGGAAGCAAAGCTACTGGGCTACTCAGAATTTGGTGACCTACGTCCCCAACTCACATTGGTATCCCCAAACATCTATGGGTCAGCAGGGACCAGACTCAGGAGGGAAGCCTGACAGAGCCAGAAGCATCCACACCACCACCAAGGCTCCCAGGAGATCCCAGAGCCTCAAGGCTAGACTGTGGAAATCCAGCTAGAAGATTGTGGGGGAAGCCTTTGCAAGATCAAGACAAGGCAGGGTGACACTCCATACCAAGCACAAGGCCAGGGTGATTACCACAGGATGGACTGCAATAAATCATAAGTGCACCCCTGCTGTCCCTGTCCCTGGCAGCTTTGTTATGTTCAGAGCCAGCACCATAAGAGGACAGATGGAGCACCAGCAGCAGGAGCAGAAACAGCACATACCTGGCAGTACCTCCAGCCATGCAGAGTGATGGGAAAATCCGAAATAATTGCCTGCCAGACAGGTGTACTCCCCTGAGTCCTCAAAGGTGATATTGCGCAAAGACAGAACTTCTAGCTCGTTGCTTGTGTTAATGCCTGATGTCTACAAAGAGAGAACAGAAATCAATAGGCAAGCACCAGCACATCCCTTTGGGTACCACAGCACCATTCACACAGAGATGATCAGACAGGCTTCAAGGAAAATGCCACCTCTGCTACCACCTTGACAACTACAGCTCTACCACTGCAATGGATGCCCTCTGCATCCTGAACCAAGGCACAGAGCCTGAAACCAGTCCCTCTATTGGTGGATAGTTCCCTGTCCCAAGGTAAGCATCGGGCACTTGGGCAGCATGGTGCCACAAAGAAGCAACATGCAGAGTTAGTACAGAAAAAAAGATGGGCAGACAGATGTATGGAGAGAAAACCAGAGGAAATCAGTGTCAGCCTGAGAATGGTGGAAAGTCGATGTTCTGAAGCAGCACAGGGCCCAGCCCCTGGAAGGTTCTGAAAACTTCTAAGCAAGAGAACAACACAGACCTGAGGGGCTTTGAAGGAGGTAGGAAGTCAGTGCTGGCTGGGAGCTACCAGTATTATCAAGGCATCAGAAGCAGAAGATGAGTCAGAGGTGAGTCAGTTATCACCTACTTGAGCACTGTGAACATAGCACCAAAATGCCTTCTCAGCCATGCTTATGAAATTGATGGCTCAACAAATGTTCTTGCCCCATCCCATTCTGACACACTGAAAGATAAAGGTGTGCATCTGCCTTCAGATTGTCACTGATCCAGGATATCTCTAGAAGAAAATGAGGACAAGACAGGGCAAGGGAGATGCCAAAGAATGGGTTGGGGGAGGAAGCACTGGAAAGCTGCCTGAAGCGAGGCACATAATGTCAGTGGTGGGTGTGGTTTCAAAGACTGGCCTCCTTCATGTCCACTCTCCCTACACACACACACACACACACACACAGACACACACATATATATACACACACACAGAGAAACACACAGAGAGAGAGAGAAACACAGACACAGGCACACAGAGAGAAAGAGCACACACACACAGAGAAACACAGACACAGAGAAAGAGAGAAAAACCACACATACACACACACACAGAGAGAGAGAGAGAGAGAGAGAGAGAGAGAGAGAGAGAGAGAGAAAGGGAACCCATACTCTTCAAATCTTCATCCCAAGGGTCATTTCACATCAGCCTGTGCTCACAAAACCACACACCCACAGTGGGAGGTACACTGGACATGGCCCTAGTGGTCTCTCTCAACAGCCAGGATACCAAGTCCTGCCAACACCTGTTCCTCTCTCCCATCAGCCCTCCAAGTCTCTCTTTCCTGTGTTGCAAAGCCCAAACTCTCTCTCTCTCTCTCACGTGGCCCCCACCTGAGGCTATGAAGCAAAGCTCCAGGCAGAGGGAGGCAGGAAGAGCTCGTCAAGGCAGGGTGGAGCTAGTGCTACAGTGCAGGCAGCGGGAGAGTGGACAGCCAGTCCTCTGATGTCAGAGGGCACTAGTACAGCAGACATCCTCCTGTCCTGAGCACCAAAACTATCACCCAAGAGAAGCCTTCTGTAGACCCAAGCCTCAGAGCAAACAGGGAAACAAGTCCTACGGGAGGGCACAAGTAACACAGAGCCTGCCTGCAGCTCAGAACAGGTGATAAGCTCTGAGACTCAGGTGCCCCTTCCCAGAAACTCCAACATGTGGGTCCCAGTCCCAAGGTATTCCTCAGCCAAAGAGGGACTTAAGGACCAGGGCAAGGCACTTCCAGCTAACCCATCCACCCAACCAGCTGCCAACAACAGAGCCCACCTTGAGTACGGTGACATAGGGCTTGCCATCTGGGCCTGTCTTGCTGCCATTCACCTCAACATGCTTCAGCCACTGGATGTGTGGTTGGGCATCACTGTACACCTTGCAGTGGAACTCTACATCACTTCCTAGGGTGGCTGTCTGGTTTTCTGGCAGCCCAGCCTGCAAAATGGGCCGATGTGGGAAGCGCTCTGTAAGACACAGACAGGTCAGGTGCAGTGGGTCCAATGGCCCGAGGCTGACCTGCTGTAGTCACCCAGCCTGGCTCTTACCCAGTACATCCAGTGTGTAAGTCTGCTGGATGCTCCCAAACTTGTTCTGAACCACGCAGGTATAGTAGCCACTATCAGAAGGCACCACACTCTCCATGACCAGGCTCCAGTGCTGGTGCCTAAGCTGCAGGTAAAGTTAGTAGGTGAGTGACTGTGGATGCCCAAAAATGTGAGCCTGTTTTCATCCTGACAGATAGTTAGGCTATGCAAACATACTTCTGCTCTTTCTTTTGTAATGTAAGGTTACCTAAGAAGTGATTGTTTTCAGGATACTTGGTCTAGAGTGGCTTTGCTACTTAAACAACAAAATGCTAATGACTTGACACCTCAAAGTGTTAAAGTAATTAACTGTTTTACCTGTAATTTGTATCAAGTTAAAAAAAGTCTTTTGTTGCTGCCTTCTCCTATTGTATTTGGATATAAACATATAAGGAAAACTAAACAGGGAAAATTTCAGTATTCACTGGAATGCCCTTCTGGTACTTTTCTATGGTTTCAGTTTTATTACTTTTCACTTTACTTCTACTTCTAAAATCTCATGCCCCTACCTGGCAAGAGGTATTTTTGTCGAGGCTGGTCTACAACAAATGATATGGGCTATACCCTCTGTATCCAGGCCCTACCTATCTGTGCCCCTTTCCCAGACTTACCTTGATGCCCCCCATGCGATGCTCCCCTCGGAATTCCTTGCCATTCTTCAGCCAGGAGATGGAGGGGGTGGGATTGCCAGCAGCTGCACAGTGGAAGCGTACAGTGCTGGTGGCTGGCACAGCCAGCAGTTTCATATCCATACGGTCTGGCCGAGTCCAGTAAGGGGCCCCTGATAGCAGAAGTGCTCATAACAGCATGATCAGTACACCCTTGCGAAGCTGCCCTACCAGCACCCCCTCAAGCCTCATCCCTCATCTGTATTGAGACTCCTTTGCTTTGTCTGAACACTGCATCCACAGCTACCCCACTCTCAGTCTTGGGCTATTCTCTTCTCTCCATCTGAGGCAGACTCACAGGTGTAGGGACCCAGGAAGTAGAACCCAGTAGGATGTAGATCCTGGGAGGCAACTAGGCCAGGTCATTCCACCAGTACACCAAACCTGAGTCAGCCTGTATAGTGCCCAGTGAAGGCAGGTACCCTTCAGGTCATGCTTCCCCTCCACTGAGTTCCCTCCTTCCTCTTGGCTGGGTGGAGGATGCTGTTGTGGAATATCAATTGAAGATGAGTTACATTTTTATATGTTGTGGAACAATTGTTTCATGATGCAAAGATGTGTTTCACTCTTTTATGTTGTATTTGCTTAACTTGGTGAAGCTGTGTTACTCTGTCTGGTCTAATAAAGAGCTAAATGACCAATAGTAGGGCAAGAGAGGGAAATAGGCAGGGCTCGCAGGCAGAGAGGACAAAGAGAAGGAGAAAGTTTAAGAAGGAACCAGAAAAGAAAGAGGAGGATGCAAAGGCCCAGTCACCCAGCTACACAGTCAGCCACAGAGTAAGAAGTAAAGAAAGGTATATAGAATAGAGAAAGATAAAACCCCAGAAGCAAAGTGTAGATGGGATAATTTAAGAAAAGTTGGCTAGAAATAAGCCAAGTCAAGGTCATACAATCATAACTAATAAGTGTCCATGTGTTTATTTGGAGCTGGGCGGTGGGCTCCCAAAGAGTAGAGCAAAAGCAACCAGCAACAGGATGCCATATTGTTTGGACTCATGAGGAAGCTGAGGGAGGCAACAAATTTCCAAAACAGAGAACAGAGGCAGGGACAGGGTCTTCCACAGTGACTCAATCAGAGAGCCCTATGCAACTCTGGGAGGAGGAACTGCCATATGAAGTAGGAGAAAAGTGTGTAGACACTGGTGAGGTGTCCCACCAGGCTCTGAATTGCCCCTCCAGGCTCCAAATTTGGCCAGTAGGCTTGAGAGAAAAGTGCCACAATGGGAGACTACAGCAACTTAATGGTGCCTAATGCCCAGTAAGGTCAAGAAGATGACCCTTCAGGCACCTTCCCTAAGTGTTTATGGTGCAAAAACACTAAATACAACCTGGGAAGTCCAGGATGACAGAAGAAAACGGGAAATTACAAACACATTGGTAATTGTTGGGGCAGAAGCTAGAGACCAACTGGGTTAGAAATTCTGCTTTGAACAATCTGATAGCCAAAGTTGAAAGGGAGAATAAGAAACTGACCCACTTCTCAGGACTACTACCTTTTTTTGGCTTCAGTCCTAGAATCTAAGTCCATTTCTATGAGGGTTGTGAAACCTCAAACAAGTCCCTATACCTGCTCTTTTCACCCGCACACACTCATAAGACTCATTACCCTGTTTTCCCATTAAGTTTGTCTCTCTGATTCCTCTCAGTCCCTTGTCCACTCTACCCCAGAAGGTTCTAGGTGGTCTGAGGACTCAGGTAACACAGCCTGGTCTCAGAGTCATAACCACTCTGCATACGATGTCTGGACCCATGATGTACTCTTTCTCTCTCTCTCTCTCTGCCCAGACCCTGAATTTCCTGTAAACAACTTGTTATGCTTGCAGCTGCTCTGTCTGAGCAAAACAACTTGTTTTTTCTATGTTTGTAGCTGCTCTGAGCATGAGACCCTCAGGAGTTCCTGATGGCAGGAGAGTAGTTTCTGGTGGGTTTGCCTGGGGCATGGCTATCAGTTAATGATCCATATATAAGTGGCTCTGGTACACAATAAAGGGGCACTCTTGTTTCAAAGATGACCCATGTCTCTATCTGTGTGTCTTTGTGTGTTTAAACCTCCAGGCCCTTGCCTGGCTCGTGGATGGTCCTTTAGTGCAGGCTCCACAATACAGGTGCAATATAATAGTACACGTAGTACTACGGATGGTATCTCTTTCTCTCTCTCTCTCTCTCTCTCTCTCTCTCTCTCTCTCTCTCTTCCTCTCTCTCTCCCTCCATGGTTCTAGGCCATACCATGGGCACTGCCATGTGCCCTCATATATTCACACCAAATCTGTGATGCCCCCTTTACAATGTATGCCTCAGCATGGCACTGCTCCCCTCCTGCTGGTCTGCAGCAACAGCCACTAGTCCTGTGAATCTGCTGTGGGACAATGGTTTCTAAGGGTATTTTAATAAAATGCTGATTGGCCAGTAGCCAGGCAGGAAGTATCGGCAGGACAACTGGACAGGAAGTAGAGGTGGGTTAATGAGAACAGAATTCTGGAAAGAGGAAAGCTCTTTCTGCCATCCTGGCCCTGCCACAGAAGAAGCAAGATGTGAATGCCTCTCTGTAAAAGGTACTGAGCCATATGGCTAACACAGATAAGAATAATGGGCTAATATAAGTTATGAGTTAATAAAAAGCCTGAGCTAATGGGCCAATCAGTTTATAACTAATGTAGACCTCTGTTTGGTTTCTTTGGGACTTAACGACTGTGGGAACCAGGCAGGAAAGAAACCCAGACAACATGAATCCCTAGATCTATGTACTCGTCAGTGGCAACCTGAACTCCTTGCCTGGTTTACTCACATTCCTTCCCACCAGAACTTACCAAAATCCCTGCTGAGCAGCCCTGCCTCCTCACTGCCCCTGGGGCACTGTCTACCTGTAGCAGTGCCCCTTAACAATAAGACTACAGGAAGGGAGCAGCCTGATCCTGACCAGCTCAGTATGCCTAGGCTCTGATCTTACCTGTGTCTTCAGCCACGTTCACGCCATCTTCATCATCAGCTGAGGATGGAGCCTCTGCAATAGTTATAAGCAAGCAGTGGTCCTGTGACACTCCTACATCCGCAGACCTGTTGCTCCCTATTTTCAGAGTACACTGCTCTCCATCTTTAGGGACCCTGCTCCCTGCCTTTGCAAGGCCATTCATTCAAATAGCACAGAATTGGGGGCACCCCCTGTGATGTGGGGAACTAAGCCAGCAACACTCTTGAGCCAGGGATACTGGAGCCATGCTGCCTAGGACTGCCCTGACCTCCCTAGCAATGCAGCTGCTCAACACAGTTGTCAGCCCCAGCCACCAATAACTTACCTGTCACATGCACAGTGAAATGGCACAGGACATCCTGAGTGAGCTGCTGCTGGCACATGTAGACCCCGGCATCGTCATGGGAAACGTTCAGCACTTGTAACCTCTGGGGCCCCACCAGGATGCGGTGGGAAGATACCAGCTCTGTGCCATCCTTAGACCAGACAGTGCAGCCTGTGCCGGCACCTCCAGGCACAGAGCAGAACAGCTCCATGGTGTCCCCACAGCCAAAGACCACTTGCTCTTGCTGGCTAGGCTCAGGGCCTGGGACCTCTGTGGATGAAGTGGAAAGCTGTGAAACAGATTCTTCAAAGTAGCATGCTGAAAGCCCATACTTTGCTTTGCAAACTAGCAAAGCTGTGGCAGGCAAGTGAGGGCCATGCTCCTGGGCCTTGAGGTTCTGCCAGACAATGGTCAAACCAGGAGTGGGCAGACTATTTCAGTAAGAGCCCAGGGGTGTGAGTACTCAACTCTGTCAGTGGTGTGTGTTAAGGTTTCTGTCTCTGTCCTGGAGGAGGAAGCTGTCTTCCAAGGATGATATGGAAGAGACACAGCTGCTTAGGACCAGACTAGATTGGTTTCACACATTCCAGGGAAGGAGCGTGATGATTAGAATTATTAAGCAAAGAGAAACAGAGATGAGAGAGAAATAAAAGATAAAACACAGAACAGCATCAGGAGGGAAATTTAGTGAATATTGAACCACCCCTTTATTTTCCATATATTTTTCATACCCCACTCCAAAGAGGTAAAGGGGGAGGCAACAGACTTCATCAACATGATAAAACAAATAGAGTACCTCTGATCTTTGTTCAAGATGAAGTTGATACACCTCTGTACTTAAAATACCAATTAACCACTCTAGGTCAGGACCTCTTGTTTTGTAGTCACTTGTTGTCAACAACTTTGAAAAAGCAAAACAAGCTCAAACTCTCTGACCTCTAATCAAGGTGAAATGGACTCACATCTGTGTGCCCTGACACACAGCAGCACTCCTAGTAGCTGAAAGATCTGAAAATGTCAAGAAGGGTGGGGGCAGCTCTATGGTACAGCACCTGCCTGGAATGTCTGAAGCTTTAAACTCCTATACCTGGGGTCCCCATTTCACAAATGAGGACCATGCTTTGGCTAGGGGATGTCAGAGGGGCCATGTGAGCCAACTGGAAGCTAGAATCACAGTCAAGTGGAGACAGTCACCCCTCCTGAGAGGTAAGAAACTGGAGTTCTAGGGAGGTTAGACGCAGGGAGCCATACACCTCTCCCCTACCCAGATGCTGCCCAGCTCATGAGGAGACCCAAAGGCCTCACACCTAGGGACACACCACCAGCTGGTTATCACACCCAGATTTCCCTGCTAGGACCTAACAATGACCATCACAGGCACAGATGGGCTCGGGGTCCAAGACAGGGGCAGGTAGTCCTGCTGGTCAGACCTCCTTCCTTAGATTCAGATGGACTGGTTAACATGTCACTTGCCATTCTGCAGATGCATTCAATGCTCAAATGTCCATTCAAACTAAAGCAGTACCAGTTCTGCCCATTCCAGAGTCATCCCACCAAGATTCCAACAGCCGGAGAGACTGTCCTCAAAAGTATCCATGAAGCTTGTGTCCCATGGAGCCAGGCAGATTTTGTTTGTCCCTGAGTGGGCCTCACAGTAAGGGATCTTCTATCCTGACCTCCAGTTCTCCTGCTGCCAGGTCCTATGGAGGCAATCCAACGCTAGAAGCTTCGTGAGGCACCAAAGAAGACCAAGAACTGTCTAGTCAGTGGCCTCAGGGCAACCATGACCCAAAAGCAACAGTTGTAATTTAGTCTGAGCAAGACAAAAAGTCAAGCTATTCACACAAGTCCTCTCATCAGGAGAGTGACTGGGGAAAGACACAGCATTCCACAGGATGGAGAGGCAAATGCCTGGATGTATGAGGGGAAGGGAAATGGCCCTGAATCAACTGAGCTGATATTTGATCTATCCACCCATCCTGTCCACTAGGAGCAAGCACAGCCCAGATACCTGGACTTTGGAGGCCTCAGGCAACAACAAATCCAACCCTGTGATCCCATTCCAGTGTCACAGGGCCTATAGGAGCTTGTGTTGTGAGTTACACAGGTAATAAGGGAAACACAGTGTGGGATGTGGCTTGAGACAACACAGTATATGGTATATGCTGAGGAGGTAGTATCAGATCATGGTCTAATGGAGCCCTCACACCCCCATCAGCCTTGAGACCTTCGAAAACACAGATATTTTAGATTACAATTCATAACACTAGCAAAATTACAGTTAAGAAGTAGCAATAAAAACAATTTGATGGTTAGAGGTTACCATAACATGAGGAACTGTATTAATGGAAAATTAATTAGGAAACTTGAAACCACTGCAGGCTACTTTCTACCCCTACTGAGAACCCAGAACCCAGATTGCTCTGCCTACCAGGAGTGGCCAGTGTGGTTGGGGCCTAGCCCTGCTCTAGAACCCTTAGGTCCAGCCAGCTCCTGCTTGGTGATTTATGTTCCCAAAGAGAGTCAGCCATGTCTTTGTATTTTCATTGCCAGGCCCATCTAGTTAAGGAATAGGATGCAGTTTATTGGCTTGTAAACTCCCTGGGTGGGGCAGGGCTGGGTGCATTTCCACCAATCCACCTTCATTGCCTGGAGCACAGAGAGGGTCTGTGCTTTCCTCGGGACCTGAGATCACTGACACCAGACACAGGGAACAATATCTTCTAAAATTGATATGGTCCCCTGTGACTGGCCATTTGGCTCCTGGGGAAGCACTAATATGCAAGCCGAGGCTCAAAGAGGGTGCTGATTTCCTGACAAATGCTGTCATACCAGCTGAATGGCACGCACACTCAACCTTCCAGTCCACTTCCATTCACCAAAAAAAAAGTTCCAGGCCAGGCAGTGGTGGCTCATGCCTTTAATCCCAGAACTTGGGAGGAAGAGGCTGGTAAATTTTTGTGAGTTAAAGCCAAACTTGATCTAAAAGAGCTAGCTTCAAGATAGGCTCCACAGCTAGAGAAAAACCCTGTCTCAGAAAAAAAGGAAAAAGGAAAAAGTTCCAGGAGCCCCCAGCTGCTGAGTTAGAAAGGTACTTGAGGTACTTGCCCCCACTTGCCCCTTCCTGGGAGGCTGAGCTGAGCTGCCATCAACTGGGTGGAGGAGGAGGAGGCCCGAGCTGTGCCACCAGGGTACAAAAGTCAAGGTTCAAAGGAGCGACTGTTGGGACATCTGCTCCAGTGGGGAAACAGCTCACCATGTACTGTGTGGCACCATCAGGCCAGTGGCCTGCATTGCCACACCATGCCCAGGCACAGTGGGCAGGGGGCAGAGGTTAGGAAGAGCCCATACACATATTTACCTCGGGGAGGTAAAGCCTCAGACTCTGGCTTTGTTTGATGGAATGCAGTGTCCCATCAGACTTTGCTGGCCAGCCAGTCTGTGCAGCTGAGCTGCGATCCTGGGACAAGTGCCCCTCACCTCCCAGAGTGTGGTCTACAGAGGTATGCCTCTGAAAGACCACCCTCAAGACACCTACAGGCAAAGAGGGGAGTGGAAGACCTGAAGCTGTCACCATATCATGTGAGACACTGGGTGACAAAAGCTGAGCTTTGGCTGGAGTCCTCTGCCTACCCCCAAACTGCAGCCTTCATTTTGGCTTAAGATGAGCAAGAACTGTCCTGGTGACCTTGGAAACCAACAACAGGTAGTTTTTGTCAACAATGGGAATCATGGAAACCCAGCAAGTGGCACTCTGACTGCTTAGGCTGAGGAGCCTGAGGCTCCCTGTCACAGTGATCCATTCTATGGGGTGCCTTACACTTGGTAGTGATCCTGAGACTCCAGATACCTCATACACTGACACACAGCAATCTGTAGATTTGAGAGAAGAACCGAACTCACTGCTCCCCATGGTGCTACTCAACCTGACATCCCCTACTCACTCAGGGGCTATCTGCCATTCCCAAAGCTTCTGATGGCCACCATCATCACCCTACGTGTATCCCACCCTGCAGCCAGGCACACCGAGTCAGTCCATACCTGGCAGTTTCCTCACAAGTCTCTGCTCTGTGGTAGGAGGTTGGGAGGCAGCTCTGGTCCCAACCACTATGCATAGCACTAGCAAGCAAGCCAGGACTCCCATGGCTGGAGATGGCAGTGGCATCCTCATGCACAAGGCATGAGGATGTTACATCCCCAACGCCTAACTTCTGCTCCAGTGTGGGTAGATCCACTCTGGAGAGTCTGTGGGAGGAGACCAGCAAGTTTATCTGAGCAGGTGTGGTGGGAGGGGTCTAGGGGGTGGGGGCAGGGGATGGGGAAGACAGGAGGGCCTCAAGTACCTGAAAAAGGAAACCAGACCATTCTACCTTCTGTGGTCCCTCTCTTTTCTTTCCCTCCACAGGGACAGAGCTCTCCACTATATTTTCTCTGTTTTATTTTTTCTTTTGACTACAACTGGTAAAATTAAGGTAAATTTAATTATGATGTTTTGGATCCAATTACTCTTAAACCCTCTCAGCAGTTTTCTAGGATGTTTGTTAAGCAGGCTTTGGGAGACTTCTAACTAAATGTTTCATTGTATTCTTTTTGAAAAGGTTTTCCCCTTCCAGACCCACAGGGACTGGCCTTCCTGAGAAGTAAACAGGTTGTTACTCTTCAGACTCCTGCAGAAAAAGCAAGGCCCCAGGGCGCATCATCCCTTGCCACAGCAGAATCATGCCCTCTAGGGTCTCTCTGCAGCCCACTGGTTCTCCAGGCATCACCTATGGCAGTCTTGCTCTGTCACCCTCTGAGAGTTGGCCCTTGCACCCATCATCCATGTGTGACCCTCAGTGAGACCAGCAGACAAAACTTCCTTTAAGTTAAAAGATTGAAAAACAATACAAGTTTATTTATAGTAACATTGCCACAAGAGTCTTCTTTGACTATCTGAGAGCTGCTACAAAAGGGGAAGGCTTGATGGAGTTTTTAAAGGCACAAACCTCAATTGTCTCAACTCCTGGGGTATTTTTGCTATGTGAGAAATTATCCTGTTCTTGTTTTTTAGAGCACACAAGGATAAGTGAGATTACAGAAGCGGAATGAGCATCTGCCTAATATTTTAAAATAACAATTATACAGTATGGAACAATTGTGAGAAATGATCCAGGTGGCTCTGGGATCAGTTTTCCCTTTAGATTGCTATTGAGACTCAAATGCTGAGGGCCATGACTTAGGGTTGTAGTCCAGACATCCTGTGGTTAATAATCCTTAGGGTGAGAATAAAGTCTTGCTGACTCCAATGTTTTTCTGTTTTCACATAACTTAGTTTGACACTCAGTTCGAAATGGAGCTAGTTTTTAACCACTACATAAGTAAACAGACCCAGTTTCTGATTTTAGAGTAGCCAGCTTGGGGGTCAGGCAGGTGGGCTCAGCATTTGCACACAGAAGGCTGTAGACAGCCTTCAACACGGGCTGCTGATTTCTTACCCCTCACACAAAGGGCTGTTAAAACTAGGTCCTGTGTGGCCAGGAGAATGTGAAGTTGGCAGTTGTGATAGCTCCTAACAGAACCCTCACTAGTCAGTAGTACTGATGTCTCTAGTTCAAATTCTCAATTTATTCATGTTTGATGACATAGGCAAATGGAGACTTAAGTAAACAGTATCTTTAGAAATTAGGCCTTACAGTCAAGTTGTAAAGGTTTAACAACAGCATAAGTAATAACATACGATATTTGGGTGGTGTAATATGTGACTCCTTTAGGAACAACTCAATAAGCTGTAGCATATTCCCAGTCCTGGAAATTTGATTTTATAGCATATGATATCTAACTGGAGTACTGTCTTCCCCATCACATAGTAACCATCTTTAAACATTTTATATATGTGCATATTTCAGGAAACTTCTAGAGTTCCAGGTATCAATAGAGCTTTTCAACCTCCCTGTTTTAGCCAATATTCTATTGCTGTATAAAGACACCATAACCATAACAACTCTTATAAAAGAAAGCATTTAATTGCGGCTTGCTTACACTTTCAGAGGCTTAGTCCATTATCAGTATGGTGGGAAGCATGGTGGCATGCAGGCAGACATGGTGCTGGAGGAGCTGAAAGTTCTACATCTAGATCAGCAGGGAGCAGGAATAGAGAGTCACTGGTCTGGACCCCCAGTGACACACTTCCTCTAACAAAGCTGTACCTACTCCAATAAGACCATACCTCCTAATCCTTTAAAAAATGCCACTTCCTGATGTCAAATATAAAAATATATTAGCCTATGGGGGCCATTCTTATTCAAACGACCACACTTCCCATATACCTTCCTTTACTTTGCCCACCCACCTACCTCCTCCATTGAATCTTCCCTTATCCTGTTGTAACACTTTATTCAATTTTCTGTTTTTTGAAGAGCCCCTACCCTACCAACCCCTTCGTAGATACCTGACCTCTGTTTATAAATGAAACACACATTTAAAGATAGCATCCATGTATAAAGTGGGAAAAAACACATTATTTGTCTGTTTTGGTCTTGGTTACCTCACTTAGTAGGATTTTTTTCAATTCCATTATTTACCTGCAAATTTTATAATTACATTTTGTTTTCACAGCTGAATAATATCCCATTGTATAAATGGATTATATTTCCATTATCCCTTCCTCTCTTGATAGACATCTAAGCTGTTTCCATTTTCTGGAGAGAAAAGCAGTGAACATTGGTGTGCTGATGCAGGTGAGGCCCTTTGTGTGTATGTCCAAGAGTTGTAGAGCTGGATTCAGAGGTATATCTATTTTCAACCCCGAGAAGCCTCCTCACTGATTCAGTAGTGGCTGTACCAGTTTACACTCCCACCAGCAATGATAAGTGTTCCTCTTTCCCCACATCCTCAGAAGCATGCGCTATCATTTCTTTCTTTCATCCGGGCCATTATGGATGGAATAAGATGGAACCTCCAGGTAGTTACAGTTTTTGTTTCCGTGGTGGTTAAGGATGTCAAACCATCTGCTCTATTCACATGCAGTGAACATATTACATACAGTGACACACTCATACATGTGAAATAAAACAACAAATCTTTACAAAAAAGTTGAAACAAACAAACAAAAAAAATGGGACTGGGCTGGCAATAAGGCTCTGCAAGTAAAGGCGCTTGTTGCCAGGCCTGACAACCTGAGTTTGGTCCTCAGAACATTCATGATGAAAGGAAAGAACAAACTCCAGCAAGTTGTTCTTTGACCTCCAGGACACACCCCTCCAATAAATAAATAAAAAGTACCAAACTGCACAAATCAATAAAATTCTAACAATGACAAAAACAAATAAATAAACCATTGAAAATTATGGATCAGATGGTCAAATTTCTCTCCCATACCACCTTAAACTGTTAGTAGACCAGAAATCCCCGCAAATCTATTGTCATTTCTTTCCAGGTACTTCCAGAGATTTTTGTTGTTATTGGTGTTTTTAATGATTTATTTACTTATATTTAATGTGCATTTGTGTTTTACCTGCACAATTGTTTGGGTGAAGGTGTTGGATTCCCTGAAACTGGAATTACAGGCAGTTTTGAGCAGCCATGTGTGGCTGGGAATTGAACCTGGGTCTTCTGGAAGAGGAGCCAGTGTTCTTATCTGCTGAGCTAAGTTTCCAGCCTTTTGTTATTGTTTGAGACAGGATCTCACTCTGGCCCAGGCTGGCTCCAGAATCCTTCTCTCTCAGCCTGCCAAATGCTGGGTTGTAGGCTTGACCCAATATAAAGGATTTTTTCAAGTAAAAAAAGTTGCTAGCATACAAGTTCAAGACCCAGGAAGGAGAAGGCAGGGTAAGGCACAACCAACTTAACTTCTTAGTCACACAGAAGGGATCCCCAAATCTTCTAAAATAGACAAAGAAGAGAAAAATCAATGTGAATGTCTGTACATGAACACGGGACTGAGCAGATAGATGGATCAGTAATTAAAGGTGCTTGCCACTAAGTCTGATGACCTGAGTTCAGTCCTCAGAACCCCCAAGGGCAGAAGGAAAAATTGACTCAAGTTGTCTTCTGACCTCCACACACATACATGCCATTCATTTAATCACAGTTCACAGGAGGCAAAGGCAGGTGATACTCTGTGAGTTTGAGGCTAGCCTGATCTACAGGGTGAGTTCCAGGAAAGCCAGGGCTCCATTGAGAAACCCCATCTCAGAAAGACAAAAGAAAAAAGAAAAATGTGACCTAGAACAGTCCACAACACTACGAGGGTGAACCTGTCTGACTAGTGAAGGAGGCTAAGGATGCCTCTTAGATGGTCTTCATCTGGGTGGTCAGCTTAGCCCAAGTATCTTTGGCAGGAGAGAAGATCCCAGAATTCACCAACCTTGTGACAGGACTATGGTTCCTCAAGAGTACAGTGAATTCCAGGTTAAAGGAATGATATTCCTAGAAGTTACAACCAGGGTGTGATGGTAAATACCTCTGAATTGCAGTACTTGGGAGGCAGAGGCAGGTGCATCTCTTTGAGCTTGAGGCCAGCCTGCTCTACATAGCAAGTCCAAGGCCCACTAGGGCTACATAATAAGACTCTGAAACAAAGAAAGGAAGTTAGAACCAGATGGACTTTATGATACAGACCTAAAACTCAGCATTTGGTAGGTGATAGCAGAAAGATCAAGAGATCAAGACCATGCTCAGCTATATAGTGAGTTTGAGAACACTATGATTATACAAGATACTAACTCAAAAATAAAAGCAAAACTCTCACTCAAACAATACAAACCAAAAGCATCTCCTTGCCATATAGGTGTCTCTAGGAATGGGGACCTACAGACAAGAGACACGCATACCTACAGACAGAAAGTCAATTCTTTTTCCTTTTTACAAAGTGATCACAGTTTCCTAGTTACCTCGTGTTATCAGGTGGATATTCCAACAAGGCATGGAATGCTGGTGACACGGCAGGCCCAGTATCAACAGATTTACTGGTGTCATCTCAGTTCAGCCTCTAACAGTCCTGTAACATGGTTACCATTATTATGCCCATTGTACAGAATGGGGAACAGAAGCTCAGGGGAAATGAAATAACTCATAGACGAGAGTGCTATGAACTGTAGGAGGGCAGGATTCAAATTCAGGTCTTCTTGGCTCTAAGCCCCACACGCCAAGTGTTTGGACTGTCCACTGTACAGCCTCCAGCATGCTTTACTGCCTTGTTCCTCACTGTTCTATGACTTCTCCCTGTTCGTGAATTAGTCATGTGTTGACACATCTAGTCTCAGTCTAGTGGGCTGTTTATTTAACTGATCAATGTTGCTCCTCATTTGAAGTATATACAAACATACCTTTATATTTATGAATATATTATATAATACCAATATATTAGTAATATGTATTATATATATATATATATTCCCACTCTCCCTAAATAATTAAACAAATAATATTATTATTTCAAATGCCTATCAGTAGAGTAGATCTTCACACATTCATTATATGAAAGTTTATTTTAAAATGTCAGAATAGAAGGCTGGAGAGATGGCTCAGAGATTAAGAGAATTTCCTGCTCTTCCAAAGGTCCTGAGTTCAATTCCCAGCAACCACATGGTGGCTCACAACCATCTGTAATGTGGTCTGGTGTTCTCTTCTGGCCAGCAGGCAGACACACAAACAGAATATTGTACACATAATAAATAAATAAATATTTTTTAAAATGTCAATATAGAGAAATAAATGTTTATAATAATGAAAAAATTATAGACAGCTCAAAACTGTCTGTAACTCCAATTCCAGAGGATCTGACACTCTCACAGAGGCATCCATGAAGGCAAAACACCAATACATATAAAATAATAAAAAATAACTAAATTTTTGTAGGAGCCAGTGGGGACAGGAGCACCACAAGAAATCTCACAGAACTAACTAACCTGGGATGATAGTGGCTCACAGAGACTGAACCACCATCAAGAGAGCATGCATGGGACTGACCTAGGCCCCCTGTATACATGTTACAGTTGTGTAACTTGGTGATCTTGTGGGACTCCTAACAGTGGGTGCAGGGCCTGTCTATGTTGCTTGCTTTTGGGACCCATTCTTCCTACAGGATTGCTATATCCATCCGTAATAGAAGAGGACATGCCTAATCTCTCCACTACTTGGTAGAATATGTCTGGCAGGTATCCATATGAAGTCCACCTTTTTCTGAAGAGAAAGGAGAGGAGGAGGAATGGATGGGGAGTGAGAGCAATGGAGGTAGGAGGGAGTTACTGAGAAGAGAGGAGGGAGAGGAAATTTTGGTTGGGATGTAAAAATAAAAAATAATAAAAATAAACTCATGCCCCAAAAGGAGAATATCGATGGTTATCATACTTAAACTTGAGGTATTAAAAGAATGGCCCTCTAGGGACATTGGCACTTACTGTAATTTTATAATGTGTTTGCAGTTGTATAGAAATAGTTAAATAAAATTAGGCATAATTTTGATCGGATCTAATACATAATGTGTTTGTCTTCTTCTTGGAATAGTTATATCATGTTTAAGCATTATTATAACCTGGCATTCACCCACTTGAAATAAATAAGTGTAATTCTAAAAAGTGTTTGAGTTCTTGCTGCTCTTGTAAAGGGCTGAATTTCAGTTCCCAGCATCTATATGGCGGAACATAATAATTTGTAACTTCAGTTCTGTGGGATTCGATGCTCTCTCTGGCCTCCAAGAGTACCTACATTCATGTGCACACACAACCCTTGCACCCACAAAAAACAAAACAAAAGACCACAGCATCTTGGGTCTGCTCCTTCTTGGTGTAGTCCATCTCTGTTTTTTACATCACTGCTTGTCTTAATCAGAGCATCTGGAGAATCCAATCCCCACTTCTTGTCTTCATGTATTTCATGTATACTCCCTCAGGTAACATACTCTCAGACACACACACACGAATGAAAATAAATTTTGTGGTTGAGAAGGTGGCATAAAAATTATAACAAATACTTATTAAAAAGCCACCAGGAAACCAAGGATGAAAGCCGTTGTCATGGGAGTCTCCAGATGCGCATTGCTAAAGTTCCCTGGCATCTAGCAGGTGAATGCTGAAACAGTGAAGT
The DNA here is from genome assembly GCF_950005125.1 of Chionomys nivalis. Lineage (NCBI taxonomy): Eukaryota > Metazoa > Chordata > Mammalia > Rodentia > Cricetidae > Chionomys > Chionomys nivalis. The sequence goes on along the minus strand of NW_026646968.1, from coordinate 120,481 downwards.
CCTGCATCCGCACATCAGGCTAAACAGGCAGCTATCATCAGTGAGATCCAGAACGCTATGATCAGTCATGGCATGAGCATTAATAGTAGGCATGTGATGCCGCTCTCCAACCTTATGACCTACAAAGTGTAATGGAGGGGAGGTTCCAAGATGACAAATCTTGAAGTTCACTGTCCACATACCTGGGAGTGTCTATGGCATATAAACTGTACCACTGTGAGGATTGACCTGGACAGAATGTAAGGTGTCACCACCAAAAGGCCAAGTTGAAGTGACAGGGCCAGGTGTTCTAGTAAGTTCCCAATGTGTCAACTGTAACACAGCTAGTTGAAACATGGCTTTTGCCCATATCCTAAATCTTATCCCATAGGAAAACTTACCATCACCAAAAATCAAGATACCTATGGTGACCTAGGGTCTTAGTCCCTTAACCCATTTCCGGTGCTGCTTTCATAGCCATTTTCAGAGAGTATGGCTGAGGGTGTAGGTCAGTGGTAGACTTCCTGCCTAGCATACATGGGGTTTGATCTTTATCAACACACACACACACTACCTTGCTCTCTATTGGAAGTTTAGGGGAACTTAAATTTAGGGTGTCTGATTCTTGGTAAATATCACTCGCATCATCAAAACATTATACCATGTGTGACAGTAGGAGCCCTGAGGACTGGGTGTTTTCAAGTGTATTCTAGTCTGATTTTTTTAATGCATATACCACTTCACTGTACCCGACATACAGGTTTTCTGTTTTTGTTGTTACTGTGTACATGTAGGTGCATATTCATGTGGATACCCCTCCATGTATGTGGAGGCCAGATATTAGTCTGTCTTGGGTGTTGTTCCTCATGAACCATTGGCCTTTTTATAATACCTTTATTAGCATATATTAATTATGAATAACATAAATTTCATTCTCATCTGTTATGTATGTATGTGACATGCTTTTGTAGTAGTGATCTTTCTTTACCTTCACTTATTCACTCACTCCTATTCATCCCCTCTCTCTTCCCAACTAGTCCTTCTGTTTTCATGTCTTTTATTTTTCCAGTAACATTTCAAAATGTTTTTCCATAGCATTTCAGTGAACGACATCAGGGCTGCTGTCAAGAACATGGGTGGGGAAGGGTTGTGTACAGAAACATGAGTACCTTACTAGTGTCTACACCATTGAAGACAATGCCTGTCCATGCCCCCATCATGAAGCCCCACCTTACATGATAAGATGTTGACAGGACAGGTCTTCTGAGGGTCTTGTGCATGTTCGGCACAATTGATAGGTGACACTCTCCATGTCCTTGGTAACTCTATTGCATCACTGACCATGAGGCTGCACTGATATCCATCAGCCTTTGTGGTACCATGAACAGCTGCTTGGTTGGTTTTGTTGATTCTGGTGTTGGGACATCTGCTACTTTGGTTTGGAACTTCTGACAGTGGCTTAGGACCCACACTTCTAGGCATCTCCCCTGATATGGGATGAAGTCCTGGGTATTATCAGGTTTGGCCTGGCCTAGATACAATTTATGATGTGGTATCCTCCTTTTAAGGTCAAATTACATCCAACCAGAGAACCAGGTGTGAATTTTGATACAATAATGAAAAAGATATTCTTATTACTACAAGGTTCCTTTATATTATTTTTCAACAGACACGCCAATTGAAATGAAAGTACCTTTTAAATGACAAACATTTTCCAAATTTCCATTTTTTGTCCTCTTGCTTGTTGTCTTAGTTCTGGGTTTCCATTGCTGTGAACAAACACAAAGACCACGGCAAGTCTTAAAAAGGAAAACATCTAATTGTGATAGCTCACAAATATTTAGTTCCTTATCATCATGGTGGGAACCTAGGAAGCATGCAGGCATGTATGGTGCTAGAGAAGTAGCTGAGCATTCTCATGTCTTGACTCATAGGCAACAGGAATTGGTCTGAGAAATTGAGTGTGGCTTGAACATATATAACATATAATCCAAGAATAAGAATATAAAAATGTAGATTTTAAAAATAAGAACATAGAAGTAAATATAAAGTTGTAAGCCTAGGAGAATGAGAGCAGACTGTCCAGCTTTCTCAGCAACTTAAGGATTGACTATTAACAGCGGGTTACTCCGCTTTATAACCCATAGCTCTATTTACAAAACTGAAGCATCTCTCTGCAAACTGAGAGACTAACAGGTCCATCCCCCCACCCACAACGTACTTGATTAACGATAACAACAGATATGAGCTGCATTAAGTTTAAGAAGATAGATAGGAATAAATAATGACTGTCTCCTGGTAGTTGACTGGAAAAGTCAGTTGAGACAAACAAAAGCAGGGGCCACAGCAAGTGTCCCAAAGAGCAGAGCTATGGGGCCTCTGCTCTTGTCATCATGGGTTAATCCTTGTCATGGCTTTCTGTGTTTGGCTGGAGTCAGCCCCCTCTTCACAGGAAACATAATAGACTCCCCTCATTCCAAGCCTTGATCTCTGTGTCCCCAATTCTGCCCCAGTTATTTTTTATTTATTTATTTATTTATTTATTTATTTATTTATTTATTTTATTGATTTTTATTGAGCTCTACATTTTTCTCTGCTCCCTTCCCTGCCTCACCTCTCCTCCCTTCAGCCCTCCTCCAAGGTCCCCATGCTCCCAATTTATTCAGGAGATCTTGTCTTTTTCTACTTTCTACTTCCCATGTAGATTAGATCTATGTAAGTCTTTCTTAGTGTCCTCATTGTTGTCTAAGTTCTCTGGGGTTGTAGTTTGTAGGCTGGTTTTCTTTGCATTATGTTTAAAAACCACCTATGAGTGAGTACATGTGATAATGTCTTTCTGGGTCTGTTACCTCACTCAAAATAATGTTTTCTAGCTCCATCCATTTTTCTCCAAAATTCAAGATGTCATTATCCTTTTCTGCTGTGTAGTACTCCAGGCTTGGGTACACTCGGACCCGCTGGGCATTAGAGGAACTTTTTGAAGCCATGCACACTCACACCACCCATCGGCCAGAGATACTAAGTAGGACCTCTGGACTTACATTGCATTCTGTATGCAAAGAACACCCTCCTCCAGTCTCTATTCTAAGTGGTAATCCCTTCCTCCTGGCAGGTGGGGCTCTTAAAATCTCGCCTTTGAGTAGATGCAGGACAAGCCCCTTGAAGGTGCTGCTCTGGAGGTCAGATCTGCATAGAAAGCTGCAGTCCCTATGGTGGACAGGTGCCAGCAGCACAGGGACACATATAGAATTTCCACCGGGAAACCTGGTGAGCCTCCCAGTGTGGATCTTGGGAAACAAACTCAGATCTCCTGGAAAAGCAGCAAGTGCTCCTCAGACCCAATCTGTTTTATTTTGTTTTGGTTTGTTTTGTTTGTGAAATAGGATTTCTGTGCAGCACTGGGTGTCCCGGAACTAGCTCTGTAGACTGGACTGGCCTCGAACTCAGAGATTCACCTGCCTCTGCCTCCCATGTGCTTTAAAAGGAGTGCACCGGCAACTGCCCTGCTTCTTGTTTTTCTTAACTACACTTTCTGTGTGTGTGGAGGGGGTAGGAGCATGTAGGGGTCAAGGACAACTTGGGAGAGCTGCTTCTTTCCTTGCACCGTAAGTGTCATGAGAATTGTACTCAGTAACTCGGTGTTGACAGTGATCGTTTTGTGGTGTTGGGGTTTAGTGCTGAGGATGGAGCCCAGGCCCTCACATATGTTAAGCCACCACAAGCAGATGTTTGTTTTCTGATGGCAGGGATAGAGCTTGGGTCCTCACAATGCCAAGTGAGCACCTTGCCACTGAGTGGTCCCAGCTTGGCAGTCTTGTTTGTAACCTCTAATAGGTTTGTTTACTGCCTGGTTTTATTAACATAGCCATGTCCTGAGGGTGACAGAGTGTTCGTGGAGACCCCCACTGTTAGACATAGTCCAAGATGCCTTGGCACTAAGCTTTGTCATCCCTGCTGTTGAAGTCCCAGGACCTCACATCCCTGTCTTTGACTGAACCTATTTTCTAGCCAGCATGGTAGCACACATGTCATCCCAGCAGTTGAGGGGCAGAAGCTTCTCCTGAACAGTGTGAAGTCAGCCTGTGCAACACAGTCAGGTGCTACCTCCATGTCCAGCTACAACCACAAACCAAGCATGCAGACATCCCTAGTCCTGGGAGGAAAGACATGGTACACCAGAAACCCAGTGAGACCCAGGTTGCTCCAATGGGGCAGCTGTGACTGAAGAGGAAATGCTAGGAAGGCAGCAGCTGCTGGTGGTTTGCAGTGAGGGTCAGGGCCCAGGAATGCTCAGAGGTACTGAGGCCTAGGGGCAGAAAGACCCAACGGCAGGCCAGCCTGTCTCAGCCTGGAGTGACCATTTAAGGAGGAAGGAGCCCTGAGTCTTGAGCCCAAGCTGCTCATGGCCCCATGACCTGGGCTGCTGTGGGCTGCTGGGTTCAGGAGAAGGGCCATGTTTGGGTCCTGCTGTGATCAGAGGGTGTAGCAGAGCATCTGAAGGGCAGACAAGGAGCAAAGGAGGACAGACAAAAGTTGCAAAGATCTTTTAGTGCTTATACAAAGCAGAGCTGGGAAGTGAGGTACAGGTGAAGGGGAACAGCAGGCCATGTCTGTAGAGCTGGGGCAGTCCAAGGGAAGAGGTCCCAGAGCCCGGGGACCATCCAGGGGTTAAGCATGATGGGGCCAGAGGGTCTCCCAGAGGAGGGGGTTCTGCTCTTCCCAGGACAGTCTCCATCAGAGGCTGAAGTGCTGGGCCTAGGAGGTGAGGAAAAGGGGGCAAGGGAGGGACTGTAGAGTGTGGGAAAAGAGGGGCCATGGGTGAGGCTGTGATGTAGTTAGGTCTTGCTGGTCTATGCTGGGACAGGTTAGACAGTTACAGGAATGAATCATTTTTCTTCTGCTGATTTAAAAAATAAGAATGCAGGGAAAGCAAGATCTCAGCAGTCAACCAGACAAACTTTACTAGGGGTATACTGACTAGTTTTATGTCAACTTGACAGAAACTAGAATCATCACAGAGAAAGCAAGCCAGTCTGCAGCACCCCTCTGTGGCCTCTGCATCAGCTCCTGCTTTCCTGACGGCTCTGGTCCCACTGCTGCTCCACTCTCATGCTTCCCGCTGTGCAGCTTTGGAACATGTGTCATTTTGTGAGACCAAAACCAATTATTTTCTGGGACAAGTGGCTGACAGTGGCCCTATTGGTTCCTGGCCTTGCAGGTGCCTCTACTTGCCTCTGTCCTCCTGACTTATCCTTGACAAGCCAGCCTGGGACTCCAGTACCTTAGCCCAGGGTAGACATGAATTTACTAACAGTCACCACATGAACCTGACAGTAGACAATTTTTAACATGATATGACAATTAAACAGAATTGACAAGGCATTGCTGCATGTTGGGTCACATGAGCCCTTATCAGTCCCAAAGGGTCGTAACCAAATGATCCAATGGCCAGAGGAGGAATTGGAGCTTCCCCCATTTCCCTCAGGCTCTGAGATTAGAAGCATGCCTACTAGATCTTCTTGAATCCCCAGATTGTCCAGACACCAGATACAAGATAAAACCAGAAACCTATCAATTGATAAAAGCAGTAATAATAAAGTTTACCAGAGACCAGAGACTGGGATGCCCCCCCCCCAGAACCAAGTTTGTGCTTCCCTGTATGGGTTACCAAAATGTTAGGTCCACAGGGAGTTGTACAAAAAAACCACCAAAGTCTAGTAAACCAGAAGCAAACTTTATTCCAGGAAAAAATAAAAAAATAAGTAAATAAATCTCCTTGAGACCACAGCCAGAGATGGACTTGTAAGACTGTGGCAAAAACTGGTATCTGAACTCCTCCTTATAGTAAGAAGCAACAAGAATTAGGCAATAACAAAGGAATTTTTACAATTTTGAGATGAAACTTAGATAACTGCCCTTCTTTACAATTTCCATTAACAGGGTTTCTTCAGTTAAACTAGTGTTTGTATTCAGCCCATTGTCTGTCTCTGGTACTTGTGGATAGTGTTTACCAAAGTTCTGCATTCCCCTGATATTGCCACTTTCACATAGCAGGGAAGGCTACGGGGACAATGTAAAACCCTATGTCAAAAGTCACGTACATCCCATCATTTAAAAGTTAACTCAGCTCACATCAATTATGCTGGTCATGACTGGCCAGGGGATTATTTTAGGGCTAACTCAGTTTGTAGAGGGATGATTTCTCCTGCAAATGGAGAATATAATTGCCAAAACAGAATAGCACCTAACATCTACCTCGACTGTTTATATACATTTTCCATGGTCTTAAGCTTGACAACCACAGCATCAATCTTGGACATGATGCTGCCTATGGAGCGTTCCACACAGTCAACACGTCTTGCCAGTGCCTGGAACTCTTCATAGAAAATCCTGTTGGAGATGCTGTCCCTCCTCTGGGAGCGACACCCACTGTCGTCATTATCATCCTTCTTAGAGTCATCCAGGGTTCTTGGGAAACTTCTGATGCTCGTGGGACATGGTAATGAGCTATGTTCCAAGCCCAGAACCTCCCTCACTTCTGTACTGGGTGGTGTTTGAGTGCAATGCGGCATGAGGTTCTGGTCGCTGGTTGTCTGGTTCACCAGGGAATTCTTACTGTTGACATATTCGTGTCCTTTCCTTTTGCTTTTATGTTCCTCCTTGATCCTGTGCTGCAGCCTCTGGATGTAATGCTGGACAGCCATGTAGATGAACCGGTACTGTGCCTCTTTCTGGACCATTCCTGGCCTCTGGGACCGCACCATCTGAATGGTTTTAGAAACATCGATGTCATGGTCAATACCTTTCTCTCTAATGATGTCAATAAGGATATCAATCACAATGAATGTTCCTGTCCTGCCAATTCCAGTATTGCAGTGAACTACAACAGGGCCTGCATCCATGATGCTCTCCTGCTTGTGGTGGACCTCCTCCAGGAAGTCCAGCACACCTCCAGGGTCACTGGGCACACCATGGTCGGGCCATGTCTGAAAATGGTAATGCCAGACAGTTCTCTCTGTATTTCCTTGTCCAACCTTTGAGAGCTTGAGTTCTCTTAAGGTGTAGTTATGAGCAGCACTTTCTTTGATGTTCCTAACACGTATGACCCCATAGTCTTTGAGTGCATCCTCATCAGGCCAGTACTTGACACATTTGCTCTTCCCTCTCTCCACCTCCTTTGTGGTCATGCTGATGACTCGAGAGTTCTCCTGGAACACCATCCTCCAGAAATCATTCACTGTGTTCGGCAGGCAGCCTTGAGTGGCAATGTAGCTCTTTTTGGGTTTTGAATTGTGGCACTTGGCCTCAAATGCAGGCATGATGATGTTCGCATTGATGTAATCAGAAGCGGGCTCATTGGGATCGCCATCATGCAGGACAACCCTAGTGTGATCGAATGGCAGGATGTTTTTGTATCTATTTTTGTTTTTATTTTCTTCTCTCCGACCTTCTTTTTGGCTATAGAGAAATTTGTATTCCTGTTTCTGTAGTGTCTCAAATTCTTCCCAAAAGCCCTGTTTGATCATATCTGTGGTCTCAGCTACCTTGCTTAGCTCTCGAACCCTGCTTTCAATTTCAGCAGCATTAATGCGAGTTGTGTTGAGAGGCTGCTTGAGCTGCAGGACTGTGCCAAGTGTCGCCACGATGGGGTTCTTCTTGTAATGCTCCACCAAGTCTCTCAAAGAGTCAAAATACTCTCCTCCACCAACATAGTATTTCAGTTCCTGACATCGGATCATAACGTGGCTCACTTTGGACTTGCCATCATTGCTCTTCCATTTGTCATCACCTGTGACGACAGAGAGAACAAAGTCTCCAGGGTATCTCTGGCTCCCTCGAACAAGAAAACTGCCACGCTTACCCTTCTCCATTAGCAGTTTCTCTGCTTCTTTTCCAGACAAGGGACCATGGAACCACCTTTCAGAGGTTGGGTCTGCACAATTCAGTGGGTACTTGAGCTCAACAACATCTCCATTCTTTTCTTTTAGCTGTTCGTGATGTTCCATGTAATACTGGAGTAGTTCAGCCAAGGTGGCAAACTTCTTCCCACCATAGAGGTCATAGTAGTACCCAGTGTTATGAACCTTGATGTGATTGACTGCTCCATTTCTTCTAACAGACAAAGTGAAATCTCCAGGGTTACTCTCACTAGGCCTTATCAAAAAGCTGCCATCAACTCCTCTGGTTTGAAGGAGATTCTCAGCCTCCACACCACTGATGTTGGGGTGAAACCCTCTCAGAGATGCCATGTTCCCCTTGGCTGCAGCTCCACATAGACCTGCTGCTTGCTCAGGCTCCTTGGGACACTGTCACATGTGTGTTGGAGGGGTTAAGCAAAGCCCCGCTGAGGAGTCAACACATGTGCAGGTAGAACTGGCCCACTCTACATGCACAATCCCCCACCAGACCTGGATCCTGGATACTGGCTGTGCCCCACTAGGTTCACTCTGCTTCAGTCCTGCGCTTTGGCTTCTGCTCTGGTCTCACCACCGTGTCCACCTTAGGCAGACTGCCAGCGTGGAGGTGGGAGGTGGGTGAGGTTTGTTTGTCCATCAACACAACTGGTATCCCAAGGGGCTGGACTCATGCACGCTCTAACAGTCATCCCCAAAAGCAGATCAGTCTCTTTGTCCCTGTCCTTCTCTACATAAGCTATGCAACAAACAGTCTTAGAGCCTTAAACAGAGTTTGTAGACCTCACCATAGCAAGTTATAAAACATCTGTGACCTGGAGAAGTTGTTGCCCATACAATAACTTTAAACATATATAATTTGGGCATATCAAAAACATTTACACTGTAGCCAACACACAAGGTCAATGACAGAAATATTATTTATAAATGCACATATATTTACAATGACATCTCTGGTTATATGAACAAAACATACAACCCATACATAAAAACACAACAAGAATATAAAAGCCTTTGCTCTCTATTTACAGCTTTACTCTTGAGCCACTCACCACACTGTCGCTTTATTTTTATCTGAGCACTCACTTTTAATTTGTGGTGTCCATCACTTTACTCCTGTTCTCAAACCCCAGCAACATCCAGCGCCATTTGTTTTGGTCCAGCCGACTCATCCATATGTTCCTGAAAAGTGGAATGTGGATTGAGGAAAGAAACGGACAAAAGACTGAAGACAGAGTCAGGAGATCATTCTAATGAATACCGAATCTGCCAAGAGTTTGTTTTCCATAGCCGTGTTATACCCCAAGCCAAAGGGGTAGGCAAAGACTGTTTGTGTTTTAATCATTATATAAAGAACAAACAAGACTGATTACTTTCTTAATATTCAAAACATGCAACAGCAATGCCCTAGGTCAAAACATCTTGCTATTTGGAGCAAAACATCCATTAGCAACACCTTAGACAAAACATTCTGTTATTTGGGCAACATATAGAACAACTTTACCTGAGGCCAAACATCCTGTTGTTTGACCTTGAAGGAGCAAAAATATGCTCAAACTCTCTGACCTTTTGTCGAGATGGAGCAGAGCCACTTCATGGGCCTCCATATACCCTGTCTTTGGGGACACATGATTCTGGGAGGGTGACTTTTTGAGTTTCAGACACTGTGGGGGACTCAGTATGCCCACTCCAGCATTCAAGAACCCAGGACTGGTGAATGGAAAGATATTCCCAGGCCCCCAAAGGCTCAGGGTTTAGGGACCTAAGGTTGTAAGCCTGCCCAGATAGAGCTTCATTTCAGATTCACCCCTTCAAGGAACAGTCACTCACCATGGCCTTGCCTGGTACTCTTCCCATTATCCTAGACACTGGTGGTCTGGGTGCGCTCTATCCCTGCATCAGTGGACACAATAGTAGCCAGAACATGCTGCCTTCATTAGACTTCATTCTGAGCTGCAGCCTGGGACTTCCTGCCCTGTCAATGCCACCCCGGCTTCCAGAGCTTTGACAGAGAAGGCTATACCTTGAGGAGATAACCCTACAGCAGACCTCCCACACCCACAGATCCACTAGGGTCAGCTTGCTCACCCTGGAGTGTATGGGAGGTTCCTGTGTGTTCTTGGGAGGTCTGAGTATCCTACCCAGGTCTTCCTGTCTCTCCAAGATGCCTCACAACACTGGGACAAGAATGGAGAAGAGGATCCTGGGCTTCAGCTCTACTCCTACCCCTAGCACCTCCCAGCCCAGGAAACATCTGTGAACCAAGAGGCCATCTCCTGCTGCCTAGTCAAAAAAACCCTGTTTGGACAAGGGTCCAGCCCTCCACATCACCCTGACATGGGGCTCTTAGCCCTTTCTGAAGCTACCCACTACTTCTCTGTGACTGGTAGATTTTTGTTGTTGTTGTTTTATATGAAACACCTGATGGTCTAATAAAGAGCTGAATGGCCAATACCAAGACAGAAGCAAGATTAGGCGGGGCTTTCAGGCAGAAAGTATAAAAGGAGAAAGGAGAACAAGCCAGCCACCCAGCTACACAACAAGTCATGGGGAAAGAAGCAATAAAAGGTATATAGAAATAGATGAAGAGAAAAGCCCAGAGGCAAAAGGTTGTCAGGATAACTTAAGATTTTTAAAAAACGACTAGACACAAGCCAAGCTAAACCTTGGCATTTACAACTAAGAATAATCCTCCTCTGAGTGTGATTTATTTAGAAGCTGGGTAGAAGCCCCCCCCCAAAAAAAAGTCAAAGAAGTAAAATATCCCACAACAGGGGATCCTTGGAGCACTGGTCACTGGCCCTCAAAACTCGAAGTGTGACTTATGAGTGAGGTGGCCAGGAGGCAGAAGGCCTGTGAGCTGCCTTGGAATCCTAGACACTAGGGAGTTTTCACAGGCACTGCTCAGTGAAGACCCACTGTTCAGAAGAGGTAGTGCCTGTCAGCACAGCACTTGGAGACTGAGGAAGGAGGACTACAATTCCTAGGACAGTCAGGGCTATGTAGTGATATACAACCCACAAAAATGGTAGGGAGAGCCAAGCAGTGGAGGCACATCCCTTTAATTCCAGCACTTGGGAGGCAGAGACAGGTGGACCTTTGTAAGTTCAAGGCGAGTCTGGTCTAAAAGAGCTAGTTACAGAACAACCAGGGCTGTTAAACAGAGAAACCTGTCTTGAACCCCCTCAAAAAAAGAAAAAATGGTGGAGAGAGGGTTCCTATGGAGAAGAAACTGTGCAAGCATAGAAATCTGAGTTCAAGTCCCCAGCACCTGGGTATAAAAGCTGAGCATGACAGGGCACATCTGTAAACCCCAGCTGGCAAGTGGAGACAGGACGGTCCTTGGGGCTCCCTGTTCAGTGTGTATAGCCCATCAATGAGCTCCAGATTCAGAGAGGGATTCTGTCTCAAAAATAAGGGAGAGAGTGCTAGAGGAAGACATAACATAGACCTCTCCTCCACATGCACACACAGAAAGCTTTCTGGAAAGAGGTGTGGAGAAGACCAAAAAAAAAAGAGAAAGAAACAGAGGTTCAGAAAGGCAAGTATACATACACATCTGAGGGGATATAGCTCAGGGCCACATCACATGCTAAACACCCTAGGTTACATAGTCAGCAATGTAAAAAAAATTCTGCCTTCAAGGACCCTTCATCACTATGTCCTTGTGTGGCAGGGCTAGCCTCAGAGTGTGTACTGGATTCTGGGAACAGTAGAATCCAGAACTGGTAGCCAAAATTTGGAAACATAATTCCAATTTGAGATGGATGATGAGACTAACATGGCTATTTCCTGCTTCGCAAGCCCTAATCTAGCAGGATGTGTGTCAGCAGGTCCTCAGGGTTAGTCCCTTCATGGGGAAAAGAAACCAAGGCCTGGAATGAGCAGCCCACGGTATGCGAGAGAAACAGACTTCATGGGGACAGCCAGGGCCTGGAGGTTTGGTAATTATGTGTCAAAATTGTGAGCCATTTACACTCAAGGCTTCCCTGTCTGGAGTTGAGGCCAGAGCCACATACACAGGAAGATGTCTGGACCTCAATGCTGTGACTGGGGTGGGAGTTGAGGAGGAGCAGATGGAGAGGAGAGGTGCCCATCAACAGTGTCTCTATGGGAATAGCTTTGTGACATGGAAGGGAAGGCGCAGGGATGCCTATGAGTAGCACCAAACCAACTCAGGTACAGGATGGTCCCAGGTTCCAGCCCTAATCAAGGAAGGACATTCAGACACATCTACTGCATAGATGAACAGATTAATGCCTTCATGTTGAGTGAGCTAAGCCCATCACAGAGACTGTGGGATTTCTTATGTATGAGATACTGGAGACACCAAGGTCATTGGTGAAGACAAACAGTAGGACAGTTGTAGCAAGTCTTTTTACATACACCAGCTCCCAAACAATGACACTGAGACTTATTATTATGAAAGCTTAGCCTTATCTTAGGCTTATCCCACTAGCTCTTATAACTTAACCCATTTACTTTAATCTACACTCTGTCATGTGCTGCAGCCAGTGCAGCCTGGATGCCAAGACTGGCAGGGGGTGCCAGGATTGAGACATGGAGGCTTTTTTCAGGTGGAAGAACAGCAACCTTTATTTTGCCCAGCAACCTTTTATACCTCTACTCTGACCCACCTGCCAGAAAGAACACAAACATCCTTGTCAATTACAGACTACAAGGAAGTTCAGCTGTCAGTCAGGGGGAGTAAGGGCAGCTGGATCACAACTCCCCCCATTTTATTTTATAATACCTGGGGAATAGCCCTCTAATAGTCCCTGTCTTAAATGGCATCCTGCCCCTAAAGTATTGCCCATCCGTGGCTACCCAGACACATAGCCCTAAACCAAGTATCCCCAGGACTGACAGCACCAAGGAGCCAGACCAGTGCTGCAGTCATCTAGCATGCACTAACTGGGTGGTAAAATTAACAGAAGCGGCATTCTAAACCCCTCCCATATGGTGTTTGAGTTTGAGTTCCATAACAGCAGCAGAAGCATGCAATACAGTGCCAGGAGTAAAGCACATAACAGGATTAACTGTTGAAAAGTCTAAAGATAAGCCGGGCAGTGGTGGCACACTCCTTTAATCCCAGCACGCGGGAGGCGGAGGCAGGCGGATCTCTGGGAGTTCGAAGCCAGCCTGGTCTACAAGAGCTAGTTCCGGGACAGGCAGCAAAGCTACAGGGAAACCCTATCTCGAAAAAACAAAAACAAACAAACAAAAACCAAAATGAAAAGTCTAAAGATAGTCCATTTGCTCCTGAACCAGAGCCACTTGTCATTTTGAATGTCCAAGGCATTGCTGACTCTTTCAGCCAGCTGGTTCACAGTCTAAAGAGAAATTATGGCAGCAGTATCTGCAGTGGCAGAGATAGCAATATTCCAAGGTATATTGCTTCTGCCAATCTTCTATGGTCCAGCACTTGTTGCCATATTTGTTGACACTCCTGACGCTGCTGTAACATCCCCCAGGCCGGGCACTGACTGGGTCATGGCAACATGCCTTTCACCACAGCCACCTATCAAAGCTCTGCTCCAGCTGCCTTCTGGCCCCAGACGTGCTCTCTATGGATCCAAACTGCTGCATGGAGTGGAGCAAAACTCAGGGAAGCAGGCTCACTGCACCTGCTACAGAACCATTGAAGGGGTCCCACTTTAACAATCTTTTAGGGAATTTGGGCATCTCTGGGGATGAAAACACACATACTCCTTTTAATCTGACTTGGCTTGTTCCTAGTCTGGAACATTTAAACCCCCTCCCATAATGAACCAGGGGCTAACTTGAGCTACTGTTCGTACAAAATCTTTGGCTGCCTTCATTGTTACTTCCATGCCTTGTTGCTTTAAGAGTTTCAGTTGCTTTTTGAGGCCTTCAGTTCACCCTCCCGCCTCTTCTTTATACTTGCTAGTCTTTTGGAGGATGTCCCTCAGAGTATCTCAGGGGATAAAAAAAAAACACCTTACCTTCTCCAATACACTCGTTGATTTAGCCAGTGGATGGAGCAACCCTGTTCACGAATCCCCACTTTCCAGATCTCTGTGGAGCCTCCACTTTGCTGTAGCCAGTGCAGCCTGGATGCCAAGACTGGCAGGGGGTGCCAGGATTGAGACAAGGAGGCTTCTTTTCAGGTGGAAGAACAGCACTCTATTTTTCCCCAGCTAAAGCCTTTTATACCGTATCTACTGCTTCTGTGGAAAATCACCAGCCGGAAAGAACACAAACATCCTTGTCAATTACATACCACAAGGAAGCTCTGCTGTCAGTCAGGGGGAGTGAAGTCATGTTTCTAGTTGCCACATGTTTCTATACTGCTCATGCTGTTTGTCCACCTGTGGCTAGCAACCTCATCTTTCCTCTTCCCTCTCTGTCTCCAGAAGTCTCACCTAACCTCTTCCAGGCTAGCTATTGGCCATTCAGCTCTATATTAAACCAGCCACAGTGACACATTTTCACACAGTATAAATAAATATTCTGCAACAGACTGTGGGTAATAGCTGACGAGGAGTTGGGGGTGTGTGTACAAGTTGGAAAAACTCTGAAGAGAGATCATGGTGATGGTTGGACATATATGTCCATACGTATATTAGACTGGACTAGAACTCAGCATGCACTCCAAGATAGCCTTGAGCTTTTAAGTTAATGTTACATTGTTTTGTGTGTGAACAAATATGAGTGTGAAGGTCAGAGGACTTGTGGGAGTTAGTTGGTTCTGATTCCACTACGTGGATCCTGGACATTGAACTTAAGTACTAGCTTCATTGGCAAACACCTTTACCTGACAAACCACATATCTGGCCCACTATGAACACACAGACATACACACACGGGGGGGGGAGAGCCTGAATGTGGACATCATGTTTCCTTAGTATCCATCGAAAGCAGAAGAGAGAGTTGGATCCCCTGGAAATGGCATTAAATGTATATGAGCCTCCATGTAGGTTCTGGAAACCTGGCTCCTCTGCAAGAGCAGCCATTGCTCTTAACCACTGAGCTTTCTCTCTATCCCCTCAATATGAATAATTTTAGAAAATAATTTATTTACATTTAATTTATGTGTTTTTGTATTTTGCCTGTGTGTATGACTGTGTGTGGGTCTTGTGGTTATTGACAGTTGTTAGCTGCCATGTGCATGCTGAGTGTTAAAGCTGGGTCTTCTGGAAGAGCAGTCAGTGCTCTTAATCACGAATCCATCTCTCCAGCCCAATATGAATGTTTTTCTTCCCTCTCTGTAGCATTGGCTGAACTGTAACTCATGATATTGACCAGGTTGGCCTAGAACTCAGAGATCTGCCTGACTCTGTCTCCTGAGTACTAGGATTAAAGGCTTGCACCACCACCACCCAGGTGAATATGAATGTTTTGACGACACTGAAGGGTTCCTTTAACAAGTAGGTGATAGTTAAATATGTCTTTATTACAATTGAATTGGGGTGTGCATGTCTTGCTGTGTAGCACAGCCTAACATCAACTTCCTGCTCCTGCTATCATCACATCTTGAGTGCACCTCCACCTTCTAACTCATTCTCAGGGACCACATGAGTGTGTGGTAATGCAAACATTGCATGATACAGAGATGACACTCATGAGGTCATGTGAGACCCCCCCCCATTTCTTCTGCAAGGTTGAACCACCCACCCTATTGTCCCAAACTCCATGGATGAGGACAGGAGCATGCCAGGTCTTACAGCATAAATGAGTCTGGGGGCCCCATAGAACCTCCACCCTGCATGATAAATGTGGACCAGGGAGACACTCCTGTTTACCAGGGGTAGTCTGCTGTCACTGTTTCATGAATTCCCACCACAGTAGAGAGTGATGAGTCATGGTAGTCCTTACAGCATGGAGAGAACCATAAGGCTCTGGCAGGATGTGGCGGTGCTGTGAGGTTTTGGTGTCAACAACTGCGGGTCACTAAAAGCTCCCTGCCATGAATTCCATGAAGACTTCCCCAACCACTTCAGGGCATCTTCTCTGCTCAGCCTGATATCCAGGCAGTATACAAAGCAACACTCATCCTTGGCCATTAGCTGCTTCTGTGGTGTATTAGGGATAGCCATGGCCAGAGCAGTCTAGGGTGAGGTCACATGGAGGGAGCCCTGGGAAGCAGCTCCTGAGTGGATAATGAGAAGTGTCACCTGGGGGCAGGGGCAGGGTGGGGAGAGTTGGCTGTCTTGGGGTCATGCCAGGTGGCACAGTGAAAGCAAGGACCACGAAGCAGGGAGGGTGTTCTGGTGGGGTCAGGGCTGGACAGCCTGAGAGGCAGACAGTTGGTTGTCGAATTGGTGGGTTTTGCTACATTGGTTTTTTGAGACAGGGTCTCATTGTACAGCTCTGGCTGGCCTGGAACTGGCTTATATAGACCAGGCAGGTTTGCAACTCACAGACAGGCCTCTGCCTTCTGAGTGCTGAGGTATGTACCATCACTGGACAGGCTAACCATACATTTTTTTTCCGAGACAGGGTTTCTCTGTGGTTTTGGAGCCTGTCCTGGAACTAGCTCTTGTAGACCAGGCTGGTGTCGAACTCACAGAGATCCGTCTGCCTCTGCCTCCCGAGTGCTGGGATTAAAGGTGTGTGCCACCACCGCCCGGCTCCATACAATTTTTTTAAAACAAATTTGTTACAATTTAAGTCGTTTTGTATGTTGGTCCGTGAACCACAGTGCATATGACTTGGTTCTCTCCTTCCATTATGTCGGTGGGGCCTGGGGACTCAAACTCAGGTTGTCAGTGCCTTTCATCATTGTGCCATCTACACTCTCAAACTGGTTTGCATATACAAAATCAAAATGTGAAAAGAAGACACCTCTATTGGATGTGAAAAGATAATTAGAGAAGAATATTCTAGAAAGCAGTCCCAGGTCAGGGAAGCTGCTGTCACTTTGGGCAGTTTCTGCCCCTCTGTGCAAGTGTTGTGGAATAATCTTTTTGTACACTGTGTAATGTGTCCTTTCCAAGGCACCTTCTTATTGACTGCATAAAAAGCTAAACAACCACTAGATAGGCAGAAGGTATAGGTGGGACAGTCAGACACAGAGGACACTGAGAAGAAGAAAGGTGGAGTCACCAACCAGATGGACAGGAAGCAAGACATGCAGGAGAACAAGTAAATGCCATGAGTAAGTGGCAACAGGTAGAGGAACAGAAATGGGTTAATTTAAGTTATATTAGTCTCCATGTCCTGACATAAGAACTGTCATTAGGGACAGAAAAATCTGCCTACAGGAAATGATTTTGGAGTGTGCTGCTGAAGCCACTTGAAACTCAGCCATGGAAGAGAACTGGCCAGGACTCTTGTAGGAAATATTGGGTGGACCTTGAGATTGGGCATCAATATTTAATTTTAACATGCAAATAAATAGAAAAAGAAAATTTTAAAACAGGTGCGAAGAGAGGTTTTTGAAAAATTCCTCAGAAGCGTAAAGGGGAAAGTCCTAAGAATCATGCAAATGTGCCCAGGTTCTTTGATGGGGAAGGAAGGCCCAGAGGGTCCTGGGCAGCCCAGGGTCCCCATGTGCAAATGCCCTTTACAGGAAAATAGAGCCCTGTCTCGAAAAATAAAAAATTTTAAAAAAAAAAGTAAAGGAAAATAGAGTTTTCCCAAAGTGCTTGTGGATATCTTGAGAAGCACGCAGCAGAACCTGGGTAGGCACCTGCTCCCCAGTGCCCAGGCCAAGGCAAAAACAAAAACAATCCCCCCCCACACACAAAAGAGCTCAAGAACCTTGGATATGGCACAGCAATATGGCCCTGTGGAGGACAGCTGCTGGATGGTGAGGGGTTAACAGGCTCATTGAGCAGGGGTGGGGCAGTATCCCCAGTGGGAAGCTGGGAGAGCTCCTGCTGGAGAAGTCACAAGCACTAGGAGTTCTGAAAGGAAAAACTATGCGTGCGTCTAGAACTCTGTGGTAAGGGGCCGTCCATGAAGCACAGTCCCTGCAGTTGTCCAGGGTGTGGTCTGCAGTGCCAAGACCTACAGCTCTTGCTTGCTTGAAGTCAAGGTACACCCTAGGATCAAAGTGGCAAAAACCCTTTTGGGGTCAGGATGAGTAGGATTGGGGGACTTCACATTTTGGAGCCTCCAACAAATCCTTAGGGCAAGGCAGGTTGCAGCTGTACTGTATGGGGTAACTAACTGGTCACCAACAGCCTGTGCACACGCACAGTTTTGCAGTCTTGCAGGGCACCATGTCCACCTCCTCACCTGTCAGCTTCCACAATTACATCTCCAGTCAGTGGCTGTGCCACTCCTCGAAGTAGGTGATGGTGATCCAGGAACACCAGACACTGCACCTCTGGGGTGGATGGGGGTTGAGGGAGGCAGGGAGAGAGAAAGAGAGAGAGAGAGAGAGAGAGAGAGAGAGAGAGAGAGAGAGAGAGAGAGAGAGAGAGAGAGAGAATTACTGGGGCCAGGGTGTGGGGAATCACAGTACAGGGCTCTGGGTTCGGGATGCTGGGCTTATGGGCTTGGAATTCGGAGCTCACTGGTCTCTAGCTCAAGGGCTAAGGGCTCTCACAGGTGATCATGAATGTGGCACTAACACTATATCTTGCAGCATTATATGTAGGCTTCAGAGTTCAGAATGAATGCCATCTCTTGCATAAAGTTGTAACAGGCCTGGCCCATGGTGGTACAAGAGAAAAAAGGACTTTCCTGTCCAGTCCAAGACTGAAACAACATTGGAGTCTTTCTAGGAGGTAGCAAGCACTTGAGTTTTCCGTCAAGAAATTCCTGATTCATCCAGTGTTGAAATATGTTGAAATAACCAGGCTAGCCAATGATAAAACAATTATATTTTATTTATTATAAGGGAAAAACTCACAAAACGGGAAACGAGAAATCCAAGCACAGCAATATCCCATGGGAAAAGGCTCAGAGAGAGACAGCCCACAAAGGTACATACGTTTTTCCCTGGGTCCCAGCGAAGCCACACCTTAAATAAGACCCATCTCTTAAAGATCATTGGCTAACAAGATTTCCCATCAATCCAGGACATTCTTGTTCTGAAAATTTCTTATCTCCTTCTTCCACTGTGTCTGTATTGACAGCACACACATGCACACACACACACACACACAGACACCATATGTATATGATTTTGGTTTTTCACGACAAGATTTCTCTGTGTAACTTTGACTGTTTTGGAGCACATTGTTGAATGGATTCAATCTCAAGATCCACCCCCGGAGGGAAATGGGAGGAGAGGAGGAAGTGGAAATTTTGAATGGTATTATTTATAAAGCATAAACATTTAAAAAAAAAGAAAAAAGATCCACCCCCAATTCTGGGTATGATTAAAGATGGAGACTCAGAAGAACCTAGTCCTAGTTCCAGCCCTATGTTTACTCTCTGTAGAA
Source organism: Chionomys nivalis (assembly GCF_950005125.1). Lineage (NCBI taxonomy): Eukaryota > Metazoa > Chordata > Mammalia > Rodentia > Cricetidae > Chionomys > Chionomys nivalis. The sequence continues at coordinate 101,229 of NW_026646968.1, read as the reverse complement.
CTTTGGACAAGTTATTTTAATTCTAAACAAAGGCTAGTTTTTTAAAAAATTATATAGGTGGAGTACTGCTACTTGCCTTTCTACCTCACATGCTTAAACTGAGATGGACGAGTTCACTTTGATTATATTTTGTGAATGAAAACGCATAACTAACGAGTTCCTATAACAAGATGAAAATTTTCCTGATTGATTATAAATACCTTTTGGGTGTACATTCATGATTGGTTCACTACAGGGATAAAACTTTTTAATCTGCTGTATACAGATTTGATCCGTGGAAAGGAGGAAGAAATTAGCATTCAGTAAGCAACTATTATAATCCAGGCCTGTATATTTACTTATACCTATATAAATCAATGGCTCTACAAAATTGTGAGTCACACTTGATTTTCTGAAAAATATAGTTCACTGACCATGCAGTCCTCTGCTCAGAGCAGTGTGTTCAGGCTAAGTCAAATCTTAGGAAAGGGTCCTCCACCACCACATTTCCAGGATTCCCAAAGCGAAGAAGTATGGAAAATGAAAGTATTTATCCTTTACTGCCAACTTTGTGGAAATTTATCTAGTAAATTTGCCTCGGAGTACAAGTTTTAAAGCAATAACCTTGGCGTCTCATAAAATATGTAGTCCTAATTGATGACATTTGTCTAACACAGAGGATTTCCAATCACTTTGTGCCCTCAATTTTTATATGTATCTTGTCAGGACATATAAAAATATGATTTGGTTATCTTCTAAATTTCAGACTAGTCTAGAAATGAAACACTTGGTTCTGCCTTTACTCATTTAGTCATATGCATCAGTCTTCTTATGCTTGTTTTTTTTATTTTTGGACTTTTACTTGTACTCTTTCCTTGCTTTTATGAATTCTTCATGCTGTCTTATATTTCTATCTTTCATCTCCATGAAATACATTTGTTTCTTTAATTTTCATCTTTACTAACAAAGAAAATACAGGAAAAAAATCTGTAAATTATTCAAGAAATTTGTTTCATAGTTGAAATTAATTTTATTCAAAGATCTTTTTTCTTCTTCCCATATGCAAGTGGAGTCTTAAATAGTTTATATAAGCATATCATAGTTATGAACCTTAAAAATATAACCCTTACAGGAATAAGCAAAAAAATAAGAGAATATTGAAATTAAGAGCATTTCTTCAGTATTCTTTCTAGAGAATAGAGAATATTGTAATGCTAAATAAAAAATGACAGTATTCATAGCATAAAATATCTTGGAGTAACTCTAAGCAAATAAATGCAAGACTTCTATGATAAGAACTTTAAATCTTTGAAGAAAGAAATTTAAAAAGACACCAGAAAGTGGAAAGATTGCCCATGCTCCTGGGTAGGCAGAATTAACATAGTATAAATAAATCAAAAACAATCTACAGATTCAATGAAATGCCCATCAAAATTCCAGCAAATTTCTTCACAGACCTTGAAGGAATGGTACTCAACTTCATATAGAAAAACAAAAAACCCAGGATAGCCAAAACAATAGAAGAACTTCTGGAGGCATCACAATTCCTGACTCTACAGCAGAACTTTCACACCCACATATCCACTGGACTCTGTTTGCTCTCTATGGAGCTCATGGAAGGGCTCCTGTGTGTCCTTGGGATATCTGCTTATCTGGCCCAGGTCCCTCTTTCTCCAAAATTCCTTACAAATAACTGGGTCAAGGATGGAGAAGAGCATTCTGAGTTTTAGCCCTATGAACCTACCCTATCCCCACCTCACCCCTCACCCCATCTGGCTCAGGAAACATCTGTATACCAAGTGGCCACTTTCTACTATCTAGTCACGCAACTCCTGTTTGGATGAGTATCCAGTCCTTCTCCACATCTCTCTTACATGTGTGCTCTTAGTCATTTCTTAAGCTGCTCCTTTTTCCTATCTGTGGCTGGAAGGATAAAAAGCCCACCCAATGTGACCTGGCTATGTCAGAGCAGGCCAACAAGGGCTAGCAAGATGACACTACAGCTAAAGGTGCTTGCCACCAAGCCTTACTGCTCATGAGTTCAATCTGCAAGACACATGGTGGAAAGAGAATGAATTCCCACAAGTTTTCCTATGGCCTCCATGTGTGGCACCTTGGCATTTGTGTATACACATGGGCACACAGACACACACAAGCTATAATGGTCATGCAAGCCTTTCATACCCGTACTCCAAGAAGCAGAAGTTGGGGGGTATCTCTGTGAGTTCAAGAATAGCCTGATTTACCTAATGAGTCCCAAGACAGCCAGAGCTACATATTGAGAGCCTGTTTCACATATAAATACATAAATGTATGAACCTAAAAATCTAAGGGACACATCAATAATTTTTGCTTCCCAGACTACTCCAAGTCTTCTTAGGCCCACCCTTTCATTATCCCATCTCCTTGCATGGTTTGGACTAAAATGAGGTCCAGAAATAAGACATCCGTGTGAATCTGGGGATCAAATGGAGATAGATTTGATACTGAATGCCTGCTGTAAGGCAGGGTATGAGGACCCTTGGAGTCACTTGTTACCTGTCCTCAAAGCTTCAGGTGTGATTTTAGAGGAAGGTGGCCAGGCTTCTTCTGAGGACCCCCACACTACCTGGGTTTCCTTGGTATCCAAGACACTATGGGAGTTGTTACAGGCAATGCCCAGTGGGTATCAACCATTTGGAAAAGGGAGTGGGCACGCCTGTCATCCCATGACTTGGAGGCTGAGGCAGGAAGATTGTCATTTCTAGGGTAGCCTGCACTATGTGATGAGAAACAGTTCACGAAATTGGTGGGGAGAGGGCTGCTTCGGGAATATTACTGTGCAAGTATGAAGGCCTGAGTTCAAATCACCAGCATCCATGTAGAAAACCTGGGCACAGCAGAGCACACTTGTAAACCCCAGCTGACAAGCAAAGAAAAGAGAGTCCCGGGGGTTCACTAGTCCGTGCACATAACCCATCAGTGAACTCCAGGTTCAGAGAGGGATCCTGTCTCAAAAATAAGGTGCAGAGTGCTATAGGAGACATGACATAGACCTCTCCTCCACATGCACATACACAAAGTTTTCTGAAAAGGGTGGGGAGAAGAGGAAAAGAAAAACAGGAGAAACTGAGCTTCAGAAGGGAAGTACACATGGCTGAGGTTATGTAGTTCAGTGCCGTATGCATGCTGAATACCTTAGGTTCAAGTCCAGAAATGTCAAAAAATGAGTCTTGCTGGAAGGACCATACCACCATCCTGTTCTTGGGAACAGGGTTAGCCTCAGAGTGTGTGCTGGAGTTGGGGAACAGCAGAATCCAGCACAAGGTGGTCAAAGTTGGGGAATATGAATCCTATTTGGGGTGGAAGTGGAAAAGACCCACACTATTGTTCATTGCCTGATAAACCCTAATCTAGCAGGATGTGAGTGAACAGCTCAGTCTGGCCTCCAACTCACCATGCAACTAAGGCTAACCTTCAAGCTCTGATATTTCTTTCTACCTGGATGTCAAGGCATGTTGATATGGTGCTGAAATGGATCTTGTAGCTTTGTCTACCCTAGGAAAGTCCTCCACCAACTGAGCCCCTATCCTGGTCTGCCTGTCTTCTTTGAACCAGAGTTTCTGTAGTCCAGGTTGTTCTGGAACTCCTAGTTATCCTATGTTGTTAACCCCAACAGTGGAATGACAGACTTGTGTCTCACACAACTTCCTTTCCAATCAATTAACACCTCTCCAGTATCCTCAGGGTCTGGTATTGGGCTACTTTCATGAGAACGTGGTCATGAGGGAGGTGAATGACACAATCACCTGGGGTGTCATGCAAAGGTGCATTCCCAAAGTCACACACTCTGGACAGGACTGATATGCTCAGCACCATTTTTGGCTGTAAGTACTTGGATGGAATGCTACTGGCCTGAATGAAGCAGGGCCTTCAGAATTGCAAGCCATCCACTATAACAAAAAAGGACTTGTCTTAAATATCTGAGGACTGGAGTGACCCACAAACCCACATCTCATGATCTGTTTTTGAGATGGGGAGGTGGGGAATCATGGAAGATATCAGAGCCAGACACAAGTGGAAGGATTCAGGAATACAAGGAACAATGTGATAGGACCAACATGAGGAAAATGTGAGGCACAGGCCAGCTGGGCTAGTTTGGTAACTGAGCATCCAGTGTGGACATGAGAAGCCAAAGAAAGAGGATCAGATCCTGAGACTCCACAAAAGTGAAAAGGAGCTAGAGTGCCACTTGTATCAGATAGGGACATTGTGGGGATTAATGGAGCATCTGGGAGGAGCAAGGTCCCAAGCAGTGGTATCTGCAGGTGCCAATGTTGCTTACAGTGGCAGAGATCAGACCTATGACAAGCAGGTAGGCTCTGGCTGCAGATGGGAGGTATAGCACAGGCCCTGTGAATGCCCCGGTTCTGGAATATTTCCTGTGTCTCATGGGCTGCAAAATAAAGTCAAAGAACACTAGGAGGCAGTCAGGTTCCATGCACAGAACAGATATCTTTGTGGACCTTTCTAGAAGTTGAACAGTCCACCTGTCACTGGGCCCCAGGAGCAGAGTCACCTGGAAGGCATCAATGTCCTGCCTGTTGATTTTTAAATTGGTGAGACAACTGAGTATTATGGCAGTCTCAGGGCCCCATAGAGAGCAGAAAATCATCCGACATCTCAAGAAAGAAGCAAACTCAACCAACCAACCAAAGAAACAAAGCAAACTATGTCTTTCTATGGAGCGCAGACTGGTCTTAGGCTTCTACCCCTCCTACCTCAGACTAACTGAGGCTCCTAGTCTGCTTTGAAAGGCAGTTGATTTATAAACTAGGAAGAAAGATCAGATGAAGGACTTGTGGTAGGAGCCATCCAAGGACACAGTGATGGTGGCATTATAAGTGACATAGTGTCCAACTCTAAGTTTGTTTCATCTGCCAAACACGGAAGCCTGAGTCAGCTCTATTGTCTGGAGACATCACACCATGGGACACTCTGTCTCACACACATTGCTTTTTAGATCTGGGCCTCAGGATTGGAATGAAGCAGCCACTCAAAAAACACTGGCTTCTGGATTTCCAAAGTCAAGAATACCCTGTGGAAAATGACTGGGATCACAAGCATTTTAGATTTTGGATCTTTCTGGAGATTTGAACATTTAGGAGTACAAAAAAGGAGCTGGACATAGTAATGCATACCTGTGATCTCAGCACTTAGGAAACTGAACCAAGGAAATGCAAGACTGACTGCACTGCACATTGCAGGCCAGCCTGTGTCTCAGAAACTAGTCATGTTGAACTGTGCCACTATTCTCATGGCTTCTGAGGCCAGACTTGAGGGCTTGGAAGCCAAACTGTACTCTGTGCAGCTATAAGTAGGCCTGAGGAGGCTGTTCCCTGGGTCACCTGAAGCATGTGAAAGGAGGGAGAAGAAATCAGCTGACCAGTGAGACACTCGCCTCCAGAGCTGTAGCGAATGGTAAAGCTGAGATTCACAGAGGGGAAGTCTCAAGCTTGAACTTTGAGTCAGCTATGCAAAGTCTAATCTCTCAGTTCATTTCTGAACACATCCAAGTGCTAAAGGTGGGCTGAGATGAACATTGTGGAGGGCAGGTGCTGTCTCCTATCAACTGGATCTCAGGGCATTTGCAAGACCATGGTGCCTCTTCTGGTATGGGACATCAGTGAGATGAGGGACAGGGACATGCAGAAGTGTTTTCTGTGCACATTTTGCTAGGTAGATAACTATATCTCCTGGGCTGTGTATCTGCTCATGGAAGTGTGATGTCTCACAATTAGCAGTTGGAAAGGCCAAACTCTCTGAAGTTTCAAGGATACAGCTGACTCCAGACCTCTTTCTAATCACTGGTATCTTCGAGCAATTCTTCACACTTTTTCATCTAGAACACTGCCCTCATCTCTGGATTTATGTATGCAAGCATACATGAAGAGAATGAGAGAATTTCCATTCTCTTCCCCTCTTTATTTATATCACCTCTCTCTTCTGGTTTCTTTACCTCCCCAAACTGCCCTATATGTTCTTAAAGAGTTTTTATAACAGTTTAGGCATAAGCCTTGCTCCTAAATTCCAGTATCCTCAACTTGTTGGTCTCTATAAGACTCTATTTAGCCGGACGGTGGTGGCGCATGCCTTTAATCCCAGCACTCGGGAGGCAGAGACAGGCGGATCTCTGTGAGTTCGAGACCAGCCTGGTCTACAAGAGCTAGTTCCAGGGCAGGCTCCAAAACCACAGAGAAACCCTGTCTCAAAAAACCAAAAAAAAAAGTTGATAATCTCATTTATTTGATTAGAGTTTCACCATCTGAAATAACACAGATCACTCGACAGAGTCATCAGTCCTAAGTTGCAAGGAACATGCTTTGGTGTTTAGTAGAGAAAGTCTGGAGACTGGCTTGGAAAAAAGGGGAGGAACCCAACCCTGGGCACTCTTTGGAAAGTGAGCTTTCAACTTCTCACATAAAATGTTTCTAATGAAACAGAGAGCTAGATTTCTGGCTTTAGAAGGACAATGTGCCTAAAGGCTTCCCCTGTGGTCCCAGAGAGGCCCTTGAAAATGGCACCTTAGTTTCAGGTCACTTTTGGGTGAAGCAGTTATCAGGGGTATAATGTCTGTATCATATGAGGTCAGCAATCCCCTATCTAAACATTCTATTGTATCCTGGTGAGCCCTGGCATTCTCTGTGATGTCACCAGTGTTAAGGCAACACCAAATGCCTTTGGGGCATTCATTCAGTGCCTATGTCGTTCACCCACAGATGTGTTGACAAGAACAGGATTCTTGGGAGACAGAATGGAGAGCATAGGGACACCAGAGAGAGGCATAAGAAAGATGACCTTCAGTCTACGAGTCCTGCATCAAGAAATAAATGGTTCTTGGGAAAGCACAGTGAGTAGTGGCAGGGGATAGAGGGGTGCCTGAAAGAGGAAGGCTTCAGTTGATCCTTTCAGGAGTGGGGCTCAAGAGGTGGGAGTTTCTGGGAAGCAATGGTCCTCTTCTACTTTTCTGAGTCACTAAAGAGCAGACGCAGAGTCGAGGATTTCTGATGGTTAGTTTGGCAGAGAGCCTGCGATGGTCAAGGCTTCAGCTGCTGTGCTGAGGGCCCTCTGCTTTTACTCTGTGTAGGAAGGAAGTACAGAGGAACTAAAGAGGCTTCAGTCCCAGCCCTGCACTTCACCCACACTGGATTTCTTTTGGTTGTGTCACTAAAAGCAGGGAGAGTAAAGTCCCCTGGACAAAGCTGGAGATTCTCACATTTTACATCACAACCTTTTGCAGGGCAGGAGCCACCAATTATTGGTGCATGTCAGTGACCCCTAAAGTTTCTGAATTCCTTTTCTCTCACTAGCCAATCAACTCTCCTCTAAGTAGAGTGCAAAATGGGCCATCACTCTTTTTACAAGTATTTGTTCTTGGTGTCTGAGGGCTCACCTGGGGATGGCCAGCCCTTAGGTATATTCTGCCTTACCTATAAATAGTTGATCATGCCTTTGCTAACATTATGAGGGCAGTAAAGTATTTTTCTGAAGTTTTTGACATATTTTTCATCATTACTTATGTGATGTACCTTTGTTCTGACAGGACACCCACAATCTCCAGTCACCTCTTACACTGTTTCAGTCCCATGGATCTTTCCCGAGGTGTAAATTAACTCATGGAACTGATCTTCCTTCCCAACATCAGGAGCTAATTTCTTAACATCCTTTATTTCTCATCTTATTGATTAGTTGTCTTAAGGATCTGAAGAGCTATTCCTGGGAAGTGTCTGAAAAGTAAGTCTTGACCTCTGCACAGGGTAAACTAGTGAATTAAAATGAAGTAGATTCTAGTGAATCAGGAAGACCTCTAAATTGAAAGGGAGAGATGCTGAATGGCTTCAGCTGTGACTCAGGGAAGGCTCCTGGAAAGGGCAGCTTGGGTTTTGGTGAACTGGGAAAGAGCTATCTATCAGGTGATGATCCTAAGAGTCTCTTGTTGGGACATTCTATTGTATCCTGGAGAGCCCTTGACATCTTCTATGAATTAACCAGTGTCATGGCAATGCCATCTGCCCTTGAGGCATTCATTGTTTATATAGTTCACCAAGAGACATGTTGGCAAAGCTAAGCATACTGATTGGCAGAGAGATCTTTGGTTTTCTAAGAAGAATGTGAGACTCAAATTGTACCTTCTAGAAATGGGGTTTGGTAACTGGGACCATCTGAAGCAATGGGCCTATGCTGCTTCTTTGAATTCCTAAAGAGCAGACCAAAATTGGAAGATTTCTTTTTTTTAATATATTTATTTATTTATTATAGATTTCTGCCTCCTCCCAGCCACCACCTCCCATTTCCCTTCCCCTCCCCCAATCAACTTCCCCTTTCTCAGTAGCCCGAAGAGCAGTCAGGGTTCCCCATCTTGTGGGAAGTCCAAGGACCTCCCACCTCCTTCCAGGTCTAGTAAGGTGAGCATCCAAACAGCCTAGGCTCCCACAAAGCCAGTACGTGCAGTAGGATCAAAACCCAATGCCATTGTTTTTGACTTCTCAGTAGCCCTCATTGTCCACTATGTTCAGCGAGTCTGGTTTTATCCCTTGCTTTTTTTAGACCCAGTCCAGCTGGCCTTGGTGAGTTCCCGATAGAGCATCCCCAATGTCTCAGTGTGTGGGTGCACCCCTCGCAGTCCTGAGTTCCTTGCTTGTGCTCTCTCTCCTTCTGCTCCTCATTTGGGCCTTGGGATTTCAGTCCGGTGCTCCAGTGTGGGTCTCTGTCTCTGTCTCCTTTCCTCGCCTGATGAAGGTTAATATCAAGGAGGATAACTATGTTTTTCTTTGGGTTCACCTTCTTATTTAACTTCTCTAGGATCACAAATTATATGCTCAATGTCCTTTATTTATAGCTAGAAACCTATTATGAGTGAGTACATCCCATGTTCCTCATTTTGGGTCTGGCTTACCTCACTCAGGATAGTGTTTTCTATTTCCGTCCATTTGCATGCAAAATTAAAGAAGTCATTGTTTTTTACTACTGAGTAGTACTCTAATATGTATATATTCCATACTTTCTGCATCCATTCTTTCACTGAAGGGCATCTAGGTTGTTTCCAGGTTCTGGCTATTACAAACAATGCTGCTATGAACAGAGTTGAACAAATACTTTTGAAGTATGATAGGGCATCTCTTGGGTATATTCCCAAGAGTAGTATTGCTGGGTCCTGGGGTAGGTTGATCCCAAATTTCCTGTGGAAGATTTCTGATGGTTAGTTTGGCAGAGACTTAGGAATGGTCAAGGCTGAGCTGCTGTACTGAGACCTCCTTAATATAATTCTGAGTGGGAAAGAATGCCACCAGGAGACAGTGTCATTAATGAGTAGTCAAGGTCAGGTTTTCTGCACCTCATCCTCAGTGGATTTCTGTAGGTTCCATGGATATCTGATGTGCATACCAAGGAGGAAAACTCCCCATCCCTGCACTCAGGTCTGAGACATTCTGTTGCTGTTAGACTTAGACACAGTTTAGCTGGTCTGAGAGATGTAAAGCACTAGGGACTCCAGAACCTTCCTACTTCTCATCAGAGATGAGCTGACATTTTCAAACCAGCATGACTGGGCTAGCTTATATCTGCCGGGGCCAGTGGGGCTATAAGAAGGACTGATATGTTGTGGGATACTTTACTCTTTTGACTTTCTTGGGGTCCTGTCACCAGGCTTCCAAATAAATCACACACAAAGGCTTATTCTTTGTTATGAATGCCTGGCCTTAGCTTAACTTGTTTCTTATCATCTTTTCTTGACTTAAATTGTCCCAACTGCCTTTTACCTCTGGGCTTTTATCTTTCTCTTGTGTAAATCTTACTTTTGAGCTGGGTGGTGGTAGTGTATGCCTTGAGTTCTAGCACTTGGTAGGCAGAGGCAGGCGGATCACTGTGAGTTCAAGGCCAGCCTGGTCTATAAGCACTTGTTTAGAATAGGCTCCAAAAAAAACTATGGAGAAACCCTGTTTCAAAAAAACAAAAAAAAATCTTACTTTCACTCTTGTTCCGTGGCAGCTGGGTGAGTTGGTGGCTGGCCCCTTGAGTCCACCCCTCTTGTTCCTGGGCTCCTTTTTCTTCTCTCAGATTTCTCCTTCTATTTATACTCTTTTCCTGCTAGCCCCACCTATCTATCCTGCTCCTGCCTCACTATTGGCCCTTCATCTCTTTATTAGAAACATCAGATATTTTAAACAGGCACAGCAATATGGCTTCACAAAATTAAACAAATGCATCATAACCAAAAGTCACACACCTGAAAACAATATTGCCCAACATCGAGGCACATATCTAGCCACAGTGATTGTGAAAGGAAACACGGCTTATGGGTCCCACCTTGAGGGTAGTTGTTCTGCTCTTTGGGGTCTTTAGTGGGTTCCATGCATTTCCTCTTCCTCAGGCCTTTTCTTAGGGTTCAAGATGAACTCTCATGGCCCTGTACCATCTAACTGGACAAATTCGCTGATGTTTATCTACCTACAGGGAGTACTGGAAAGGCATCAACCTCAACCTCCCTCACTGAGCAGGAGCAGCAGATGAACAAGGTCAATAAACTGATGCTTCAAATGATGAACAATGAGAGGAATGAACTTCATGGAATCCTGACCAGTTATACCAACAAAGATTTGAACAGTGGGTAGTCATTATGTCCAGTTCTCTGGTGACTGTCTTGACCCTCCTGTGTCAGCCCCAGCATCCCTCATGTCACCTGAGGCTGTACATCCAAGGTAGCCTCCTGCACAAACTAATTTTCCTGAGTGCATCTGAGATGCAGAACTGAAGCCTGGGTAGGAGTGAGATGGGGACACAGGCTGTTCTGCTTCCTCTAAATGAAATGAGCCTATGGCCTGATCCACATTCTATGGATAGGGGCAGTAGTGTGTGAGCTCACAACATGCATTTCAAAGAGGGCTTGAGGGGTGTTGGCTTGTGGGAGAGGCTGAGTGATGAGTTTATGGTGAGTCTCTGTATTTGACTAGGTGATTTCTTGCAGGTTGCTCTAGGAGCAGAACCTGGTTCTACTTGGTCCATTGCAGTATTTGACTGGAGAGCCTGGGGCTCATCCCGGCACCTCTCTGATCTTGTTCCTTGTACTCTGAGACAGTGTCACCTACCTGGATTTCTTTGACATTCTAATTGTGTATGAGTTTATGTGTGTGAAGGGCTAATAGGCATTACAAATATGGCAGTGACAGGTTTTGCCCTTTTCACTTCCCTCTCCCTTGATAAGCCATTAAATTGCATTCTTAAAATCAGTCCTGAAGGTTCATTTCCTTATTTGTCCACTGACGAATACCTGAAGCCAAACACCAAGGTCGTGCAATCACAATTCATTATTTGGCTATACTGGCTTACCTGTCCAATCATGTCTCACCAACTCATCCTAACACAGACTTCCCCTGTCTCCTTAAAAACCCATTACTAAAAAACACACCTGTTACTTCCTCCCAGCCCTTGCCTAATTCAGAGCCGGGCCCCCAATTCCATGATTGCTCATCTGGGGCAATAAATCTCCTTTGTGCTGTAGTGTCTGAGTTTGTTCTGTACTCTCTCTGAGGGGCTCCCTTATAGTGTGTGTGTGTGTGTGTGCGCGCGCGCGCGCGCGCGCGCATGTGTCTGTCCTTCTAGATCCTGTGAGTCAGAGATTAGTAGCAGGACTGAGGATTTGTCTGCTTGGGAGTTTTCAGGTAATATAAGTGCTGAGGCCAAGGAAGTCCCATTTTGAATATCAGTGACCTCATTCTTTGTGCTCACCTTGGTGACTCATTGGAATTCACTGGGGAGTTTATAAAGCCATTGTGATGTACTGTCTCCTCCATGGAAATCCTGATTATGAGTTCTGGGTATCATTGTGATAACAGGATCACAAAATAAACAATCCCTTTTCTGAAGACAAGAGAAATGTCGTACCAGGTTTCAGGTAGGCCCAGACCTGTGGCACAGACTCCTGGGGAGTCTTAAAAAGAGCTAGTTCCTCCAGGCCTACTGAGGAAGCTCATGTAGCCCTGTCTATCTCCTCTTGACACTCTGACTCTCTGGCCCTGGGGCAGGGTAGCAAGTCTAACAAACATCAACAGGACATAGTACATAGGATTCAGGCTGTGACATCCAGTGGGTTAGGGTAGTCCAAGACACAGTCTTAATTCATGTGTTCATGGGATTCTGATCACTGTGTTCATGGGATTTCTGTTCCCGCAGTCATGCTCTACCATAGGCTGAATTCTGAGCATGAGGTGCTAATAATGGATCTTCAGAAGGAGATGTCAGAGCTGAAGAAATTCCCAATGGAAATTAGTGAGGCCTTATACAAGTGCAAGGAGCTGACTGAGGACTAACTCCTATCAGGGCTGTGGTTCTATTTTTTTTACCTTATACCTGTGTCTACCAGACTGATTCTCCTAAGTGCAAGGAGTTTGAGAGGCCCTCCCAACATTGTCCTGTCAGCTTCCAGAGCTGCTAGATAGAAAACATGGTTTTCACCTTGAATGATCTCTGGAACTCTGACAGGGGCTAACAAAGTCTGTTTCTATGGGACACATATGTGCAACGTATTCCTGTTGGGTCCACTGTCCTCCCTCAGACCATGTTTGCTCTATACCTGATGATATTCTCCCAATACCATGAACCAAGTACCGATGTGGGTGGGGAACAGAATTCATTTCTCAAAGGTACATCACCTAGGTGATACTGGCATGGCTAATGCGGGCTCCAATCTCAGTCTGTCTGAGGACATGGGACCTTGCAGGGACAGCTGTATTATATATAGGTAGGAGTGGCATGTGGAGGTTGACTGAAGCTCATCATTTTTTGTGATGGTTAAGAACCCTCCACAGTCAGCTTCTGAGTGAATGGACACAGTTGGAGGACAAAGTGGGCATGTTAAAAGAGGAAAACAGAAAGCTGCAGGAGGAGCAGATTTTCCTGCAAGAGTCCTGTGAGAAGACGAAGAGGCTCTGTGAGAAGGCCCATGAGAAAATCTACGACCTCTGGGCAAAGCAGCAGCAGGTAAGCTGAGGCAGCAGGAACAAGCTGCCCACCTATCCAACCATACACATACATATATACACAGTCATGTAACCATCCACTCACTTACCCAGCTGACCACCTACATTCCATCCAATAGTTAATTTCTGTGATCCTTCAAAAGTCTTTCTGGGAAGTTAACCTCTTGGAAGACACAACATGATTGGCAAGCAAACCATCCCACTCTGGTAGAAGCTGCAGTCCTAGAGGGAGATGGGTAAATCTCATATAGCACACCTACATGTCAGTACGGTAGGAATGGTGCTAGGCTGGGAGCCACGTAGGGAGTACACAGAGCTTTGAGTGAGTGAGTGAGGTCAAGGGCCTGTAGATCATTTGCTTGGTAGAACAGAAAATTTCTGTTCTGGCTAAGCTATCTAGTCAGAGCTCTTTGAATCTCCTGTCTGTTCACAGATAGAGCTTCCTATCCTTTTCTGTTTCATCTTATTGCTAAATGGTTCATTTGGTAAGAAAGAGAAAGGACTTTGTGTTTTTTCTTAAGTTTTCCACAGTTTTACTATTTTGTAATTAATATGTTTTGTAATAAAAGAATTTAGAGCAATTTTGGAAATAAAAAGTAGACCTCTTTTCTTTCACTGAACACAGGTAACCTCCCAGGAAATGTCTGGTTTGTCTCATTAGCTTCACAACACAGAACCTGGCAGTATATCTCTTTGCTGATATTTTGATACTCACTCTATCATGTACGCGGTTATGTCAGTACAGATTAATATACTCATAATTATATAGAGTGCTACATTTCAGAAAAGCACTGTGGGTGACCTCTCTAGCCTCCTACTGACTGATATGGGGCTATTTTCATATTATGTGCACTGTATTATGGTCAAAAGTTGCTGGGTATTGACTGTGGGTCAATTTCATTCTCTGGTGCTATCAAGGTTTTTCTGTGAAGGAGCATGGGTAAGTTTTCTTTGGAGACTCTAATGGGTCAACTTAGAGCTATCTGGAGGCTTTATATACAGCCCTCTTCCTTTGGGACTTGGCCTTTGTGGTCAAGCCCACTTATGCAGAGGGTTTCACTTACCTGTATGATCAGTGAGTCTTTTTTTTTAAACAATACAAATGTTTTATTTAATAGTCTCAGGTCATCATGGGCCAAGTGGTGGATACTCAAGACCCAGCAGGAAGGTCAGTCAGTGCAACCTCCGAGCCTCTCTTTCTGACTCCAATAGGGTGAGCACATCTCCCTCTCAAACGGAAACTTTGACGTTTCGGATGATGGAGCGGCTGGTGTCATCCATAAATTCCACACGGACCTGCGTGCACTGTCCCTGCGAACCGGTCCTGCCCAGCACTTTGGTTACCCTAGATAGCTTGATGGGCTGCACGCGACTCGTGTCCATGATGGCGGCGATCAGGCGGAGAGGAACAGTGAGTCTTGAGATGAAGAACTTTCCTGGAAGGGGAAAGAAATTCAGGGTAGGGCAGAATAGTCTGACTGAATCTAAGAGCAGTAAGAGACAGCACTGATGACCTGCAACTTCCCCCTGGAGCAAAAAGGTGCAGCAACACTCTAGTCTTCTCCTTTGTTTTTTTTTGGGGGGGTGGGGGTTCAAGAAAGGAGTGTGTGTGTCTGTGTGTGTGTGTGTCTCTCTCTCTCTCTCTCTCTCTCTCTCTCTCTGTATGCGTGTGTGTATGTGTTTTGTTTTTGTTCATTTGGCAAGGCTCCCAGCCACAGCCAGGAAAAGAAAGTTCAGAGTATCGAGTTAGTTAATCACCAGGAATTTTGTCCAGGCAACAATATGCTTGGTTATTTGTCTTTTGGGGATTGTGACCCCTTTCTTTCTTCTGAGATCTCTAGTGTGGTCTAAGTATCTCATCCCTTAGGTTATGACTCCCCACAAATATTCCTATGGTATCCCCAAACCTAGAAGTGGGAGGTCAATTGTGAAGGACAGGGTGTTCTCTGCCACTTTATTTTCCTTCAGGAACATCACATTTGGAGATGAATTTCTATTCTTCAGATTATCTGAATGCAGCATGCTCCTGCTGATTCCAGGCTCTCTGCAGGGTTCCTCAGTTTCCAGTGAGAATAGTTTTTTCTGGCAGTAAACAGTTTAGGAGTTGACAAATTAACTCCATGCAGAATCTGAGCTAGAGGAATAATCACAGCCTTCTCTACAGTGCTGTGTAGGGTCCACTAGAGGTCAGACATAGAGTTTTACAGGTTGCTCACATTTACCTGGTATCAAGGCCATGAATCTCTTTCTTGAACTGCGACTCAGATAATGATATTTCTCCAAAATAATGTTTTGGGGCTGTTGGATAAATATGCTGGGTTTTTTTTCTAGTTCAGCACAGTGTATTTTCCAGTTCAACTTCTAGCAGTTTTTAAAAGTTGAAAAAAGAATCCATTCCAGGGGCTCTCTGACCTTTTTCCCTTGGGAAAGCAGAGAATGAGCTCAGCTAAAAGGTAATGCTGGATTGTCTAGCTGGTGGAGGCTCAAAAGCTGACATGGCAGGGCCCCACCAGGCCTTTGTCCCAGCTGCCTTCCTCCTCTAGTTTTGAGCAGATTCAACATGAACTGGAACAGACCACAGCCCAAGAAGAGAGCCTCCTGCCTGATGGAGCAGCTGCAGCAGGAGCACTACATGCCAGGCTAGTAAGCCACCATTGAGCCCCATTCCCACCAACCATGGGATTAATGGTGTGGGTTTTCTTCCTTGACTTTTCTTTACTAGGGGTAAATAGGCCCTGAATTTTTTTTCTTGCCAGTGGCCCAGAAAGACTGTTTCTATATCTAATTTCCATTTCTTCTTTGACAGTACCTCTTAAGAGAACTGAGAAGGCTAGAGGAAGCCAGATATACCCTGAAGGCATGGCATTCTACATTAGGATCAAGGCCTCCTCAGAAAAACCCATGTCCCTGCAGCTATGAACTCACCAGTGAGATAAATATCAACCTACCATCAGAGGACCCAGCCCCAATCGGGTCCACATCTGTTGGCTATTTCTGGAGAATTGACTGCATCAGAAATAAGTTTGAGATAGACAGGACACACCACAAATTAATCAGAAGCCTAACATCCATCACCAAGTTGCCCCAGTGTAGGGAAAACAACATGGAGGAAGATATGTGGGTAAGGAAGAGTTATTCTCTCAGCTTACTGTCAAGGGCTTTGGCAAGCTGACTCTATATGTAATGTGAAATCTGGCAAGGAAGACTCTGTCTGTCACACTGCTAGTCAGCCATACGCAAAAGCCTAAGATTCTCTCTCTAGTGTAGTGCTGAAGATGACCCCATATCATGTACAAGTGTTGCTGAATATAGTTCACTACGGAGACTAATCCAGTTCCTCATGGCTCACATTATTCATTTGATTTTCCTTAAAGAAAATCCAAAAGAAAACTAGGAATTCTTCTTAATGTTGTTTGGTTGGTTGTTTTTGTTTTGTTTTGGTTTGGTTTGGTTTGGTATATATCTCGAGATATCTGTGTTTTGGTTTTTCTGTTTTCTTAATTTTAGTGTAAGGTTTCTTATTTTTGTTATTTTTTATTCTTTTGTTTTAATAGTTTGCTAAGACTACACACTCTTTATAATGGCTACTATTTTAAAACCCTCATCGAATAAAATGAATATTTTATGAATAAAAAGTAATTTCCAACTTTTCACTCTTAAGACTCTTCTAATTTAGTCTAGTGAGGTGTCACACTTCTGTAAACCCAGAACTCATAGTCATGGATCTATATCAGCAAGTTCCAGGCACCTTGGGCTGCACAATGATTTCCCAGCCATGGGCTACACAAGCACATGGCACCTTTGATATGGACATGGATGGCATGGCCTACTCTGTGTATACCCATGAGATAATAGAAAAACAAGGCATATTGCATCCTTGAGGTCATATATTTAGCTACCAGTAAAATGTGATACACTGTTCACACATGTTTGTGAATCATCATACAGACCAAGTTAAAGGGGAACACAACTGACTGTAACTAGAAGCTTTTATGTGTTCTGTCCAGTCACACGGCTGCTTGTAAAATAATTACTCTGTGGCTTAACATTAATTATAATTGTTTGGCCAATGACCCAGGCTTATTACTAGCTAGTTCTTATATTTAAATTAGCCCATTTCTATTAATCGGTGTATTGCCACATGGTTGTGATTTATCACTAATGCTCTGACGTCTTACTCCTCCAGTGGCTACATGGCATCTCCTAGACTCCACCTTCCTTCTCTCTGTTTGGACTTCCTACCTAGCTACATTCTGCCTGACTCTTGGCAAAATATGCTTCTTTGTTGACCAATGAGAGTAAAACATATTCACAGCATACAGAGGGGCTTCCAACATCACACAATAATAATACATTGTTCCAGGCTTCTTAGAAAATGAGAACATTCAACAAAGGTGGTCAAAAGAAATCAAAAAATACAAATCAATCTGCCATTAGTTTTCTTGAAAGGTGAGTGATATGAAAAATGAGAACTGCACAGAAGAAATAATGTACTCCAAGACATGTTGGGTCATTTTGTAGTGTTTTTATTTATGCTTGTGAGTGTTTTGCCACCACATACATGCAATTCCCACAAAGGCCAGTTGAGGGAAGTGGATTCCACCTGAAACTTACATTAGAGATGTTTGTTTGCTGTCATGTGGACACTCTGAGACAGCCAAAAATGCTCTTAATGCATGAGCCATCTCTCCAGTCCCTACACTTGAACTTTGTCCTCCCAGTCATATGTGCTCTGTTAGTTGGATCGGATCACCTCCAACAAAAGACAGAAGTTACTTGAGACCTCTAGGGACAGGTACATGTAGTAGGTATGCTAATTGTCTTAGGCTGCCACACATCCATGTAGGGCTCACACAATTTCAGGACCCTGCCCCAGAATCACTGACTGCCAGATTGGACTGGATTTTTTCACCTCTCATCTAGGATGACAATTCAGGTTATGACTGTCTGATGAAATGCAGAATTGAGAAGACCCTTATGGGGGTAGAGGTGGGGTAAGGAACCACTCTTGATGGTCCAGCTAAGCAGTGTTAGTAAGAGCCTTAAGTCTAGCTGGAATGAAAGGAGCCTGTATCAGGAGCCACATACTTCCTGTGGAAAGTGTTTCTATGCAGCACTAAAAAAAGAGAGGGTTGATGCTGCTCTGTGGTGATATTTTGTTTGTGTTCTAACAAATAAAGCTTGCCTAGAGATCAAGGGTAGAGTTAGCCATGAGTAAACCACAGAGGTCAGGCAGTGGTGGCACACATCTTTGATCCCAGACCTTGGGTTCTCATGTTTTTGAGCCCAGTACTTGGGAGGTACACGTCTTTAAACCCAGCACTATAGTGGTGGAGACAGCAATATAAGACAGGTAGAGACAGGATCTTAGCCCATTCAGTATGAGGATTTATAGAGACACGAGCTCAGCCCCTTCACTCTGGGGATTGGGTAGAGGTAAGAAGTCTCTCTGGTGGCTGGATGTTTTACTTCTCTCATCTTTCAACATTTACCCTGATATCTGACTCCCGGTTTTTATTAAGGCCAATTAGGACTCTTGCTACACTGCTCTTTTACCACAGCAGATCTCCGATTATATTGAGAAAGTGTTTCTTCCAGATGACTGCTTTACTTTTGTGAAACCCCTCTGGAATGGATCTGACTACTGACACAGAGAGTGAGCCAGAGTTAATGTATGAAGGAAGTGATCCTCTGATTCTCCAGACTGGATGTATCACACCAAGGGTAAAAAGAACCTACTGTCTTCTGATCTTCATGTAGCTGGGGGTGCCAGATCTTGGACCACAGAAGCTAAGACATCTGGTTTTCCATTCCTTTTCAAAGCATCTTTGAAGACAGGTTAACAGAATGTGAACACCTGGAATTTGTAACTGAAATGAAGCTAATGCATGGCCCAAACTACTCTAAAATTCTTCTGTACGTGTCTGGTGTATTGGCCAGGGTTCTTTGAAGTAAGAGAACTTATAGAATGGATTATGAAATGAATTTCTCTATATACACAAAGGGTATATTTTTAGAATGACTTAGAGGCTGTGGTCCAGCTAATTCAACATTGACTGGCTATGATGGCAAAGTCCAAGTATCTAGGAGTTTCTCAGTCCATGAACCCAGATGTCTCAGCCCATCTTTAGTATAATCTGGAATCCCAACATTATTAGCTCCAATACCTGTGAAGAAATGGGTTTCCTAGCAAGGTGAGAGCAACCAGCTAAAGAGGAAAAGCTCCCTTCTTCCATTTCTTTATACATGCTTCCAGCACAAGGCATGATCGAGATTAGAGGTGTTGTTTTTCAGCTCAAAACATCCAGGTTAAGGTTGTGTTTTTCCCCATAAAGATCCAGGTTAAAGGTATGTCTCCCACCTCAAAGATCTGCAATGCACGTGGAACTTCACTTCAAATTAAACAAAAATTCCTCACAGGTGTACCCCTCCATTGATGGGTTTTAGTTAACTTCAGATGTAATAAAGTTGACAGCCAAATATAACTATCAAAACTGCACCCCATGTCAACTGAAAACACAATTGTATCTTCTTATGTCACAATTAATTTCTAAATGTAAAACAATAGCCAGTTTATAACAATTCCTAAACATGATATAACTATTCCAAGAAGAAGGCAAACACATTATGTATTAGATACAATCAAAATTATGCCTAGGTCAGTCCCATGCATGCTCTCTTGATGGTGGTTCAGTCTCTGTGAGCCACTATGATCCCAGGTTAGTTAGTTCTGTGGGATTTCTTGTGGTGCTCCTGCCCCAACTGGCTCCTACAAAAATTTAATTATTTTTTATTATTTTATATGTATTGGTGTTTTGCCTTCATATATGCCTCTGTGAGAATGTCAGATCCTCTGGAATTGGAATTACAGTTTTGAGCTGTCTATAATTTTTTCATCATCATAAACATTATTTATTTCTCTATTCTGACATTTTAAAATAAACTTTCATATAGTGAATGTGTGAAGAGCTACTGATAGTATTTGAAATAATAATACCTATTGAATTATTTAGAGAGAGCAGAAATATATAAATATATTCACTGATATATTGATATTCTATAATATATTTGTAAATATAAAGGTATGTTTGTATATACACACACACATATATGTTTCTGAGAGAGAGATAGAATGAACATGCAATACATGCCATGCCATTCTCTCATTCTCTTCATATGGAGGCAAAGGGACAAATTAAGAGGAGTAAGCTCTGTCCCTACACCCACCTAGCCATCACTGACTCTTTCCTGGTTCTCTTTGTGATTAACTTGTGGCTTTCCCTTAGAGGGTTTTCTTCTGGTTCTGAAATTTAGAGACCATTGCACATTAAAGTGCGTTGTGAAAGATTTGTGCAGACTTTTGTCTCAAATGACTGGTTATCTTAATCAAAGCTCATCCTGGTGGTAAGAATTCTTGATGGAAGGATTGTTGTCTGCCTAGCTTGAAGAAACTGCTTGTCCAAAATTATGTGTGAGGAAAATGCAAACGGGAAATTACAATGCTATGTAGGTAAGTAATGCACAATAGAAATCACCAGTGAATATAAAAATGCATCAAGGTGCCTGGGACCAGCCTCAGTCGAGAAGTGGGTATCAAATGTGAGATATCTGGAAGGCAAAATGAGTACACAAACTCAGGATTCTGATGCAAGCTGACAGGCTATTAGTTGCAAGGCAAGTTGTTCTTCTACCCTGAGCTTCAAACCTTAGTCTTTTATTGTAAATTTTACACACAAAAAAAATGATTCTTTATTCTTGTCACAGGTTAAACATTACATGGGCAAAACAGTTCATAAGAAGTACAAAGAAGCCGGGCGGTGGTGGCGCACGCCTTTAATCCCAGCACTCGGGAGGCAGAGGCAGGCGAATCTCTGTGAGTTCGAGGCCAGCCTGGTCTAGAAGAGCTAGTTCCAGGACAGGAACCAAAAAAAGCTATGGAGAAACACTGTCTCAGAAATCCAAAAAAAAAAAAAAAAGAAGAAGTACAAAGATTCTTTGAAATCAGAACATCATTCATCATCATATTTTCCCAGCTCCCAAGCCCCATGTCAACCACTATATTCTTAAATCTCAGCTGATTTAATCATAGAACAACTTTTGATGTTTTCACCTCGGAGGCTAACTAATTGCAGATAACAGAAGCATAGTTCAATAGGTTTTACTCCATTGTCGTACCTTTCTTAATGTTGTTCCTCACAATTCTAATTTTGATTTATAAGGTCATAGGCAGTCAGCCCGTAAACCCTAGGTTCTTCAGAAACTTTATTTATCATAGCCAAGTTCCTTTCTGCTTCAGTGTAATTTTTGCCAAGTTTTATAATCAGGCAAAGAACAATTTCTGCATTTTTCCAAAATTTATCCAATTTTTTCATTAATCAGGCTTTTTTCCCATAACCTGCTTTAATTTAATGCCTGCCCACACTATCAGATAAGGAGGACTTATGTTACCATACAGCACATCCATATTTTCAGAAGCCACTGGTGTGGAAGGAGAAAAAGAACATGAAGAACAAATACAGTAGTAGAATTACTATAACCACAATTGCCAAATCCTTATCCCTCAAGTAACATGCCCATTTAGCTGCCACTGGATTGCCTGGTGGGAGTTGCTTCCTGCATCTCAGGAACCACACATGGAGGAGGGCCATGTTTTGTCCTTTCAGGTACCAGGGAAGTTTCCAGGGTGAGTTATTGAAATGGCATGTGCCTTCTTAGCATTGTGCCTCTGAGCAGCTGCCCTATGTGCCCCATGAGCTTATCTACTCTAAAGCTATTTATCATTAGTGCTGTGCATGTCCCTGTGGACAGTCCAGGTTTTTTTTATTAACCAGCTACAGCCATCTACATACACCCAAATATAACATTCTTACACATGTCAAAATTTCCACGGTACTTCAGAAGTTAAATAATCTTCATGATTACTGCACTTTTTGGAATACAAAAGTCTCAAAGACTTCATGAAAAACAGTCTAATTAGTTAAATTGCTTTGCATATCTCAGTCCCTAGATATTTTTCAAGCAAGAAATACTGAAAAGATGATGCAAAATGATATGCACAGAACATGGAATACTGAAGTTACGGTTTAAATCTGTAATTGTTCTCAATGTCATACTTCAGGATCAAATATGAACACAGTCATTAATTATACCCATATCTTTGCCTTTATTTCATAATTGATGGAGTTCAGAATATGTTACCTGAAATCATGATGACTAGACATATGGAGTATTTTGAGCAGAAAACTGAATGTGAGGATGACTCTTCTTCCCCTGAAGCTGCTCATAAAACCTAGAAAGGGCTTCCTGACCATTTCCTGTAGCACATGTTCCTCCATGGAGGAAAGAGCAGCCTCATATCTGAAGACTGACGAAGGCACACACAGAGGACATGAGCCAAGAGCCCTCACTATCTGCCATTCACCTGCTTGGCTCATATTGATTTTATTCAGTCACATACTCCATAGTGTTGCACTTTCCATCAACTCTAGCGCAAAATCTCAGGTCTCAGCACTTGTTGGGGGCTTCCCTTCTTTAGAAAGGCTCTGGTGCTATGAAAGTTTATACTAGCAAGTCTTCATACAGCTATCTTGTTCATCACAGTTTAGTTTTAAAGTCCCCAACAAGGAACCTAAGATGGGTAGAAGGAAAATGTATTTTCCCACCTCTATTTACTACTTTTCTTGAAAAACTCTTAATTGAGAACTCTCCTTTTTATACAAGTTCTCTACTCTTCAAAAATGTCTTCTATTAGCGCACCATAAAACTGTTTTATTCTACCTTCTAAGGACTTGGAGGTGAGGAAATTTGAATGTAATTGGCCCCCATAAGCTCATAGGGAGTGACATGGTGGTTCACTGAGGCACTCATGAGGCATTGAAGCAGTGTAGGGGATACCATAGTAACATTGAGGGACAGTGGGTGGGGGACACCAACAAAGGTCAGGACACCCATGAAGCCTGAGGGGACAATTAGGCAGTAGGCGGTTGGGTGAGGACACCCATGTAGCCTCGGGGAACTGATGCAGCTGGGGTGTGCTGAGGCAAGGGTGGGGGTGGGGAGCATTGAGGCAGCCAGGGGAAGGAAACTGAAACAGTCTGGAGAACATTTACATGGCTGTGGGGCAGGGAGCATTGTAGGCTCAACCAGAGTCACTTTATCAGGGTAAACAAAAAAAGAACAGAACAGTTGTTTTGTAAAAGGAACTGTGACCTCAAGGAAAATCTTGTTAGAAGTCAGTGGTTATTTTCTGTTGTTTACAGATTGTTTTTCTGAAGCATCTTTACAGTCTTTGCATGCTTGTGATCACAGATGCTTCTGATGTACCTGAAGGTCTTGGATTATTGGGTACTGCCAATGGTACACAATAAGTACTAAAGTAGAAGGGGCATGATGCTATAGAAAAACACATATATTAGATTAGGGGCTTTGGTATGATGAACTTGTTTGCCCAAAAAACAACTTTGTGTAACATCTAGTAAATATGCCTTTGTCCTACTGCTTGAGATTCAGTCTATCAGAGGCTGAACATTTCCTGCTACCAAGGCTAAAAGCTGAGAGATTTCATTTTGGAGTGACCTCTTTCTTCATCCAACTCATGCAACACAGAACACAGTGGAGCTCCAAGGCAGCTGGGGTTGTTCTGTGGTAGCCAGGGGTACATGGTAGCAGTAGAGGAAAGGAGTACACACCAAGGCAACCCGGTACACACTGAAGTAGTTATGGCCACACATTGACCCAGCTGTGGGGACACAAAAGAAGCATATGGTGACACTGAGACAGCCTGGGTGATATCCGTGCAGTCATGGTGAAAGACCCTAGAATTTCTAAAGCCACAAGGGAAGTCCCCAGACTCAATAATCCAGGCCAGCAGACGCAACAGCAAGAGGTTTTATTTTGATAACGCCATTGGGTGTCTCAGACTCCGGGTGGAGGTTGAGCATACCAAGCAAAATTCCAGCAAGTTTATATAGGCGAAGTTAATTATGTAATCGGCAGTTTTCAAAGCATAAATATCACAGGTTATTTTAAACAGATCAGGCAGTGGCAATGGACAAAGTTGTTCATTTATTCCATTTCCCAGATTCTGGCCCTGACCTCCCCCACCAGGTCTTTTGTTAGATTACTCAAGGACAGACTATTCCTTTTGTGAACTGCTGTCATCCTAAGTTTGGCACAAGTGCCAATCACAGGTATCCTGTTCTCCTAAGCAAATGGAATGTTCTCATGAGAACAGGCCAGCTGCAGGTTCTGGGGAGGGGGTCTTGTAGGTCTTTTGAGCAAACAGGATGTTCTCACAGGAGCAGGGCAGCTGTGGGTTCTGAGGGGGGGTCCTTGAGGGTTTCTTAATGGTTACACCAAGTCAGCTAGTGAGAAATTGAGGCAGTCGGAGTGGGGGAGCACCAAGGCAGCCTGAGGGGCTTCAAACATTCTGGGAGAGGGGGGAGACAATGAAGCAACATGGGAGCACACAGCA
This sequence comes from Chionomys nivalis, assembly GCF_950005125.1. Lineage (NCBI taxonomy): Eukaryota > Metazoa > Chordata > Mammalia > Rodentia > Cricetidae > Chionomys > Chionomys nivalis. The sequence continues at coordinate 76,764 of NW_026646968.1, read as the reverse complement.
AAGCAGCATGGGAGCCCCTGACACAGCTGGGTGACGCCCAAACATGCCTGGGGATTATGAGGCAAAGGACATGGGGGTGAGGACAACAGACATTGAGGCATCTGGGGGTACACTGAGGCATTCATGGGACACACAGGTTGTGATCTGGCTGCCCTCACTCCCCCTGACTGACAGCTAAACTTCCTTGAAATCAACAAGGATGTTTGTGTTCCTTCTGGCCTTCTGCCCTGATCTTGACCTCTGGCTGCTCAGTATGTCTCCAGCCAGCTGCCTAAAGGTATAAAAAGGCTCTAGCTTGGGGCAAAATAAGTTGTTCTTCCTTCAGCATTGCAGCCTTCATGTCTCAATCCCGACACACACCCTTACAGTCTCAGCAACCAAGATGCGCAGGCGCAGCACACACATGGGCATCTTGGTCAACTGACACAGCCAGGCCGACACTCAGTCTTTAGTGAGGGGAGGAGTACACTGAGGCAGTCTGGGGAAACTATGGAACTCTAGGGGAGGGAACACTAAGGCAGACATGGGGAGACATCGAGGCAGACCATGGGACCCTAAGTCAGTCATGGGAAAACAAAGAAGCATGAGGGGACACTGAGGCAGCACAGAGGGGTGAGGCCACCAGGGCAGCAGTGGGTCACCTAGACAACCACTGTGACTGAGGCAGTTGTGGGTTGTGTATTGAGGCAACTGGGGGTACAGCAGAGAAATGTGTGGACACAGAATAAGCCTGTTGAACACTGTGAAAGTGTGCAGGAGTGACGACATTGATAACACACCCACGCATGTGGTGGGTCAATGAGGCAGGGTGGGAACATCGAGGTGGCTGGAGTGGCCTCAGTTATGCCTAACTGAGGAAGGTGGTAGAACATGGAGACAGCCAGGGTCAACAAGAGATCTTGGGTAGGTGGGGCTCCAAGACAGCCTGGCCACTTCCTAGGCAGTCCAGGGCCTCTGAGGCAGCCTTGGGCACACTGAGGCAGCCTGGGGGTTGCTGAGGACCTCGGGAAGCATGCTGAGGTCCACTGAGGCAGCCATGGTGGCACAGAGGCAGCCTGGTTAGGGACACAGAAGATAACCTTGGTGAAATTGTGGCAATTCTGGCATGTAGTACACTGAGACAGCTGAAGGGGAGGTGATGAAGGGTGTGTGGAGGCAGGTGGGGCACTAAGACCTCAGAGGTCAGGCCCCAAGGCAGCTGGGGTGGGATCCCAAACAACAAGGTGGGGGGGGGCACTGAAACAGTATGAAACCAGACTGAGGTATTTGGGAAGACAATAAGGCAGCCCAGGAAATATGGGAGGGGGACACTGAGGCTCCTGGGAGACACTGAGGTAGCCTGTGAGACACTGAGGTACTCCAGAGGAAGACCGAGGCAGTTTGGGGTCCACTGAGGTAGCTTTGTGGGTGGTGGGTGGGGCACTAGGTAGTGGTGGAAGGGCAACACTGAGGAATCCAGAGGACACCCAGGCAGCCATGGGTTGAGGTGCTGTGGCAGCTGAGAGCACGCTGAGGTAGCCTAAGGGGGAGTACCACACAGTCTGGGGAAACTCTAAGGTAGTTGTGGTGCCACCAACTCGGCGTGGGTGTGACATTGCGGTAGTCAAGGGACTTGAAGCTATGGGTTTGGAGGGAAAACTGAGGCAGCTACAGGGGGACATTGAAGTTGGGGGACACTGAGGGAGCCTCAGGGAACAGTGAGGCAGCTGCAAGGGGACACTGAGGCAGCTACAGGGGACACTGAGATAGCTACAGGGGTACACTAAGGCAGCTACAGGGGACACTGAGGCAGCTACAGGGGGATACTGAGGCAGCTACAGGGGGACACTGAGGCAGCTACAGGGACACTGAGGCAGCTACAGGGACACTGAGGCAGCTATAGAGGACACTGAAGCAGCTACAGGGGACTCTGAAGAAACTACAGGGGACATTGAGGTAGCTACAGGGGATACTGAGGTAGCTACAGGGGGACACTGAGGCAGTGGGGAGAGGCACTAGGCAGTGGGGGGGTGACACCAAGGAAGCTGAAGAGCCCTGGCCTAGGGTGCTTCAAAAACCCTTGGCTGCATCTTCTTAGTACTGTGCCACGCCAGCGCAGGCTGGAACCAAGAGTCTCAGTGGAGGGTGTCCAGGTTGAATGAATACACAGAGCAGGAGGTTGAGGTGGAACAGCTTTCTTTATTGTCTGCTGGGCTGGTTTTATAACATGGCACCAAATGAGGAGGGGGCTGCGAAGGGACTGTAACCTGACCCTGGCAGGGATCAAGGACCGGTCACCATGCACTCAAAATTCCTTCCTTCCCCGCTCCAGGAGCAGAGGGAATTTATTATGTTTTCCTTGCAGATAAGCACCTCAAATGGGGGCAGGGATATCAACTCGGGGCTGCAATTCCCACAGTACTGCATAAACTTGGGTGTACTAGCCTATGTCTGTAATCTGACCACTCAGGGACTGGAAGGAGAAGGCTCAGAAGATTATCTCTAGCAACATAGCAAGTAGGAGCCATTCAGGACCAAGGAGACCCTCTTAGAATGATAACTATAGTTTTCTGACCAAAGTGCAAAATGCATAAAACAAATCACTATGAAAATATATTCCTTAATATAAAATACAGATGGGAATTTTAATTATTCCACTGCAGTTTTAATTTCCTCTAACTGTGCTTTGTTTGAGAACCTGGAGTGGGGGTATGTGGGCAGCATTGGCAGCAACAAATTGCCACCAACACCACCGCAAACACCACCAACATACCATCACTACAAAACCCCAAGCAGTGAAGTGTTTATAAAAGGAAACTTAAAGTCAGTCGGTGGTGGCACACACCTTTATTCTTGGTACTCTGGAGGCACAGACAGGGGACCTCTATGATTTTGAGACCAGCCTGGTCTATACAGTGAGTTCCAGGGCAGCCAAGTCTACACAGAGAAACTGTGTCATGAAAAACTGAACAAACAAAATTAAAAACCAGACTGTATTGGTTTAAAGAAAAATGGATCCAAAGGGAGTGGCACTATTATGAGGTGTGGCCTTCTTGGAGTAGGTGAGGTATTATTGGAGGAAGTGTGTCACTGCTGGGGGTGGGGAGCTTTGAGGTTTCTGTTTCTCAGGCTTTCCATGGTGTGATTGTCAGTTGACTTTTGATTGCCTGCAAGATGTAGGACACTTGGCTACTTCCTCCAGCATCATACCTGCCTGCATGCCACCATGATCCCTGCAATGATGAACTGAATCACTGAGCTGTAAGTGAGTTCCCTCAATTAAAACTTTTCTTTATAAAAGTTGTCATTGTCCTGGGGTCAAACTCTGAGATAGAAATTGATACCAGCTTGGTGGGGTATTTCTGTGACAGACCTGACCATGCTTTTGTTTGAAGTCAGATGAACTTCAGGACTTTGGGATAGGAAAGCAGTGGAGTGCATTAAGCACTGCCTAGTGGGGCATAGGAGAAGGAGCATGGAAGAAAACAGTGTTGATAATGATTTGAAATGTTGGGAGGTGGCTCAAGAGGTTTCAGAAAAAAATTTTAGTATGTTGCCTAGAAATTGTTTTTGTGATATTTTGCTGAACATACTTTTTGCTACCTTTTGTGCTTGCTTGAAAGTCTGCCCGAGGCTAAAGAGAAGAGTTTTTGATTAAATCTGTTGCCAGAAGAAATGTTAAAACAGCCTAGTATAGACTGTCGTGTGGTTATTAGTGGTAACTCTAATGCCACTTTCTGCTTGGCCATAGTGTGTGGAAACACCCATTGGGGGATTCATGAGAATTGAGATCCTGATAAAAAGTTCTTTTTTGTACTTGCATAGTTTCTTGAGATTTGGTCAAGATTCACAGAGTCTTTCTGCTAACTCTTTAATAGTGTTTCCAATAGAATGTGCTCTGTAGTGCCATCACTCTTACCTTCTAAAGGGGTATTAGCTGCTTCACATATAATGACTCCTTGGAGGAGGAGCACTTTTCTGGCCTGACGTCTGGTTGCACTTCATATACTATGGGACTGCCTAAGTGTGGCATTAATTCATTATTTGCAGAGAGTCTGACTCAACACACCAAAACCTATACTTGAGCCGATTTTTCCATCATATGCTACACTTGAATTTCTGGAAGGACCTGTAATTTGTTAGCTGAGAATGGAGCCACAGTGATGCTGATGCTGCCCCATACTTCACACAGGGAAACAATTCAAAGCAGTAGATTTCCGTATTGCAGGGAAGGGCTCCTGTTGAGTTGATGTTAATAAATTTATGTAAGATGACATAGCTTGAGACTGTCACCAATCCACTTTCCCATGCTAGCCAAGATTTTTCTCCCCTTCACCAGAGATTAAGTGGAGTGGGAATGGAGCTGCATGAGATTACTGAGCTGTTCTGCAGTTCTCTTTAGGGACAGTTAGCAAATCAAAATACATATTTGAAAATGTTCACAATTAACCCTGGGGAAAAACAGTAAACACAGTGTCACTTTGGGGCTCAACAGTTTCATTTTGTTTAAATGCTCATGGCCTCAAATGGGGAGCAACATCCATCAGTTAAATAAACAACCCACTAGATGTGTCAACACATGACTAATTCACTAACAGGGAGAAGTCATAGAACAGTGAGGAACAAGGCAGTAAAGCATGCCGGAGGCTGCATAGTGGGCAGTTCAAACACTTAGCATGTGTGGCTTAGAGAAGACCTGAATTTGAATCCTGCCCTTCTACAGTTCATAGCACTGTCGTCTATGAGTTATTTCATTTCCCCTGAGCCTCTGTTCCCCATTCTGTACAATGGGAATAAATAAAGCAACCATATTACAGGACTGTTAGAGGTTGAGCTGAGATGACACCAGTAAGTCTGTTGATACTGGGCCTGCCGTGTCACCAGCATTCCATGCCTTGTTGGAATATCCACCTGATAACACGAGGTAACTAGGAAACTGTGATCACTTTGTAAAAATGAAAAAGAATTGACTTTCTGTCTGTAGGTATGCGTGTCTTTGGTCTCTAGGTCCCCATTCCTCATATATATCTGGCAAGGAGATGCTTTTGGTTTGTATTGTTTGAGTGAGAGTTTTGCTTTTATATTTGAGTTAGTATCTTGTATATGAAGGGTCTGAAAATAAGAATGAAAATATAGAAATAGAAATATAGACACCAAAGATTAGAATGTAGAAGCTTAGAATATAGCAAAAAAGATATATAAAGAAAGCTGTAACCTAAGCAAACTATCAACAGCTTTTCAAGGATCAATCATTCATACTGAACCATTTTCTCAGATGCTAAAGAAGCTTCTCAGCTTAGGTCATTTCATTTTACAACTAGCTGTTTTATTTATAAGGCCAGAGTTTCTCTCTGCAAACTGAGAGTAGTTTCCTGGCCATCCCTGATCAATGACAGATATGAGCTGAGTTAACCTTTAGGAGACAGAGATATGTGACCTCTGGGTTAGGCATTGTCTCTGCTGTAGGAAACCAGCAGCATCAAAGGGAGCACAGGCTTCAGTAAACACTATCTGGAAATACCAAGGAAGACAATAGGTTGAGCACAAACATTAGGTGTTATAATAAGAGCGGCAGGGACTGCGTCCCCAGCACCCGGCCGCCCGCATTGGCTAGCTTATGCCCTGAAATAATTACACGGAAACTGTATTCTTTTAAACACTGCTTGGCCCATTAGCTCCAGCCTCTTATTGGCTAGCTCTTACATATTGATCTAACCCATTTTTAATATTTTGTGTAGTACCACGAGCTGGCTTACCAGGGAAGATCTTAACTTGCGTCTGTCTGGAGTGGGAGAATCATGGCGACTCTCTGACTCGGCTTCTTTCTCCCAACATTCTGTTCTGTTTACTCCACCCACCTAAGGGCTGGCCTATAAATGGGCCAAGGCAGTTTCTTTATTAAATAAAAGTAACTCCTCCATCAATTAGGTTAAGTAAGGTCATCTGTATCTGAGTTTTACCTTGAAATTCTAAAAAAATCCTTTGTTCAAACTTAATGCTTGGTGCCCCTATTATAAAAAGGTGGGTTCAGAAACTGGCCTTTGCCAGTGTCGAAAGCCCAAACTCTGTCTGTGGTCTCAGCTAGCTGATAAACTTCTGGGCCCTGAAGTGGTTTTCTTTTCCTTTTTAAAGTTTGCTTCTGGTTTTCCTGGAATATGGTTTCTGGAATAAAGTTTGCTTCTGTTTTATTAGACTTTGGTGGTGTTCTCATCTTTGCCTGATACCCCCTGAACCTAACATTTTTGTGGCCTATACAGGAAAGTACAAACCTGGTTCTGAGGGGATCTCCTGTTGTGCCCAGAGGAAGACCACCAGAAACCAGAGCAGACTGGACTGCAAATTCCAAGGTTAATTGTACAGGCAATTACAGGTTAGTCAGGAACTTTCTCTTGTTTCCCCAAAATAACAAGGTAGGGAGAAAAGTTAAAAACTACTTTGTGGGGTTAGATTTTTAAAGGTGGGACTTCAAAGGGGCCTTTTGAAGCTGCTTTGGCATGGGTGCTCTTACCAATTGGTAAGTTTCTGGTTTGGGTTTCTCATGTCTGGACAATCTGGAGGCTCAATAAGACCTAGGGGATGCACTTCTAGTATCAGAGCTAGAGGAACATAGGGGACACTATTATTCCTCCTCTGGCCATTGGGTTATAAGGTTGCAGCCTTTAATAAGTGATATGAGATCACGTGACCCTATGTGCAGTGTTTCCCCTTCTGTGTCTGCTGGCTTCTTGTCTCCCCATTTTCACTTTCTTGTTCTATGTGTTGTCAATCTTCTTGATGTGGTTGTGTGTGAAGTAATTTCCATTATTGGAAAAGCTTCTTCCAAACCTAAGGCTCCCTGGAACTTGTCCTTTCTCATTTCCAAGATTGCAAGGAGGCTGCTGCAGTCTCTACAGCCCTGTGAAGCCAGAGTGACTTGAAACCTTCTGCTCTTTAGAATGGCTAGCTTTTCAGGTAGGTTGGCCCTCTGCAGGTAGGTTGACCTTAAGCTTATCCTTAATGTCCAGGAGGTTATTTTCAGTCATCCAGTGCACCTGAACCAAGTGCCCTATATCACAAGCCTGGTGCTACCTCCTGATACATCCTCCTTCATGGCTGAAATCCCTCCTTCCTTCCACAGAGAATGAAACCAACATTCTTCCTGTTCTACCAAAGCAATCAAAAGGAAGCACCAAATGGATCTGGTACTCCTGCTGTCTTGCCCCCACCAGCTGATCCAGACAGAGACTTTTTCCCTCCCCATATAACCATCTGCTTCACAGACAGGCTAGGAACTTCCCTCCAAGTGCTGATTCTACCACCGACTCCTTCTCACTAAAATCTTCTGTTCCCTTGCAGAGCACCTTTCCTTCACCTCCACCTCCTCCCCAAACTTCTCCTTCAGAGCACTTGTTCAGGGAAGCCACAGGGTGGCAGCATCTCTTGCTCTCCCCCTCTGTACTCTGGGACCTCCTGATGAGGATGACAACCCCCTTCCCCCCCAGTCTATTTTCCCTTTTCAACTAGTGATCTGTATAACTGGAAACTTCAGACTCCTTCCTTTACTGAGAAACCCCAAGTGCTAGTAGACCTCTTAGATACCATCCTGTTTACCCACTCCCTGACCTGGGAGGACTGTCAACAACTGCTCCGAATATTGTTCACAGCTGAAAAAAGAGATAGAATTCTGCAAGAATGCCATAAGCAAGTTCCAGGATGGGATGGTTGACCCACCGATGATGAGGCAATCATTAATGAGGTCTTCCCCCTTACGCATCCTGAGGAAGGGTGGGATTACAATATTGCTGAGGGTAGAGAACGGCTAAAAGTCTATCACCAGATTTTCATAGGTGGTCTCCGAGCAGCTGCTAGACAATTTGTCTAAGGTAAGCCAGATAAAGCAGAGGAAGAATGAGTCACCAGAAGCATTGCTCGAGTGCTTGATGGAAGCCTATCGTACATTCACTGCACTGAATCCAGAGGCTCCTGAGAACCAAATAGCAGTCAACTTGGCTTTCATCAACCAAGCAGCCCCAAATATTAAAAAGAAGCTTCAGCCACTCAAAGGATTTGAAGGTAAAAGTCTGACTAAATTGATTACCATCGCCACTGAGGTTTATCACAATAGAGAAACACCCAAGGATAAGCAAACTTGGGGACTGGCAAAAGTCTTATAGGCAGATAAGACCTGGGGCCTGATGGCCAGAGGGAATATAGACTGTTTCAAATAGTCAACGGGCTCTCCTCCATAAAAAAGGATCAATGTGCTTATTGCAAAGAAAGGAGCCATTGGGAAAAGGAATGTCCACTAAGGAAGAGGGGACAAAAAGTCCTGGAATTGGTGGTCTAGATGATTGAAGGGGGCAGTATTCAAAGCCTCTCCTCAAATCTTGGGTAACCCTAAAATTGGAGGGGTAAACTGTTGATTTCCTAGTGGACACAGGTGCTTACCATTCAGTGTTAAAAACTCCACTGGGTCCTCTATCAGACAAATAAACCAGTTCGGCTCTACAACCATGGACCACACAATGAACCATGGATTTGGGAAGGAAGAAAGTTATACATTCCTTTATAGTTATCCCTCAATGCCCTTTCTCCATCCTAGGAAGAGACTTGTTGGATAAGATGAAAGCCCAAATTTATTTCACTGAGAAGGGGATGATGACCTCCCCATGGCCCAAAGTCTATGCCTTATGCCTAGATCTGGAGGAAGAATACAGACTCTTTTCACAGACTTTCACTTGAGAGACATCTCCTATAATGGCTAAACTCCAGCACTCCTTCCCAGAAGTGTAGGCAGAAACTAACCACCAGGTTTAATGATTCAGCAGCTCCCAGTTGTAATCACTTTAAAAGCCAAGGCCCAACCAGTCAGAGTGAGGCAGTATCCCATGACCCTGGAGGCCAAGTCAGGTATTACTAAACATTAATTGGCTCCTGGAGGATGGACTCCTGGTGCCTTGCCAGTCTCTATGGAACACTCCACTTCTACCAGTTAAGAAGCTAGAAACCAATGATTTTCAACCTGTGCAACATCTTAGGGAGATTAACAAATGGGTTGAAGACATTCATGCCACAGTTCCCAACTCCTGTAATCTCCTGAGCTCCCTGTCCCCAGAGCATCAAGTGTGTTCAGTTCTAGATCTTAAGGATATCTTCTTTAGCCTAACTCTTGAAGCCAAGACTCAGCCACTTTTGCTTTCAAATGGCGCAACCAATACCGGGGCTTCAGTGGTCAGCTCACCTGGACTCACCTACCACAAGGGTTCAAAAATTCCCCAAATATCTTTTTACAAAGCCCTACATGGAGACTTGGAGGATTTTCAGTCCTCACACCTACAGGTAAGCCTCATCTAACATGTTGATGATTTTTTGATTGCCTTTAAAGACCGAGACTCTTAACTACAGACAACTAGAGACTTGCTACAGACCTTATGCCAATTGGGGTACAAAGTGTCAGCTAAAGGGGCTGGAGAGATGGCTCAGAGGTTAGGAGCACTGGCTGCTCTTCCAGAGGTCCTGAGTTCATTTCCCTGCAACCACATGGTGGCTCACAAAGTGTCATCTAAGAAGGCCCAGATCTGTGCCTCAAAAGTTACATACCTGGGACACATACTGAAGAAAGGTAAGAGACGGCTGTCACCTGCTCAAAAACAAACTATACTGGATATCCCAACCTCCAAAACCTGGAGACAAGTCTGGAGAGTTTCTGGGTTTAGCTGGATTTTGCAGACTCTGGATACCTGGATTTGCTAAACCCTTCTATGAGGCTACCGGGGGGACAAAGGAATCTTTTCTTTGGACTGAGACTCCAGATGGAGCTTTCAAAGCCATAAAAGAAGCTCTGCTAAAGGCCCCTGCTTTAGTCCTACCAGACATAAATAAACCTTTTCAAGTGTTTATAGATGAAAGAAGTGGGGTGACCAAGTTGGTTTTGACTTAATGTCTTGAACCTTGGGAGTGACAGGTGGGCTATTTGTCCCAACAACTGGATCCTGTGGCCTCTGGGTGGCCTAGCTGCCTCTGCATCATTGCAGCTACAGCCCTCCTAGTCAAAGATGCTGACAAATTGACTCTGGGCAACCCTTAATTATAACCACCCCTCATTCTATAGATGGAATCCTCAAAAACCCCTCTGACAGGTGGATGACTAATGCCCAGTTAACACACTACCAGGCTTTACTTTTGAACCCCTTTTGCGTCAGATTCCTTCCTAGCACCTCGCTCAACCCTGTGACCTTGCTGCCTAATCTAGACTCTGATGTCATCCATGACTGCACAGAGATACTTTAGCAAGTACATGGAATCTGGTCGGACTTGACTTGGCTAAATCCAGATCTCATGTACTTCACAGATGGCAGCGGCTTCATTGGAGAAGGAACCAGGTATGCAGCGGTAGCAATAGCAACACCTTCGGAGACAATTTGGGCTACCTCCTTGCCCCGGTACCTTAGCACAAAATGCTGAGCTAATTACATGGACCAAAGCTTTACAATTGACCAAAGAATAAAACTATCAATGTTTACACAGACAGTCGATATGCCTTTGCCGTGCATGTCCCCGGATCCATATATCGGGAAAGGGGCTTACTGACTGCAGAGGGAAAGACTACTAAAAACAAACAAGAAATTTTGCTATTGTCTGCCCTCTGGCTCCTGCAAAGACTGGCCATTATTTACTGCCCAGGGCATCAAAAAGGAGACTCCTACAAGGCCCGAGGCAATAAAAGAGCAGACCGGGCAACCAAGGAAACAGCCCTATATGTTGCTGATTCATTGATAATAATGCCAGATCCCATGTTGCCTGAAAAGCCAGAATATTCTACACAAGACAATAAAGACATTGCATCCTTTATGAACACTCGAGTTAAAAATGGGTGAAAGCATACAACGACTCATTTTACCAGCTGAACTGGCTAAATCCCTAATCTACCAATTCACAAGGGACACATTTAGGCCAAAGGAAATTAAAAGAGCTCCTGAGAAACTTGAGGTTTAAGATTTTCAACATGGATAAATTGTTCGAGGACTGTGTGACTAAATGCCTCTCATGCCAGGCAACTAACCCACAGAAGAAGGGTTGCTGGCTGTGTCTGGACCCCAGGCCCCTTTTTATATAGATTAGGCCTCCTGATTGCATAGCCATCATTAACACTTACAGCTGTGTCTTCAACTAACAGAACAGCTTGTCCCTGGGAGGCCTCTCTCACCCTGGAGACACATTCAAGGAGAGGCTACCTGGTTCCACTCCTACAACAATCCCTTAGACAGAACCACTTATTCAGTTGTATGTAAAAAGAAATATGTTTTCTCAAAGTCTACAAATACTTTTAACCTAAGCGACTCCCATCTATTGGTCACTCTTAGAGGATCGTGGTGTGCATTCACCATGGACATTCCTGCATAGCAACCAGTCTTTTCACCATGGGAAACTGACCTGAACTCTATGTCTTAGTACAGATTGTACCACAGATATATTACTGTGATGGGCCACCTGGCAGGGTACACTTGGACTCCTCTCTAGAGGGACAGCATAAAAGAGCAGCCCAGATCCTTGTTCCAGTAAAGGTGGGAATAAGTATCGCTAGCTCTGCCGCCATAGGAGCAGCAGCATTGATTACTAGTCAAGCCAATTATAATAGCCTTTCTAAAGCTGAGAAAAAAAGATTTATTTTGTAGCCAATCAGCTACTGCATACTTAGAAAAACAAGTAGATTCTCTGGCAGTGTCAGGAGCCATGTCCCCCCAAAAATTATTATAGGGAGCATTGCCCTGAGAAGTTTGCAGAGGGCTCCACTTCCCAATTGTATTGAGAATTGTTTTAGCCGGGCGGTGGTGGCGCACGCCTTTAATCCCAGCACTTGGGAGGCAGAGGCAGGCGGATCTCTGAGTTCGAGGCCAGCCTGGTCTACAAGAGCTAGTTCCGGGACGGGCACCAAAGCTACAGAGAAACCCTGCCTCGAAAAACCAAAAAAAAAAAAAAAAGAGAGAGAGAATTGTTTTATTGACAAAGCCTATCCCACACCCAAATTGTCTGTTAATAGAGAGCTATCTGTTAGCGGAACCCGCCTCACACTCTAACTATCTAGAGAACTAGGTGTGTCAACTTGTGAACTCCTGGCAGAGGAATCATGACCTGACCGATCATAACCTCTTGGCCTATGTGACCGGCGTGGACCATGTGGCAAGATCCCGTGCCCCAGCCCCACAAGCTCCTCATCCAGGGGCTATATAAGCTGCAACCATGACTCTAATAAACAGAGGCTTCGACAAATCTGCCTAGCCTCCTTCCTCTTATCGGCCCATGTCTTTCAGGTGGTACCTCTCCGTGACCCTGGAATAACTGACCAGCCAGGCGGGTTACAGACCCTAGACAGAGTAACTCACCAAGGCGGTCAACATGGCAGAAATGGTGCTACAAAATAAAAGAGGACTAGAGTTGCTACTCCTAAAGCAAGGAGATCTATGTGCTGCCTTGGGAAAATCTTGTTGTTTTTATGCAAACCATTCAGGTGTTATCAAAAACACTCTTCAGGAGCTCAAGGTGTGTCTCCTTAAAAGACAAGAAAAAGACACCCCGACAGAAACCATTCTCCTGGTTCCACAGGCTTTCTGACTGGTCGCCATGGTTAACAACCCTAATATCTGCCATTGCTGGTCCACTTGTTAATTTTTTAATGCTTGTAATAGCAGGACCTTGCATAATTACTGTGTTATTTAAATTTATAAGGAGTTGTGTCTCCTCAAGAGAACTCCTGATTCTCTGCTCACAATATACAGTGGTCAGAGACTTGGACACCAGTCTAATTTCAAAGACAGACCTCGACTCCGGCTCAGATGTAGACTTAGAGAAATCAAGAGCTTGAGTCAAGTCACAATTTTGAGGATGATGTCCCCCCCTCATTTTTAGGTTGGAATTTCTCTCTTTTTTGAGACTTAAGGCTGTGATTCTTTCTTAAGTTCCTCAAAGTTTAATTTTGTCTCTAGTCTATATCTGTTTCAGCAAGCCCCCACATAACTGACAGGGCACATCTAGACCTCAGCTGTTGTCTTCAACCCATGAACCCTAAACTGCAAAGAACTGATGCGTATCAAGCCATTTTACAAGAATGCAGCTTAACTCCAGCTAGGTTCCCAGTTATCCCCTCTCTACCTTTGACTGCCCTTGCAGCCTTCCTGGACCCTGACCATTTAAGCCCCATTTCAACTTGAAGCAGCTACAAAAGAGAACACTTCCTCCCAGTCCCTAAACCATGCTGAGGGAAGGCCAGGCCAAAAACATTAAGATAATCAAAATGAATCAAAGATTTGATTCAGGTAACAAATTCAAGGTGGAAAATGAAGGGTCTGGAAATATGAATGAAAATATAGAAATAGAAATATAGACACCAAAGATTAGAATGTAGAAGCTTAGAATATAGCAAAAAAGATATATAAAGAAAGCTGTAACCTAAGCAAACTACCAACAGATTTTCAAGGATCAATTATTCAGAGTGAAGCATTTTCTCAGATGCTAAAGAAGCTTCTCAGCATAGGTCATTTTACAACTAACTGTTTTATTTATATGGCCAGAGCTTCTCTCTGCAAACCAAGAGTAGTTTCCTGGCCATCCTTGATCAATGACAGATTTGAGCTGAGTTAACCTTTAGGAGACAGAGATATTTGACCTCTTGTTTAGGCATTGTCTCTGCTATGAGAAACTATTATATATTCTTAATTATAGTAATCACAATTATACAATAAGTATCATACATTACACTAAATATATATATGTGTGTATATATATATATATATATTACACATAAGAAAGAGCACGGTAGTTTTCATATCTGCCTACATTATACTTGGATCATATTTTCCTGCACTACTTGAGTCCCTCCATCACATCTTTGTGTCTGATACAATGACTTTTACAAAGACTCAGCCTCTCTTCTTCCTCATGACTCAAAAGAGAAAAAGTAGATCTTATTTCTGTTTGGGACCTGATTTGCTTCGTATAAAGCTATATCCAGTTTTAGCTACTTTCCTTATAACAGAACAGTTCAGTTATCACTGTGCTGATTGCAGGCTCTTCCCCACAGTCTCCTTCTTTATTAGGCTGTTGTTCAATTTGGTTGCTACAGATTTTACTTTAGTTCCTGGGGGAGGCCATTTTGACTGTGAACAAAGGGCTCTTCAGTGTGTTGCAGAGATGGATGTGAAGTATAGACAGGGTTTCTCTGTAGCTTCAGAGCCTTTCCTGGAACTCACTCTTGTAGACCAGGCTGGCCTCGAAGTCACAGAGATCTGCTTGCTTCCCGAGCGCTGGGATTAAAGGAATGTGCTACCAGTGCCCTGCAACCCTTTGCTAATTTCTAATTTCCTGCAGTATAAAAACTACATCCCTGGCCAGGCGGTAGTGGCGCACACCTTTAATCCCGCACTCGGGAGGCAGAGCCAGGCGGATCTCTGTGAGTTCGAGACCAGTCTGGTCTACAAAAGCTAGTTCCAGGACAGGCTCCAAAACCACAGAAGAACCCTGTCTCGAAAAACAAAAACAAACAAACAAACAAACAAAAAAAAAACCTACATCCCTGAAAGACCCTCTGGACTGAATTTCTTCAGTTTCAACGTCAGCTTTTCTATAATGTAATTTGTATCTGACCTCCAGATCACTTTCACTGAGGAGTTTGCATACATATCCTTGAAAATAACCAGCTCTTTCAGGGATCTCTTTATTATTATTATCATCATTATTATTAATTTGCATGCTCACCTCACTGCTTCCAACTCTGAACTTTGCTATTCTTCATCTACTGTTTTGGGTTTGGGTGCTTCTAGATTTCTATGCCCTTAAAGAGCATCCTTAGGTTGTTTTGGATATCTCAGATTTCATGACAGAAAATTAAGTTATAAACTTCCTGCCTAAATCTGCATTAACTTTTTTTGCATTGTGTGTCTCTGAAATTCCCCACAAGCCAAAGTTGTTGGAATTGAGCAGAACACCATGACCAGCCACATGGAAGAGGACATTCTTGAAAGGGATTTCAGGTTCTTACTATCTCTACATTGTGGTGTGTCGTGAATATTTTGGCATGGGTGTGTGGGCTCACGCAGGTCTGAGAAATGGAGACTCAGAGACACTTTGAGAAGACACTTAGCCTTTGCGGTTGCAGACAGAAACTTCCACAATACAATGCTGTGCACATACCTGATTCATGAGGTACCATGGTTTTCAGGGTTTTCCCTGAATCAAGCTTTGCATAGTCTTTGTATCCATGGAAAACTCTCAGTCAAGAATCACATAGAACAACAAAAGGTATTTGTAACCCAAAGGAAGGCCTGGGGGCTGTGTGAAAACTCAAGCCAAGCCAGGTGGAACCCAGCAGGGTGTCATTGCTAGTGGAGGTTACTTGCAATCCCTCTGGCGCCAGGCCTTCAGGACATTCTGCCACAGTGGTGCTCACACACCTGTACCCAGACAGACAAACAGAGACATGTAGGCAGAGAGAGAGAGAGAGAGAGAGAGAGAGAGAGAGAGAGAGAGAGGAAACCTAAAGAAGAGGGGAAAGAGTAATGTGATAACATTTTGTCTTTCAGAAATGATTGCTCCTATAATGTGTGAGGATCTATTATTCAACCGTCAATAATCATGGTTTTTTTCCAGCAGTATGCTAGTGGCAGGCTATGACAAATTGTAGTTGACTCTCCGCTCATTAGATCTTCCAGAGGACCCAGCACCCATGTGGCAGCTAACAACTGTCTATAACTCCAAGATCTGATACCCTCAAACACATACATGCAGGCAAGACAGCAATGAACATAAAAAAGTCGTTAAATTTTTTTTTTAAAAAACATTCATATTGATAGGATAGAGAAAAGGCTCAGTGGTTAAGAGCTGCTCTTGCAGAGGACCCAGGGTCAGTTCTCAGCACCTACATGGAGGCTCACATCCATTTAACTCCAGTTCCAGATGATCCAACTCCCTCTTCTGATTTTCATGGATACTAAGCAGTCATGATGTCCACATGCAGGTTGTGTATGTGTGTGCATGTATCTGTGTGTTCATAGTGGGCCAGAAATATGGTGAGTCAGGTAAAGGGGCTTGTCAAAGAAGCTGGTACTTAAGTTCAATGTTCAGGATTCATGTAGTGGAATTAGAACTAACTGAGTCCCACGAGTCCTCTGACCTCTACACATATACTGGGTGGCACACACCCCCCACACAAAACAATGTAACATTAACTTAAAAGCTCAAGGCTATCATGGACTACATGCTGAGTTCTAGTCTAGTTTATTATATGTATGGACATATATGTCCAACCATCACCATGATCTCTCTTCAGAGTTCCCCCACCTTGTAGCCACATCCCCAACTCCTCATCAGCTGTTACCCACTGTCTGTTGCAGAATATTCTTTTACACCGTGTGAATTTCTTTTACACCGTCTCTATTTCTGTATACCTCCCTTTGCTTCTACCTCCATGGCTTGTTGTGTAGCTGGGTGGCTGGAACCTTATGTCCTCCTCTCCTTGTTCTCTTGTTGTTGCTCATTCTCCTCCTCCTTTCTCCTTTTATACTTTCTGCCTGTGAGCCGCACCTTTCCTTGTTTCTGCCTCACTATTGGCTATTCAGCTCTTTACTAGACCCTCAGGTGTTTTAAATAGGCAAAGAATCACAGCTTTACAGTTAATCAAATCAGCAAATACAAAAGTAACACACCTGAAAATAGTATTCCTCAAGAGTCCTTAGACAATGCCTTACAGCAGGTATTCAGTGTCAGGTCTAAGCAAGGACATAGATCCCCTCAGCTATTCTCAAAAGACCCTATACTCACAGGGAGATCTTACTTCTATACCTCACTTTACTCAAGGCCAGGCAAAGAGCTGAGATAAAAGAAGAATCCGTATGGCAGGGTGGCTACCCCAAGAGGATTTGGGGTACTCTGGGAAGCAACAACTGTTGATATGGTCTTTATAATAACTTTTATTACAATAAATAATTACTTATTTATGTATTAAATTATTTGAGATAAGGTCTCATGATGTAGCCCTTGATGTCCTGGAACTCACTTTGTAGATTCCCAGTTTTTGAAATCACAGAGATGATACTGCTTATGCTTCCTGCAGTGCTGGGATTAAAGGCTTGCACCACCATTTATAGCATTGTGTGTATGTGTGTGTGTGCCTCCGTGCATTCACAGATGCCAAGGTGTACATATGGAGGTCAGATGGCAACTTGTGGGAGTTCATTCCACCATGTGGATCTTGCAGAATTAACTCAGGCTACCAGGCTTAGTGGCAAGCGCCTTCGTCTGCAGTATCATCTTGCTGGTCCTTGTTGATCTACTCTGACAGAGCCAGGATTCCCTGTGACGGGCTACTGTCTTAGCAACCACAGGGAAGTAGTAGGTAGCTTCAGAAAGGGCTAAGAACCCCATGTCATGGTGCTGTGAAGGAGGGCTGGACCCTCATCCAAACAGGTTTTTTTTTGACTAGCCAGCAGGAGATGGCTTCTGGTTCACAGATGTTTCCTGGGCTGGGAGGTGCTAGGGGTAGGAGTAGAGCTGAAGCCCAGGATCCTCGTCTCCATTCTTGTCCCAGTGTTGTGAGGCATCTTGGAGAGACAGGAAGACCTGGGTAGGATACTCAGACCTCCCAAGCACACACAGGAACCTCCCATGCACTCCAGGGTGAGCAAGCAGACCCTAGTGGATCTGTGGGTGAGGGAGCTCTGCTGTAGGGTTATCTCCTCAAGCTATAGTCTTCTCTTTGCCAGCACTCTGGAAGCCAAGGTAGCATTGACAGGGCAGGAAGCCCCAAACCACAGCTCAGAAATGGAGCCTAACCCTGGCTGAATGTGCTGGCTATTGTGTCCACTGATGCTGGGATAGAGGACACCCAGACCACCAGTGTCTATGATGATGGAAAGAGTACCAGGGGAGGCCATGGTGAGTGACTGTTCCTTGACAGGGTAAATCCGAAATAAAGCTATAGCCTTAGGTCCCTATACCCTGAGCCTTTTGGGCTCAGGTATATCTTTCCATTCACCAGACCAGGGTTCCTGGGTGCTGGAGTGGGGATACTAAGTCACCCAGAATGTCTAAGACTCAATAGGTTACCCTCCCAGGATCTTGTGTCCCCAAAGACAGCGTATGTGGAGGCCCACAGAAATGGCTCTGCTACATCTTGATATAAGGTCAGAGAGTTCAAGCATATTATTGATCCTTCAAGGTCATACAACAGGATGTTTGGCCTAAGATGTAGCTACTGAGTGTTTTGTTTCAAATTACAGGATGTTTGACTTAGGGCATAGCTGTTCGATGTTTTGAACATTAAGGAAGTAATCACTCTTGTTTTTTCCTTATATCGTGATTTAAAAAAAACAGTCTTTTGTCCTCCCCTTTGGCTTGGGGTATAAAAGGGCTAGAAAAATTAACTCGAGGCAGATTCCATATTCATTCAAATGCCTTCCTGACTCTGTCTTCAGACTTTTGTGTTTTCTTTCCTCAATCCACACTCCACTTTTCAGAAACATAGGCACAAGTCAGCTGGACCAAGACAAATGGTGCTGGATGTTGGGGCTTGAGAATGGGATTAAAGTGATGAACACCACAAATTAAAAGTGAGCACTCAGATAAAAATGAAGTAATGGCATGCTGAGTGACTCAGGAGTAAAACTGTAAATATATAGCAAAGGCTTTTGTACTCTTGCTGAGCTTCTATGTGTAGGTTGTATGTTTGTTCTGTTCCTATTACCAGAGACATCATTGTAAATATATATGCATTTATAAATAATATTTTTATCATTGGCCTTGTGTGTTGGTTACAGTGTAATAATTTTGATATTCCCAAATATGTATAATGTCTATGGTTATTGTATGGGCAGCAACTTCTCAAGGTCACAGTTGTTGCATACTTGCTATGGTGAGGTCTACAAACTCTGTTTAAAGCTCTAACACTGTTTGTTGCATAGCTTATGTAGAGAAGGACAAGGGCAAAGAGACTGACCTGCTTTGGGGGATGACTGGCAGAGCGTGGCATGAGCCCTGCCCCATGGGATACCAATTGTGCGGATGGACAAACAGACAGACAACACCTTATTTGACCTCTTCCTCTGCCTGAGGCTGACTACCAGCAATCAAAATTCCTCTTTGGCTCGTCTAATTTTTGCTTAACCAATTAACAGTAAATACCTCATCCTAATGCAAGATTTCCCATTTTACCTTTATCAACCACCATGCCTATGGGCTGTGTCTATCTCTCCTCTATTGAGAGGCAGGTAGTCCTTTGTTCCTCTGGAACAAATATCCCTGCCCCCATTCTCTTGTTCCCTTCCCCTTCTCTCTCATCTTCTATCTCCTGTGTTTGTTTCTTACTCACTGCCCTCTGTTCCTTGGATGCAGAGAAATCTCCTTGGTGCTGAGAAGTTTACCTTGGGTATCCTGAGCAGATAACATTTTTCTTTCATATACTGTATCCTTTTTTTTCTTTTTGAGACAAGGTCTCACTGTGTAGCCCTGGCTGTCCTGGAACTTACTATGTAGACTGAAGAGTCCAAGAATAAGAAAATAAAAATAAAGATTTTAGAAATAAGAATGTATAAAAAATATAAAGTTATAAGTCCAGAAAAATGAGAACAGACTGTCAACAGTTTTCTTGGCAGATCAATGATCAATCATTTACAGTGAGCTATTTTTTCAGATGCTTAAGAAGCCTCCACTCATGCCACAGTCCCCATCCCCTATAATCTCCTGAGCTCCCTCTCTCTGGAGCTTCAAGTGTATTCAGTTCCCAATCTTAAGGAAGTCTTCTTCAATTTAACACTTAAAGCCAAGAGTCACCCGCTTTTTGCTTTCAAATGGGACAACCAAGACCAGGGCTTCATTGGTCAGTCACCTGGACTTGCCTGCTGCAAGGATTCAAAAATTTCTCAACTGTCTTTGACAAAGCCCTACAATGAGACTTAAAGGGTTATCAGTTCTTATACCTGGAGGTTTCTCTGAGCCTCAGGCCCTTTTGGATCCTATTCTATCACTTCTAGGATTTCAGGAATATAACAGGAGATTTTGCCAACCTTCCCTGTGCCTCTTTTCCTCAGGACTCCAGGCTTCAGCAGGCTTCTGTCTGTGCTAGCACTGCAGGCAGCCAGGGAGAGGATCGCCCCTCCCCCCACAGGAACTGCAGTCTCAGACCAAGGAGGAGCCAGGAGGACAGAGGTGAGCAGAGACGACTACAAGGCCAGGTACCAAGGATGGCCACTGTCCATCACTTCTCCTGGATGATAATTGGTTTTGGCCTCACAAGATGACTCCTGCTCCCAAGTGGCACAATGGGAAACACCAGAGCAGGGAGGGCAGCTGCAGGAGCAGACCCACCAGGAAAGTACAAATGGCCTGCAGCCCCTCCCCCTGCCTAAAAATTCAACTGGAAAGAAAAGTTTTGTCTGGTTTAAATGCATAAACATGACCACCAACTGTTTATTTCTAATATGTAAGTTAACCATGTTTAGTGTGTACTGGCTGTAGCCCTTACTGACTGCCCAAGCTTAAAATTTACCTCTAAATGTTCTGATTATTGTCTGATATAATCACTTTTCTTTACCTTCTCAGGAGACAGTCTCAGTGTGGTATACGTGTTCTGCTAGTACCCAAAGAATGGTTATCCCAATTTCTTTACTAAACTTTATAATTAATATATATATATATATAATCTATATATAATCATCTATAATTAAAAGGTTTTATTTTGATACTAAAAGAGTTTCAATTCAAAATCATTATTTTTGACTAAATTTGACTAAAATGTAAATATGACTAAATTATAAGTCATAGTCTTATAAAAGCTGCTAATGCTTTGTTTGTCATAGCCAGAACCTGGAAACAACCTAAATGCCCCTCAACTGAAGAATGGATGAGGAAAATGTGGTACATTTACACAATGGAGTACTACACAGCAGAAAAAATAATGACATCTTGAATTTTGGAGGAAAATGGATGTAGCTAGAAAACATTATTTTGAGTGAGGTAACCCAGACCCAGAAATAATTATCACATGTACTCACTCATAGGTGCTTTTTAAGCATAAAGCAGAGAAAACCAGTCTACAAACCACAATCCTGGAGCACTTCGATAACAATGAGGATACTAAGAGACACTTACATAGATCTAATCTACGTGGGAAGTAGAAAGTAGAAAAAGACAAGATCTCCTGAGTAAATTGGGAGCCTGGAGACCTTGGGGGAGGGTTGAAGGGGGAGAGGGAGAGGGAAGAACTATGTGGTAAGGCAAGACTTTGTGTTCAGGGTCTTGATGACCCTCAACACCAGCATACCCTTGACACTGATTCTGGATTCCACAAAGTCAAAACTCAGACAGGTTCTGGTTTCTGGAACATGGAAGGCCTAGGTTTAATCTCCATCATGACATCATAACCAACAAGCCAGGTTAGATGTGGTGACCCAAGTCTTTTATCCCAGCCTTCCTTAGTCAGAAGCAGTTGGATCTCTGTGAGTTCCAGACCTGCTAGGGCTATGTAGAGAGAACCTGTCTGGAAAGGATAAAGACAATTCCATAATGGAATATTGGTCTTTTGAAAACAAATCTAGAAATTCTGTTCATTAAGACACAAGACTCCAAAGCTACAGAGAAACCCTGTCTCGAAAAACCAAAAAAAAAAAAAAAAAAAAAAAGACACAAGAACCACTGGCTGCAGCTGCTGACAACTGGGTGAAGAAAAAAAAAACCCTCAGACTCAATAATGAGAAAATGTTCAATTTAGAAAATATCTGAACAGAAAAGTCAGCAATGCTATGAGAATTTAATGGCCAACAGTGGGGCTGTGAAGATACTTGGAGGGTCCAAGCAGTCACTCTGTAAGCCTGAAGACCTCAGTTTGAATTCTCAGCACCTACATAAAAACAAGATCTGGAATGCCTTGCTCTAACCTCATCAAGGGATGAGTTACACAAAAAGATCCTGAGAGCTGATAGTTCAGTGAAACCCTTGTCACCGAAGGAAGATATATGATATTTCACTCTGGTATCCACATTTGCACACGTAGTTATACAATCTGGCATAGGCACACCTTTCTCTCTCTCTCTCTCCCTCTCCATCTCTCTCTGTCTCTCTGTCTGTCTCTCTCTCACACACACACACACACACACAAGAAAAAGGCAAGCAATTGTTATAGGGCAATGGCCAGAATCAACTGATGTCCCAGGAGGACCACTCCAGTGTGCCTGGAATGATGTGGCAATTTGAATAATCACTGGGTAGGTTTGGTGATGCCAAGTGTCTGAGTCCCATATGAGCTAGCTTCTGGGAGGAATGGAAACACAGCACAGCCTGAACATCCCTAATCTGAAATCTGAAATTTGAGAACACTGAATTTCAAATCCAGGTGTTCACCTGTGCCTTACTACGGAAAAGGGCTGCTCAAGTAGAAGTGACTTCACTCAGGATATGGAGATGAGATCCTCTAAGAATCTTCAACCACTGAGAAGACACGACCCTCTCCCACACCTTCTGGAGATGCATTCAACCTCAGGAGAAAGCTGCAGCATTGCCATGACAACATAGACACTGAAGACTTCAGCCCAAGCTAGGGACCACTTGATGGGTGTGGGGGGGGGACTGTGATCAACCCTTCAAGGCAGCATCAGCAACAGGGTGAATAGAAGCAGGGATTTCCCTCAAGCCAGACATCCAGTCAAACACCACCCTCCCCAGGGCACAGGCCAGGCAGAGGCAAACATAACATTCTGATTATCATAAACCAAGATTTTAGCAGGAGATGACATTGTGTGTACTCAGCGGTAGGCCCTGACTTTGCCAGACAACCAGGAGCCAGAAGTACCATGCTCCAGGGGTGAGGTGACACTATAGGAATGAACTTGCAGCTGACTGAACTCTCCAGGACACTCCCTGACCTGAACATGTTTTCCCCATTCTCTCTAAGCACTGCAGCTGAAAATATCATACAGGAAGTTCCAGAGGTGAACACCACCAAAGTTGTACATTTAAACCATTCTGGTTGGGATAGCAAAATCTCCCATGCCATCTGTGCCTGTGACTCACATCAAACGCCCGCTCTCAGTGCCCATCACCAGGAGCCACTTAGGTTATGGAAGGGATGGTGCTGAAGGGGAGACTTAACATAATGTGGCCCCCAAATCAGGAGGGGGCACAAATAAGGTGCAGGTGCTGAACATAGAGACTTTCTAACGCTGAGACTTGTGACTGTGCCCCGAACCTGGAGGCAGCAGTGGTGCCTGGCAAAGGTCCAAAAGGTGTCCTCCTGAATCAGGCTGTGGCTGCCCATGTGTCCTCTACTCATAGTGGTTCCAGGAGTAAAGGACTCCATCGCCTTCCCAGTTTTCTTCTCAAATTGCAGGTATTGGACTGAACCACTCTTCCTTCAGCAAATGACACAGTGTCATAGAACATGAATGCTGCAGCATGAAGACACCGAGCATGAGCAGGACCCCACAATGGAGAGTAAAGTACCCCCCTTCTTCAGACTGACTCCTTCAACCTCCCCAGGTATGCCCAGGGCAGCTACTGCATGTATAACCTTTATAGGATACTTAGTGTTTACGAGACATTCATAGAATGCCCTTGCATGCAGTTCCTTGGAGTAGGAGAAAAGAGCAAGTAAAAGATAGGAACATCCTAGAAAGTGAAAGCCAGGGGCCACTGGGATGGTTCATTGTGTAGAGGGCATAACTGGTATAGCTCAGTGGGTAGAGGGCTTGCCATCCATCCTCACAACCTCAGTTCAATCCCTGGAATCAAAGTGGGAGGAGAGAAACAACTCCCAAGAGCCATCGTCTGACCTCTACATGTGCCGCATGGCATCTCCCCCAACACCCCCAAGTAAATTGGTGTAATTTTTAAAGGGGGCAGGAGAGATCACTTGGTGGTTGAGTGCTTGATGCCTCTGCATCAAGGTCCCAGTACCCACTGAGGGTCACAGCCATTTCAGTTCTTAGGATTCAGTGCCCTCTCTGGCCTGCAGGAGCACCTACATTTATGTACACATTCCCCCACCTCCCTGTAACACCTGATTTTGTGTTACCCCCCCTTTTTAATGTGTCCTGACCATTTGTATTGAAAACAATTTTTTTTGTCTAGCTCCACCTTCACTCTTTTTAAGGGCAGAAACAATTACCTGACTCATGAGGTGAGTGCCATCAATGTCCCTTGTATAACTGGATAAAATCATTTAAATTTTCATTTTTATGGGGGCATAGAGCCTCTTGAGAGTACTTGTTAAAATTTTTAATAGGCCAATCACTTTTTCTTTCTTTTTCGAGTCAGGGTTGCTCTGTGGTTTTGGAGCCTGTCCTGGAACTAGCTCTTGTAGACCAGGCTGGTCTCGAACTCACAGAGATCCGCCTGCCTCTGCCTTCCAAGGGCCAATCACTTTATGACTGGCATAGCTGAGTTCACATCCCCAAAAATGTGACAGGTGGTCAATAAACTCAGAATAAGGTTTTGAAGGCCCTTGAAGGGTCTTAGACAGTTGTTCTCCTGTTCCTTTGTTAGGAAAAGCTTTCCACGCATTACCGCAACTCAGCATTAACAGCAGGATCGTAAGTGATCTGTGCTTCTAAACCAGCATACTGTCCTTTACCAGTTAACATGTCAAGGTTATGCTTGGGGAGGGGAACCCATTACAATCCTCCTGTACTTTACCTCTCCACAATAATTTTCTCTCAAAAGACAGGCTTGGCAAAGATGCCTTTTTTTTCTTACTAACTTTTTTATTAGTGTAATCTCCTTTCTTAAAGTTTTTTTATCTTTTATATTTCTTTTAGTACTCTTAACTTTCTGCTCCTCAAAACTCTTAATAGAACTCACAGATTTCTATAAATCTCCTTAAAGGTTTTGTTTAAATTTTTTAATTGTTCTTTTACTTTACTTCATCACTGAGAAGAGCATCTCTAAGCGTCATAGTGAAAATATTGCTATGGGAAATTCTTCTGGCCCTCACTCTTTTAGTGCTTTTACCTTTACCTGCTCCCAATCAGTAATATTAAAACCTCCTGTGTGTAGAAACCAGGGACTAAACCTTCTCAAAAAATTAGGCAATTAACTACCTTACACAAAAGAAAACTGTCATAAGGAACTATTGTGCTGTCTACTTTTAATACCGATGCCTTCCTTGCCTTGGTTCTCTAAAAGCACTATCAATTGGCCCTTTAACAGCCATCAATATTGAAACAGAATTACTTGCACCCATTACCAATACACCCTCACCATTTAATTTTTTACTGCTGGCCAGCCTTCCGAGGGCCACTTCTCAGGGATCCCTACTTCCCGATCTCACTGATGGGTCTCTGACTGTAATTTCTGATCATCCTAGCAGGGCCTCCAATTGTAACACCCAATTCTGTGTTACCCCCTTGGTACAGTTTGCGTGCCACTGTACCGTACATGAGTAGGAAAAGGGCCTGGAGATTGAAAGAACACACAAAGAGACCTGGGTCATTTGAAAGGAAATCAGCTGAATGCCAAATGCTGCTTATTTAACCTTGGGGAAATCCTTATATACCTCTCTGCTGTAAGAGGATTTCTACCCAGGCAGGTGGGAAATTACCACACCAAAGATGGAGTCAACAATGCCCTACATCTAATCACCAGGTGGGGCAGAGGGAGCACAGGAACAAACAATGTTTTAGCTGGCTGACCAGAAACTGTCCTCAAGATGAACCCCAAGAACAAGGTAGACTGGGCCCTATACCTCTCACTCAAACAAAAACAAAAAAATTAAAAACAACAAAACTCCACACCATCTTGTATTGGTTCCTCCCTGGTGGGGTCTGTCTGGTTTTTGCTTCACCCTTTGCCTTAGTCGGGATTATTATTGCTGCTATGAAACACCATAACCAAAAAAAAAAAATAGCAAGTTGGGAAGAAAATGGTTCATTTGGCCTAAACATCTATAACACTGTTCATCATTGTAGGAAGTCAGGACAGGAACTCAAACACTGCATGAACCTGGAAGCAGGAGCTGATGCAGAGGCCATAGTGAAAAACCCTCGTCTTCAAGAGCGGTGTGAGAAATCCCCCAGTCTCAATAATTCAGGTCAACAGATGCAATCAGCAAGAGGTGTCTTTATTGATTACACAGGCACCTGAGGGTGCAACAGTAGCTTACGCCAACTGCCCACCCTGGGCAAACTCAAACAGCCATATTTATAGGGAAAAATGATTACATAAGAGGGTAGTATAGCACAAGCATTTCATTGGCTCTCAAATTGGTGGGCTTAGCTCATCCTGGGAATGGCCCCATGTCTATTCTTGAATTTCCCCAAAAAACAATAAAGACAGATAAAACACCCTGTAGCAAGTTGGCAATTTAGATAGGATGTCTTGGGGGTGGAGTATACCTCTCCTTAGCCTAGTCAGTGAGTCTGCAACCCATAGATATCCAGTTTTAACATCGGCTGAGCCCGGGGCCCAGCTAAATTTTCAGCAGAATTGAACATAGTATGTGGGCATGGGCGTCTTTCAAGTATGGGGGGGGTCTTTCAAGTATGGGGGTCTTTCATTCTCCCCCCCTTGGGTTTTATCATAGATAGAATCTTATATCCATTCATCTTGCTCTGGGGTCTGGCTGGCCCCAGGGTCCGTTTGCCTAAGCACATGGTATTGCTGAGTGAGGATCATTGTCTGGATAACCGTTAGCCTGTCCTTAACAAATTGGACTAGCCTGTTAAGGATACAGGGCCCAAAGGTCAGTATGAGCATCAAAATAATTATAGGACCCGTGATTGTGGAGATAAGGGTTGTAAACCAGGGAGATCGATTAAACCAGCTTTTAAACCAATTTTGTTGTGATTCAGATTCCTTTTGACATTTGGCTAATCTATCTTTGAGTTTGTCCAGGGTTTCAGTTACTATTCCTGTCTGATCAGCATAAAAGCAACATTTTTACTTAAGTGTGGGGCATAACCCCCGTTTTTAAGAAATAGCAGATCCAGTCCCCTCCTGTTTTGTAGGACCATTTTAGACAGGGAGGAAAGAGAGTTTTCTATCAGGGAGAGGAGTTTTCGAGGGCCTGCAAATCTGCACTAGATATATTGAAGGTAGGTCAGCTTGTTTCCTTGTATCAGTGCAGCAGCCCCTGTTTCTATTTCTGCAGTAACCCCGCCTACCCCCAGTAGCATAGCCAAAGTCAAGGTAATGGGTTTTCTCTTGGAGCAAGAGCTGCCTTCAAAAATAGTCCAGGACAGTCTCAGGGGCATGATAGGTAATGTGGGGCAATATCTGTGCCAATATACAATAGTCTGCAATTTGGTCAAAAACCTGGGTTGGCACACATGGAGTTAGGCCCAAGTTACAAGCCCATCATGTCCCAGCGGGAGGAAGCAGGTAATAGTTTTCCTTGGGGAGTGTCAATGTGTGGTTACAAAAAGGTTGATAAGTTCGGGGCACAGTTCCTCAGCATGTTTTTCTTTTTATTTGAGGGAGGGTTATCTTGTGTATGTTCTGATGCTTGCAGACTCTGGGATGCTGCTGGCATAAGTTATATTTCATAATAAGGGGGCTAGGGGCCATGCAGAGCCAGCAGGCTTGTGTTAACTCTGGCTGAGTGCAGTTAATGGCCGAGGATGCTCCCTCTATCAGATTGTAATCTCTCCCCAATATTAGGAGGCGAGGTGGTTACTTTATCCAGCTTTGACAATCCTGCTTTCCTTGGGGGGTAAAAGAAATATTAAGGGGAAGACAGTATCCCGTGGTGCAGGACCATTTACCTGTTCCATGCCTGTAGTCCCCTGTTTTTAGTATTTTTTAAGGGGGGGTGGGCTTTTTTTTAACCATGGTGGACTATAATCTTATCCCAGGAGAAGGATGGGTTTCAATATGCATCACCTGTGGTTTCGAATCCCCAGGTAATGTAAAAATATTTCCCAAGGCCTCCACATCGGTGGGCAGTAGCCTGATTTCTTCCATCCTGGGGGCAGACATAAAAATCAAGTGGAGTAAGAAGACACTGCCTAATAAGATTGGAACAGCCTTCTACCCCATCGCCTCCTGAGGTTGGTTCCATATTAAGTGTTAGCTGATCATGTTTAAAAGCAGCTATGTCTCAAGTCCCAAGTGCTGCAGCCAGCTGGCAAAAATCAGGGCTAAGATTGGGCCACCAGGCACCAGGAGGGTAAAGGCCAGTGACAGACCAGACCATATCCCCCAATTGGGAGAACACCTGCCAAGTAAGTTGTTTGGGTATGTGAGGGCTCCCCGAGACCCTGGCATCTAGGACAAGGAGGGCCAGGGTCATGATTAATATTAGGCCCTGACAAGTCTTATCTTTAATGGGTTTTGAGTGCGCTGGAGCCTCCATAATGACCCCAGGTTCTGATTGCCGGTGAGGTGTCCTGGCTGGGCCGCTTTGACATGTGATGCGTGGATCCAGGCAGCAATTCCGTCAACCTTTAGGGCCGTGGGGGTGGTCAGGAGCACGGTGTAGGGTCTTTTCCAGCGGAGTTTAAGATTCTTAGTCTGATGTCTCCAGACCCAAATGGAGTCACTGATCTGGAAGGGATGTGGCATCAGGGATATACCTAGTCCCTCTTTGTAAGTAGCTGTCAATGGTTTCCAGACCTCTTGTTGCACCAACTGCAATCCTTGCAGATGGGCCTGCATGAAGGGGAGGTGGCAAAGTCAGAGATATCAGCATCAAAGAAAGCAATGGCTGGAGGAGGACCTCCATACAGGATCTCAAAAGGGGTTAATCCATGTGGTCCCAGGGTGTTTTGAACCCAGAACAGAACAGAGGGAGGGAGGTCTGTCCAGTCATTTTTTTTATTTGCTGGTCTCCAGGGCCAATTATGACAATTTGTGAAAATTTTTCTTTAGAATTTTTTATCCTATCTATCTGACCTGAGTTTTGGGGCATGTAAGTACAATTTCCAATTGATCCCCAATGACTTACCTGGGCAACAAAGGCAGGTCTATTATCAGACATGATTACCTTGGGCATACCAAACCTGGACATAAGATTTCTATGATCTTCTTAGCCATTACATTGGTTATCTCAGTCCTGGTCAATGTATGATGGCTATCTTTATCCTCTGCCATGTAGAGCTTGTATCAAAGTCATAAGTTCAGCTTTCTGGGAGGGCTGACATCCCTTCAGGGAGGCTATTGACCTAGATCATTTGCTCTTTGTCCGCCATTGCTGCCCCTGCCTTCCACTTACCTTCAGTTTTGTATACCGGCTTGGCTAGGACCCCAGCCTTGTGCCCCAGGCAAGCTTCGCCATCATTTCTGACTCTGCCTGGCACAGCTCAGCCTGTTGTTCTGCCAGCTGCCTGTCCTTTCTGCAGATGCTGGTAGGGTCTGTAGTCCATTGATGTGAGCATGGCACAGGAGCAGCAGCCCGGTGCAGGAGGGCACCTGTGTTAGCATTGTGAGCGCTCTATCACAGTCTGACATGGGTCAGGGGAGCAAGATTGCAGGGTGAGCGGCCAGGGTTCATGTGGGCTTTAGGGTAAGCACAGCACCAAGGCAGTTGCTAGGAGGCTAGGATTTCTCCAGAGGTGATGGCAGGGGGAGGTGGTCTTCCTCGGTGAGGAGGGCATGGCAGAGGCAGATAAGCAGCTTGCATCTCCTGCAGAACTGAGAACAACAGGGAAGACGAAAGTCCCTCGTTTGGTCAGCAAAAGGCTTTGATCATACATTCAGAGGTGACCAGGGAGGAACGAGTCATTTATTTGTCCTTTTTTCAAATTTATAGTTTGTAAGGTGTCCAGTTTGTTTAATGGCTGTTTTAACCATTTTTAAAGAGTGCTCAGTTCTTGTGTCCCTTAGAAAATCTATAGAGGTATCTAATGTCCTTTTTCTTGTCATAAGCACATTGGCCTTTGTCCAAGGGGGTGTCTCTGTCCATCTTCATTTGTCTTTGATCTTCTGTTGCCCAGGCTCCTTATCTGTCTGAGTCCTGCCTTTTTTTTCTTGTGCTTCACGCCTTTCTCTTTCTCTGTCTCCCCAAATTTTGCAAGCTATCACCTTGCAGCCTATCTACCTGCTGTAACTTTTCTCTTTATATCTGATGTTGACTGTCCTATGAAGGCCATGGCTACCACTACCTTAAGAGGTTGTGTAAAAATGCCTGTAAACCTCCATTAAACATTTAAGGAACACAGATTCTAACTGGCCCCTGGAAAACCTCTCTTACCTTGGCCAAATTAGTGGGGTGCCTTGCCCCTGAGATTTGCCATGAGCCCGGCATTTTGACTGTCAGTTTCTCGCTTTAAGGATTAATTAGACATCATCATGTAGAAGAATGAAGATAGATCCATATTTATCTCTTATGCACAAAACTAAAATCCAAACAAATCAAAAGACCTTAACATAAAACCAACAACATTGAACCTTATAAAAAAGTTTTAAATATATTTTTAAACATAGCCTCAGTGGCATGGACACTTAGAGATAAGCAATCAATGTATAAGATCTCTAGAACTGGGAAACTTTTTGTATAACAAAGGATATAATTAACAGAACATAATACCAGCCTGTAGAATAGGAAGATATCTTTATCAATTAATTTAAAACCATATAAAGAACTTAAAATGTAATCGTCATGAAATCAAATATTTTAATAAAATTATGTTACGGACCAAAACTGTAAACTCTCAACAAATGAACTTAGAATGACTGAAAAATATTTAAAATTTGCTTAAATATAACATCCTTTGATATAGATATAAATAATTTACATTGGTATAGATTTTAAGGTCAATTTTGTTATATGTATATGTATTTTTGATCTTGATTAAGGTATTGTGATTGTGTAGTTCATTTAAAAATGTAATGTATAATTAGAAAATATAGGTTGCTAATAGATAATCATAAATAATAGTCAAGCTTGTAGTCATGTTAGTTAGATTTTCTAGATGTACATAGATATATTTCAGATAGACATTCTTCATATCTTTCAAAGGCTACAAAATATGACATTTAATGTTTTAATAACTTAGGGCTTTTCATAACAATGAGACACATCTGCTCCTGTCAACACCAATCTACTTCAAGAGGAAGATGGGCATTAAAGAGGATCCTTATGGAGTTTGATAGCCATTTGGGCATAAAACTGCTCATGCCTGGACTGTTACATAAACTGGACACAGAGAACCCACAAAAAAAGGACTGCTAAACTTGCCTAAAGGTGAGATGGTCTTTCGGGGTTCCTGACTCATAAAAGAGTCTACGAGACATTCTACAGGACACAGCAAAAAATGACTAAACTGTCTTTAAAATTTTTTGTTCTATAAAAAAAATCTGCTGGATACTATAGGCCTAAAGGCTAAAGATAAATGCCCCAACAGTACAAAAAAACTTTGGGTGACTGTCCAGACAATGAGATGTCTCTGTCATTTCTAGAGTTTTGGATCTCTTGTTTGCTTAGGTAATATTATATCCTTCTGGAATCTTTAATAAAATTAAAAAATAAATAGATAGTTATAGTTTTCCTTAGTTATAATAAAAGATAAAGTAGATATAAATATTGTAACTGTAATTCTTGCTTAATAACTGTTTTGTTATATGTAATTTTACTATGTTAAAGTTAAAGTCTTTTTTGTTTAAACAGAAAAAGGGAAAATGATGGAGGTGGGTCATCTTTCTATCTGTTGTTTCATTGGTTAAGTAATAAAGAAACTGCCTTGGCCCCTTTAATAAGACAAAAAATTAGGTAGACAAAGTAGACAAAACAAAATGCTAAAAAAAAAAAGCCGAGTCAAGAGTCGCCATAATTCTCCCACTCCAGACAGACACAGGTTAAGATCTTTCCTGGTAAGCCAGCTCATAGTACTACACAAAATATTAAAAATGGGTTAAATCAATATATAAGAGCTAGCCAATAAGAGGCTAAAACTAATGGGCCAGACAGTAATTTAAAAAATACAGTTTCCATGTAATTATTTGGGGACATAAGCTAACCATACGGGCGGCCGGGTGCCGGAGACACAGCCCTGCCGCTCCTTATTACAACAATCCTTAATCATAAGAAAAATGTAAATCAAACAATTTTAGATTTTTATCTTATCCCTGTAAAAATAACATTATTTGACAATTTATGTTTAGGGGAATGTGGGATAAAAATCCTCCATTGCTCATAAAAATGCAAACTGATACAGCTACTTTGAACATTAGTATGGTGGATTTTCAGAATTAGGTAACATATTACCTTAAACTTAGCAATATCCCTTTTGGGCCTATTTTACATAGCAGAATTATTTTATCATAGACAGAACCTAAAAACAACCCAAAATGTACCTCTTTTATATCAATAATAAATAAAAATCATCATGTTCTTAAATAGCCATAAACATTATAAAGAATCAAAAGAGCCATTCATCATTTAGCAACATCATCATTGTGGACATAGTGGGGTGAGAGGCTTTAGTTGATCTTTGCCATGAGTGGCACCTCAGAACCCCCATCTCATCATAAGCATTGCAAGCTGTCAAATTCACATCTAAACATGAGCTGACTTAGAAGCTCAGCTGGGCTGTTTACATAGCAATAGTTCTTGAAGACAGTGTAGTCCTGTACCCATCTAAACAGAGCTGGGGATTTATTTACTTATTTATTTTGCATACACTGCATAGTAAGAAATATAGAAACTATCAATCTGTATTTTTTTAGCACTCATTTTTAAAATTATATTTATATAGTATCTTTGATGATAACCCTAGCTGTCATCTCATTTAATGAAAGTCATTTCTAGACAAGATTGTAATGATAAGCTATGACAAGGCACAACTGTTAACCCCAATCTCTTGCCTCACTTTTGAATGTTTGTGAATACCGTTGCATTCATCCCCATCTTGAAGACAGCTACATTACCAGCTCATGGTCTCAGTACACGATACTCTATTTTTAAACACTGTCCTCATTTTATTTTTTTGGATCTATTTGCTTTTAACATTAAATATGGTCTATTTAAAATAGCAATCCTGGTAGCTCAGCAAGCAAGTTGGGTATCTGACCCCAGAAAAACAGCCTAAGGCAGGTTCCCAGGCTTACTGGCTCCTATGGGGAGGAATTAGCACCAGCTTGGACCCCCACTGGCATGTGTGTCTCCACAGGAGGCCTTAGTTCCTTGGCCCTGGCACTATCACCAGCTGCCTCCCCTGGGCAAGGGCCACAGATCTTTGGCATGAAGTTTAACATGGTATTTGCAGAAGGGAGGCTGCCACTTAGTCCCTAGCACCTTAATTTCCAGGGAAAACAAGACTTCTCTTTGAAAAGGAGACCCCCAGGACCTGGCTCTAGCCTCAGCCATCCACAGTGAGTTCCTAGATGTACAGCACAAGCTTTCCATAACTCCATTTTAGTACTCACAGCAACCTAGTAGCTTTTCTCTGAATGGAATTCCAGAGGCCCCATGAGGAATCCATTCTAGGACACTTATCAGGTCAGGATTGGTCGGCCATCTGGAAGCCTCAACTCAGTTCCTCGGGTATGCCACATTGTTCACTAGAGAGGCGACTCTTGAGCCCTTATACTAAGCCCAAGGATTGCAAGAGCACTAGGCTTGGCTGAGTTGACATCGGTAAAAGCTAGCTTTTTCCAGCTAAGAGGGCTCTCCCATTAGTGAGCTCCCATAGCTGAAACCTGTGGAGAATTTTCTCCGGGCCTGCCTTTTCGCCCATGGAGAGGCCCCACAGCGGGGATCACGGCTGCCCCCTAATCCGACGTGGCCAGGGTGCCCTGCCACATCACGCCCTGCGGCAAAGATTGCTCGGGCTGTCTCCGCTCCCTCCCCGAGAGACCTGTACTCTCCAGCAATCCAACTGCAAGCAGGACGGTTCAGCGGTGCAGCCCCAGGCATGGGAAGGGGCAGACTGCCAGCATTTCTTTTGGATTTTCACAGCTGGGTCTGCAGCTTTTTTTTAAGAGTTAGGGTCACAGAGGTAGTTACATATTGCCCCATGGTATCAGATTTAAACTTGAGTGCAAAAGACATAACATAAAATTAAAAACACGAAACATAAAACAAAGCTAACAAAGACAGCACAGACAGCAGACCAGAAGCTGCGCAGCAACAGACCGGCATAAAGCCAAGTTCAGACGGAGGCGCAGAAGCGAAGTGTCTCCGATCCTCCAACAGGGTGGCCTGATCACCCTCAGATACAAATTGGACCCAGAAAAATCAGGCCCCCGGAATCCCTGGCACATCTGCCAGGTGGCTAGTGAGGAGTACAGAACTTGTCAGCTCCCTCCTTCACTTAGCCTATGGAGCGTTTGTATGTACAAACGACTTTAAACGATCCCTGGCACATCTGCCAGGTGGCTAGTGAGGAGTACGGAACTCGTCAGCTCCCTCCTTCACTTAGCCTACGGAGCGTTTTTATGTACAAACGACTTTAAACGATCCCTGGCACATCTGCCAGGTGGCTAGTGAGGAGTACGGAACTCGTCAGCTCCCTCCTTCACTTAGCCTACGGAGCGTTTGTATGTACAAATGACTTTAAACGGACAGACTGGCGGACGGAAACGTACAACCACACAACGAAACACACAAAGGCCGGGCAGCTTACCTCCTGATGGTTATCTGAATTATTGAGGGGGGCTCCCCAAAAAATCCATCTCGCTGGGACCTCCAAGATGAAAAACCCTTATTTTCAAGGGCGGTGTGAGAAATCCCCCAGTCTCAATAATTCAGGTCAACAGATGCAATCAGCAAGAGGTATCTTTATTGATTACACAGGTACCTGAGGGTGCAACAGTAGCTTACACCAAATGACCGCCCCGGGCAAATTCAAACAGCCATATTTAGAGGGAAAAATGATTACATAAGAGGGTAGTATAGCACAAGCATTTCATTGGCTCTCAAATTGGTGGGCTTAGCTCATCCTGGGAATGGCCCCATGTCTATTTTCGAATTTCCCCAAAAAAACATAAAGACAGATAAAACACCCTGTAGCAAGTTGGCAATTTAGATAGGATGTCTTGGGGGTGGAGTATACCTCTCCTTAGCCTAGTCAGTGAGTCTGCAACCCATAGATATCCAGTTTTAGCATCGGCTGAGCCCGGGGCCCAGCTAAATTTTCGGCAGAATTGAACATAGTATGTGGGCATGGGGGTCTTTCAAGTATGGGGAGGTCTTTCAAACATGGGGGTCAGTCTTTCAATAGAAGGGTGCTGCATACTGGATTGCTTCCACTGTGATGATTCTGGTTTCTGTCAAGTTGACATAAAACCAGCCAGTGTACCCCTAGTAAAACTTGGCTGGCTGAATGCTGAGATCTTGCTTTCCCTGCATTCTTATTTTTTAAATCAGCAGAAGAAAAAGGATTCATTCCTGTAACTGTCTAACCTGTCCCAGTATAGACCAGCAAGACCTAACTACATCACAGCCTCACTCATGGCCCCTCTTTTCCCACACTCTACAGTCCCTCCCTTGTCCCCTTTTCCTCACCTCCTAGGCCCAGCACCTCAGCCTCTGATGGAGACTGTCCTGGGAAGAGCAGAACCCCCTCCTCTGGGAGACCCTCCGGCCCCATCATGCTTAACCCCTGGATGGTCCCCAGGTTCTGGTACCTCTCCCCTTGGACTGCCCCAGCTCTACAGACACAGCCTGCTGCTCCCCTTCACCTGTACCTCACTTCCCAGCTCTGCTTTGTATAAGCACTAAAAGATCTTTGCAACCTTTGTCTGTCCTCTTTTGCTCCTTGTCTGCCCTTCAGATGCTCTGCTACACCCTCTGATCACAGCAGGACCCCAACATGGCCCTTCTCCTGAACCCAGCAGCCCACAGCAGCCCAGGTCATGGGGCCACCAGCAGCTTGGGCCCAAGACTCAGGGCTCCTTCCTCCTTAAATGGTCACTCCAGGCTGAGACAGGCTGGCCTGCTGCTGGGTCTTTCTGCCCCTAGACCTCAGTGCCTCTGAGCATTCCTGGGCTGTGTCCCTCACTGCAAAGCACCAGCAGCTGCTGCCTTCCTAGCCTTTCCTCTTCAGTCACAGCTGCCCCATTGGAGCAGCCTGGGTCTCACTGGGTTTCTGTTGTGCCTTGTGGCTTTCATCTCAGGAGTGGGGAATTCTGCATGATTCACTTGTGGTTGCACCTGGCTGAGTTGTGCAGGCTGGCCTCATACTCTCCATGAGATTCTCCTGCTCCCCAAATGCTGGGATGACATTTGTGCTACCATGCTTGCTAGAAAATAGGTTCTATACAAGACATGCATGTGAGATCCTGGCTACTTCAACAGCAGGGGCACCAAAGTTGAGTGCTAAGACATCTTGGACTATGTCTAACAGTGGGGGTCTCCATGACTGTCACCCTCAGGACTTGGCTATGTTAATAAAACTAGGCAGTGGGGGCTGGAGAGATGGCTCAGAGGTTAAGAGCATTGCCTGCTCTTCCAAAGGTCCTGAGTTCAATTCCCAGCAACCACATGGTGGCTGACAACCATCTATAATGGGGTCTGGTGCCCTCTTCTGGTCTGCAGGCATACATACACACAGAATATTGTATACATAATAAATAAATAAATATTTAAAAAAAACTAGGCAGTAAGCAAACCTGTCAGAGGTTACAAACAAGACTGCCAGGCTGGGGCCACTCAGTGGCAGGGTGCTCACTTGGCATTGTGAGGGCCCAAGTTTCATCCCTGCCATCACAGTAAACAACACATCTGCTGGTGCTGCCCTAGCATATGTGAGGACCTGGGCTCCATCCCCAGGACTAAACCCCAGCACCACAAAACCCCACCAGGTTCAGCGATCACTGTCAACAATGAGGGCCTGAGTACAATTCTCTTGCCCTATGGTGCAAGGTGAGAAACAACTCTCCCAAGTTGTCCTTGACCCCAACATGCGCCTACCCCCTCCACACACACAGTGTAATTAAGAAAAACAAGAAGCAGGGCAGTTGCTGGCGCACACCTTTAAACCTAGCATATGGGAGATAGAAGTCAGTGAGTTTGAGGCCAGTTTCATCTACAGAGCAAGTTCCTAGACACCCAGAACTGCACAGAAATCCTGTTTCGCAAACAAAACAAAGAAAAAAAGGGAAAAAAGAAAAAAGAAAGAAATTGAGTCTGAAGAGCACTTGCTGCTCTTCCAGGGGATCTGAGTTTTTTCCCAACACCCACACTGGGAGGCTTATCTGGTTTCCCAGTGCAACTTGTATCTGTGTCCCTGTCCCGCTGGAACCCATTCACCATGAGGACTGCATCTTCTTATGAGGAATACAGATCTGATCTCCAGACCTACACCTTCAAGGGGCCCGTTCTGCGTCCATTCAAAGGTGAATTTTAAAGGGCCCCACCTGCCAGAAGGAAGGGAGTACCACTTAGAATAGAGACTGGAAGAGGGTGTTCTCCACATACAGAACACAAGGCAAGTCCAGATGTCCTACTTAGTATCTCCAGCTAAGGGGTGGTGTGAGTGAACGTGGCTTCAAAACGTCCCTCTAATACCCCGCAGGCTTCAGAGCAAGCTAAATGCTTGAGTCCTAAGCTGGGAAGGAGGCATGACTACTATAGTGCCATGCTCCTCACAGCTCTATGGCTCCTGTACCAGGAGAAGGTGCACCTACACACGTCCGAGTCCTGGGGTGTACGAGAGGCCTGCTGGGAACTCAGAGAACAGGACAAAATCTGTGGCACTTCTATATTAGGCGTGAAACTTGCAAAGGCTGGACCTGGAAAGCCATAGAAGAACAGCTCCTTAGAGGGCCTGAAGAGGGGAAAGGAGGAGGAAAGAGCTCCAGCAGCCTAGGAGATGATGGGGTGCAGCCTCTGGAGAGTCGTCCCCTCGTTCCTCCACTGGTTAAACACAGCACAGACTTTTATGTTTCCTGCCCTGCAATTCTGGTGGTGGAATTTAGAGCACTAAGCGTACATGCTGGGTAAGCATTCCACCATGGGCCACACCACCAGACAGGTATCCAGTATGCTTCTCCAACAAGTGCAAAGTCTGGCTTGGACTTCCTAGTTGGGCAAGACGCTCTTTCGAGTCCAGATGGTGACTGTGTGGGTCAGGTGGGGACTCAGGACTCCTGGTTTAACTCCCTCCTGACAAGGAGGCTCTCCTTTCCTCAACTCTGTGAAGTAGCATGAGCTGGGTAGGCCCCAAGTCCAATCCAGAAAGACCTGCTTGTGCCTACTTCTTTTTTTTTTTTTTTTTTTTTTTTTTTTTTTTTTTTTTGGTTTTTCGAGACAGGGTTTCTCTGTGGTTTTGGAGCCTGTCCTGGAACTAGCTCTTGCAGACCAGGCTGGTCTCGAACTTACAGAGATCCACCTGCCTCTGCCTCCCAAGTGCTGGTTGTGCCTACTTCTTGACTGCCTCCTGAGAGCAGAGCTGAGCCAGCCGAGATCTCCTTATGCCTCAGGGGTACAACAACTACTGTCCCTTTATAAGGAAAGAATGAAATTTCCATCAGGCAGGTCCTGATAGTGACAGGTGGCATGCATTATAACTGGGACAGAATTGGGGACACAGGGATAAAGACTTGGAATGAGGGGAGTCTATTATGATTCCTGTGAAGAGGGGGCTGACTCCAGCCAAACACTGAAAGCCGTATCAAGGATTAACCCATGATGACAAGAGCAAAGACCCCATAGCTAGCTCTGCTCTTTGAGACACTTGCTGTGGCCCCTGTTTTTTTTGTGTAATGAGCATGGAAGCATATTCCTCTGAATGAATAAAAAAGGGGAATCTGTAGTGTAGATAGAGCAGGAAATTTATAGAATAAGAATGAATGTAACTTGGTGTAATGTAAAAGCATTTCTTCTTGTGTGTGGTATGGAAAATTACTAAGGTGAAATATTAAGAGAACATTTGCCCACTTGAAGGCTGCCACACCCATCTGGCCCTGCCAGATGTGGGGGCTGCACCCAGCAACCTTGGTAATGAAATAATCTTGCCACACAAGAGGGACCCCCATCCTTCTGTGGCCAGTCGATATTGATAACCTAGGACACCTGGTTATCGGAAGGATCAAACGAGGGGCAATTTCAAACTGACTTAAAAGAGGTAGCTGAAGCAGGACGGTTATCGCACTTCTCACAATGGTCCTGGCACCAGGCCTCCATGGAAAGAGAGATCCTCCTAGCCTGCCTCCCGAAAAGCAGCAATATTAAATGCCTTGCCTAAGCATTTAATGCTCTGTTTCCCAAGTACAGAGCTTCATCTCCTGAAAACAGATATTTAACGCCTTGCATCCCGAATGCAAATCCTCATTCCATGAGAGTGGACATCGAAGGTCTGTCTCCCGAGAACAGACTAGATACTCTGCCTTTCAGAATGCTTTGCCATCCCGAGAGCAAAGCCTCATCTTCGAGAGTAGAGAACTAAAAGCCTTGTCTCCCTAGACTCGGTCACCCGAATATCTGAGTCCAAGGCCCTACCAGATACCAGCCTGGAACATCAGAACCTTATCTCCTAAGTGCAGACTATGGGGTCAAGAGTCGATCTTCACTACCCAGCCCCCAGCGTGAAGAAATTCAAAAAGCCCTTTTTAAGCCA
Source organism: Chionomys nivalis (assembly GCF_950005125.1). Taxonomy (NCBI): domain Eukaryota; kingdom Metazoa; phylum Chordata; class Mammalia; order Rodentia; family Cricetidae; genus Chionomys; species Chionomys nivalis. The sequence goes on along the minus strand of NW_026646968.1, from coordinate 37,336 downwards.
GGGAATACCAGGTCGTATGATGCTATTTCATGTTTGTATAAGAGGTTAAGAGAAGAGCATAGATGTGTTAATACATATGTTTAGTGTGTGAAATGTTAAGAGATATTTTATGGATAATTGATAAGATTAGGAAATATTAATGGATAAGTTAAGGTTAAGAAACATTTTATAGATAATTAATGGATAAATTAAGGTTAAGGAGTGATATTGAATTGTGATATTGAATTGCCTGTGTGTTGCCCATCATCAATCCCCCATGCCTATTAAGATTGTAAACCCCATTGATGTATTGGATATTGAAGTTACTAGTAAAGAATCATCATAAAAACAATTCTCTTCCTTGGTCTGGTTACTCATCACTCTCTGGGGAGAAGGGCACAGAGTCCTCATAGATATTACTTGAAAAGAACCTGGAGCTGAAGTCCCCCAGCTCGTAACAGTTTGTCTCAACTGACTTTTCCAGTCAACTACCAGGACAGGGTCCTTGTTCATTCCTATTTTCCCAAAAAGGACTCAGGCATGTTTTGGCTTTGGAGATGGACCTAGGATTTCTAGAACCAGGCAGGAAGTATGGCTAGGATGCTGGGTTTGTGCTCTGGATCTTAACACATGCAAGGTCCAGGCTTCCTCAGCTCCCCAGGAGATGAAAAAGACAAATGTTTTCCTAGAACCTCATCGTCTTCAATAGCTCCTAATCCAAATTTGGCTGTCTAACTGTCCTGATGCTGGGTCCTTCTTTGACCCCAGGGCCACCCTTTGCGCTATGTGATGCTGTAATGTTTCCAGCTTGCATCATAATGAGTGTGGTGACCAAAGATGATGACCGTTTTATGTAGAATTGACCACATGGAATGGACTGAAGGCAAAAATAGATGCTGTGTATGAAGTCTGGCTAAAGTTCCTACTGGTCTCAGTGAACCTCTGGGGCATCTGCAGGAGTCAGGAGAGAGGTGGGAAGAGCTTGGTTTCGGTGGTGGTTGCTGGGTGGTAGAAGGGATTGCCCATGAGTGACCATGGAAAGAATGCCAGCTGAAGCAGCCCGGGGGGCACAGAAGGACCATTGTCTCTCTAGCTCTTGTATCACCACTAACATGGGTTTCTGGATACTTGGTCCCCATCTGGGAACAAACTGTCACTTTTCTTGCAGGGTTAGCTGTGTGATACTCCATTCTCAGAGATTGCCTGATAACCATGCCTCTCATAAACTGCATTATTTCCTCTACAGTCCTAGGCCCCCAAGGTACCCATCTTTTTCCATCTGCCTACAATTAAGGTTGTGTGTATGTGTGTGTGTTTGCACGCGTGCGCTCTTTCATCTCCATTGCAGTCCCTTCTCTGCCTGTTCCTTTTCACAACTCCCTCACCAATGACCATGATATTGCTGCTTCACCTTAGTTGGGGAAGGTCGCCTACTCTGGGGCTCACAGCTGATGATCCTCTCTCAGATGTGGCCCGCCCGTGTCCAACCTACCAGCACTTTTTGTCTTTGAAGTCCCCAACCCACCTGTGCTAGGAAGCCCCTGCCCGGCTCATCATTCAGCCAGGGTCCCTCAGCCATGGCCTCCTCACAGAATAAGTCAGCCTTGTGGTCTTTCAGTTCCTGACAGTGCCCACAGATCAAAATTTTACCCATGACCAGCATGGATTGCAAATACTTGAGAACTAAGAACTTTGCTATCCTAAGTGTGCTCCTGTGCCCTCCCTCAACCCAGACTCCACGATGGCTAGTTGGACTACATCTTTCTGATGCTGAAGTCCAAATTCAGTAAAGTGGATCCTGATTTGCAAAAGGATCTTGTAGAGATCAGAAGTTGAGGCCACATTGGAGCTAGTTGATCTCCTCATGGACAGCAAGGTATGGATAAAATAATATTCCAAATACTTGGGTGGGATGCCAGGGAAATCGAGCCTTTGAGCTCAAAAGTACTGCCGACATTGCTCATTTTTATTACTAATGCGCCCTCTAGTGGCTGTCCTTGGTTGTTAACCTGACTGCAAAGGAAATAACTAAAACACAAATGACTGGGTACAGTTGTGAGAGATTTTTTTCTTAATGTATTTGATTTGGGAAGACACAATTCTATTCGAGGCCACAGGAATTATGTTGTCACTGGCTCCTCACAGATTGACCACACAGAATTTAGTCACAAAGCCAAAGGGCACCTGAAACTTCCAGCCAGAACTCTCAGTGTGAGCCCGTAGGTCTTTTGTCTATCTCACCTGCCTAGTGACACTTATTAGATACTGCCAATCTCTTCCTCTAGCATAAGCACTGCCTAGCCCACTGCTGCTTCCATCCTAGACAGACAGAAGAGGCAATAACCAGAAGTCTGTTCCCCAGCACCTTTGCTGACCTTTTCTTTGGGGCATCATATCCCCTTCTGTGCCTTTTCTCCTGGGGCACATATAGAGCCAGGCTCCACTCTGAATACAAACCATGGGCTGGGGTGCTGGAGAGATGGCTCAGTGGTTAAGAGCATTACCTGCTCTTCCAAAGGTCCTGAGTTCAATTCTCGGCAACCACATAGTGGCTCACAACCATCTGTAAACAGGTCTGGTGCCCTCTTCTGGCCTGCAGACATGCACACAGACAGAATGTTGTATACATAATAAATAAATAAATAAATATTAAAAAAGAAAAAACCATGGGCTGGCCAGACACTTGGATGATATCAGATACTTTCCCTTAAGAAAGCATCCATGGACATCACCCTGGATTTGCCTCTGATCAAAGAGATTACTGTTTCCAAGGCCACCAGGTAGTTGCTCCCTTGTCTGTTTTTTTTTTTTTTTTGGTTTTTCAAGACAGGGTTTCTCTGTGGTTTTGGAGCCTGTCCTGGAACTAGCTCTTGTAGACCAGGCTGGTCTCGAACTCACAAAGATCTGTCTGCCTCTGCCTCCCAAGTGCTGGGATTAAAGGCGTGCTCCACCACCGCCCGGCCTCTTGTCTGTTTCTTGAGGAACAGTGTTGTTCCTTGTGCTCATGAACACTTGTGATTTGTTAACAGGCAGTGTCTGGTGTCCAGAGGGGAGCTTTGCTGGGTTGATCAGTGTTTGGATTTTTGAAAAGTTGGTAAAATCAAGATTGGATACATTCAGAATGGACTCTGTGGTCCTTTTTTAAAACACCAGTTTCATGGAAGAGAAAATACTAAATGATCTAGCAATATTGAACACTAGCTCAGTAGATATTTCATCCCTTTGATGTCATTACTTCATGCCTAAATAACCCTGGTGGTTGAAGTTTTTCCTACTTAGTTTGTGACTATTCTTTGTAAACCCTACTGCTTTAGTCAGGTTTTCCAGAGACCTGAGACTAGAAGAACTAGAGATATATCACATTGGTCTAGAGATAAAAATAATTTTGCCTATTGTCTAAATCTTGTGGAACAAATAACATCAAATGAAAAACAGCTGCTCCTGGTTGTAGAGGAGCAATTTAGACAATCAGGGATTTGGAGGTGTGACTACCTCCTCCAGACTGGTTATATCAACCTTAAGTGACTTTGTGAAGGGTATGCTGCTCCCTGTGAAAATAAACAGATGATAGTGTTGGTTAGAGGAGTAGCAGTATTGCTGGAGAACACCAGGAGGAGGCAAAATGCACAAGGAGTCTGTGTGCAAATCAATAGGAGTTGGGCTGAACATATAAATAAATAGATAAATAGATGCTTCCTGGGGAGCACAATGTCAAGAATGGCTTCTCAGGTACAGAGAGGAAGAGGGAGGACTCCCTCTGTCAAGAACTGCTTCTCAGGTACAGAGAGGAAGAGGGAGGACTCCCTCTGTCAGGAACTGCTTCTCAGGTACAGAGAGGAAGAGGGAGGACTCCCTCTGTCAGGAACTGCTTCTCGGGTACAGAGTGGAAGAGGGAGGACTCCCTCTGTCAGGAACTGCTTCTCGGGTACAGAGAGGAAGAGGAAGGACTCCCTCTGTCAGGAAAATTTCTTTTAAGTCTTGTCTTAAACAGAATGGGTTCTCTTGAAACTAGTAAGCTTCTGTAAGAAGTCTGTGAAGTTCTCTGTTGCAGTGAGTTCTAGCACTTAGAGTTAATGAAGTATTGCACCTTTTCCAGTCCTGCACCCTTCCTCATGTACTGACCTCTTCTTTCTCCTTCTTGAAGCACTGCAGGTATCCCAGCTCAGCTAAACAAGGCTGCAGAAAACATTGTTGTGGGAGGGAAGGAATTCTTCTTGATAACAGGAAAATAAATTTCCTCTCAGTGGGATTGAGGAAGTGGCAGAGCCCCTGCTGGGGCGGTGGATTGAGCCAACAGCAGAGGCCATGTGCCTTGGTGAGTAGTGTGCCTTTGCAGATTTGGTTTGGAAAAGGGGACACAAGAGCAGAGACCAAAGCTCTCCCCTTTTGCCAGGCAAATTTCAGAGGGTTTTGTGGACATGTTTCTTTCCAATGACTGGTTTATTCTTGTCAAGCTGTGTCTGGAATAGATCTGACTTCTGAGACTCTAGGTGAGTCAGAGAATAAATGTGTGGAGGTGGGTGACAAACCAGGGCTTTTCAAAGCTCAGCTGTAACAGGGGAATAGAAGTTTGACTGGCTTTGCCTTTCTCTGACTTTGTTTTGCAGTGCTTGGTACTAAACCTAGGCTTTGTAAATGTTAGATAAGGGGCTGGAGAGATGGCTCAGTGGTTGAGAGCACTGACTGCTCTTCCACAAGTACTGAGTTCAATTCCCAGCAATCGCATGGTGTCTCACAACCATCTGTAATGAGATCTGGTGCCCTCTTCTGGCCTGTGGGCATACATGCAGATATGTTAGATAAGTGCTCTCCCAATAAACTATATCCCCAGGCCTCCACGGGAACTGTATAAACATATTTTCAATCTGGAGTCTTCGGGCCTGCAAGTGCAGTGTTCTGAGAATAGTGCTTTTAGGCCCATACATTTCAGTGTATAGTCTGTCCTTGTGCGACTGTTGGGGAAGGTGTGACCTTGAGGGAGGTGTGTCACTGGGAGTAAGTAGGCTTTAAGGTTTCAAAAGCCCAAGTCATTCTCATTTACTTCTCTCTGGCTCCTGCTTGTGAACCAAGTTGATACAAGCTTTCAATTACTGCTCCTCTACGTGCCTGCCTGCTGCCATGCTCACCACCATGATGGTCATGGAATCATGAGCCTAGAATTAAATTGTTTCTTTTGTGGGTTTCATTGGTGCTAGTTGCTTATCACATCAATAGAAAAGAAACTAAGGCAGCAGGTGAAGGCACTTACCACCAAGCTTGATTCCTAAAACTTAGAGGTGGAAGGAGAGGACCAACTCCCACAAATTGTCTTCAGACCTCCACACATGCCCCATGACATACATGCACCTATACATATATAAACACAATCATTAAATAAATCAATAAATTTAAGCAAGACATATTTTTAAAATTTTCTTAAGGGACTTTAGGGCATTTGAATGTTGAGAGTAATATTTAAATAATCTTTTGACCTTAGAACAAAACATATGACTACTTACATATGGTACATTTGGATTTCTCAGTAATATCTGTAGTTTTAGCATATGGATCTTTATCTGCTCAGCACATTTATCTCTATTAATGATAAAGTATAGTTTTAAATTCTGCTTATACATTTTTTATAGTTAAATAATATATGGTTGTATTGATCATGTGGTCCAATATGGCATGCATGTGTCCCGCATGGGTGATTAAGTGTGAGTGGTTGTCATATCTCTCGCCTTATACATTTGCCATTTCTATGTTGTCATAGCACCATCAATCCACTCTGTTATTCTGAAATAATCAGTCAGCTGTTGTCATTCTTAATTATCTTATTGTTCTATGTTATATGGGCTCTCCATATGTAGATTTAGGTCCTGGGGGTCTGATTCTTTCTTCTACTTCCATGTGCACCAAAAATTCATGTGATTCACAGATATACATGCAGGCACAACACCCGCGCACATAAAAATAAAGTCTTAAGGTAATAGAAACAAAATTATTGTTGGAAATGCTATCCATTTTTAGATACAATATTTCTGATAATGAAATTACTATTCCATTCTTCCCAAATTAGAATAGCAATAAATAAATATTATGACTGTTTTAATGATTCTGATACTATTAATACTTCAAGAAACATAATTTATATATTTTATAGTATTTATTTTGAATGAATGCTTAATATAATTATTAACTGAAAAATGTAGGAACCTTTCATAAGTGATTAAGTTGTACCCAAGTTAGTTCACATGAATTTTAAGTATACCACAAGAACATAAATGATAATTTTCCTGAACCAAGTTTATTTTCCTAGAATATAAATAATTATAGTCTTTAGCTAACTTTACTGCCCAGGATCAACTATATGATAGACAATCCACACCATGTAGATACTTTTCTTCTTTATTTTTTTCTTTTATTCTTCTTTTATTTCCTCCTTGACCCATCCAGCAGGTCCAGTTATTCGGGATCTGAAGAGGTTCCACCTGTATGAATCATGGGCAAGAGAGATTAGAAAGAGACCAAGCAAAATTCGCTTGTCAAGGTCTCCATTTCTTATGGTAATGGTTGTGGCTTATATAGCCCTTGAATGAGGAACTTGGCTTGGGGTGGGGAGTAAGGGGTAGCAACGGTCACCAGTCAGCACACCTGGTGTAAGCTGAAACATTCTTTTTGTGGTTCCCTTAACAAACAGTTCTCAAGATAGTTGGGATGTGGGGCAGGTTCCGTTAATAAGCAGTTCTCAAGATAGTTGGGATGTGGGGCAGGTTCTGTTAATAAGCAGTTCTCAAGATAGTTGGGATGTGGGGCTCTCTGCAAACATCCTTAGGACAATGGTCCCTGCTATCATCTTTAGGACAATGGTCCCTGACCCCCCCTTGGTTTTTTGAGACAAGGTTTCTCTGTAGCTTTGGAGCCTGTCCTGGAACTAGCTCTTGTAGACCAGGCTGGTCTCAAACTCAGAGAGATCCACCTGCCTCTGCCTCCTGAGTGCTGAGATTAAAGGTGTGTGTCACTACCACCCAACTCAAAAAGGTGATTTTCAATTTGCATCATGGCTGAATAATTACAATATGACTTTTAAATATTCTCTATCAGAGTTACTTTAAAACAAACTTTCCAGTCAATAAAATCTTATTACCTGTTAAGTAAACATGCTATTTCAAAGATGCTGAAGTGTGAAGTAAAATCATGAGAACTAAATGGGAAAAATAGTGGTGACAAAGCAATTTTATTAAGTAAATGAGGATGTTGATTTATTAGTGTAATGAAAGGCTCAGTTATAAAAATGAACATTTCTGTCATAAAATATGAATGTTTTATTGACTTTTCTATTGCTATAACAAAACATCATGACCAAGGCAACATATATAAAAAACTTTTATAATTTAGGGCTCACGGTCCCAGAGGGTTAGAGTCTATGACTGTTGTAGAAAGGAGAATGACATCATGAAGACAGGCATGATGTTAAAGCAGTAACTAAGATCTTACATCTTCAGACACAAGCTTAAAGCAGAGACAGAGTGTAAGCTGACTAGAAATGGTAAGGGACTTTAAAATTTCAAAGCCTACCCCCTAGTGACACACTTCCTCTTAACAAGACCATGCCTTCTCATTCTTCCCAAACAGGTTCACCATCTGAACACCAATCATTGAAATATCTGAGCCAATGGGGACCTGTTCTCATCCAAATAATACAACGAATATTATTAATGTATTTAATTGCAGATCTTGCTTAATAGAAAAAGTGAGAAGCAAGAAAATGATTATTGGGGGGCTGGAGAGATTAGTTGGATCAGCAGATAAGAGCACTGACTGATCTTACAGAGGTCCTGAGTTCAATTCCCAGCAATCACATGGTGGTTCACAACCCTCTGTAATGAGATCTGATGCTCTTTTCTGGCAAGCAGTCATAACTAAAAAAAAAAAAAAAATACAGGGGCTGGAGAGATGGCTAATGGGTAAGAGCATTGCCTGCTTTTCCAAAGGTCCTGAGTTCAATTCCCAGCCACCACATGGTGTCATAACCATCTGTAATGAGGTCTGGTGCCCTCTTCTGGCCTGCAGACATACAGACTATTGTATACATAATAAATAAATAAATATTTAAAAAGTACATAAATAAAAAATTCTTAAAGAAAATGATGGCACTTTGAATGGAAAATGAAGACTGACTTAAGAGGCTGGGAGAGGCAATAGCATGAAGTCCCCTCCTGGGACTGGCCTCAGGTCACCAGGTCAATAAGAAACCACATGTGGAACTTTTGCAAACTCATTCTGGTGCCCACAAAAGTGGTGGCATGTTGGAGGCTTGCCACAGCACCTCTCTCCCCCAGAGACAGAGTACTCCTCAAACATTTAGTTCCCAGTTCTCTTGAACCTCAATGAACAGCACCTCACACAGTGAGGGGTCAACACTTCGACTGCCAAGATTCTGGGACACCATACGACTACCATTTCTCCAGTCTCAAGTGGACACATATTCAGAATACTTGGTCTCTCCAGCAGTTAGTTCTTACCACCCTCCAGTTCTCCAAGATGCCACAATGAAGCGCCTATCTGCTCTTCTTCCTGGCACACTCATCTTTGTCAGTACAACAAAACAGATGATAACAGATGAAACAGATGTTTCTCCTAGCAACCTGCCTTCTCATTTCCCTCAAGGAACAAATGCCTAAGGTCTCCAGAATGGCAGTTAACAGCATATCTCTCCAGCCACAGGTCCCATTGAGGGTGAGTCCACCAACTCCCAGCTCTCCCCTCCCACACATCACCCATGCCTTCAGGAAGCAGCCAGATATGAACCAGGCGTGAGTCTGGGATGTTTGGGTGAAAGCTTCGCCTCAGTCCCTGGTATCCATATACCACAAGAGTCTGGGATGTTTGGTGGAAATTCCATTCCAAGCACCTGGCATCCATATACCAAAAGAGTCTGGGATGTTTGGGTGGAAGTTTCATCCCCAACCCCCTCCCCTGGGAGTTTCCTCAGTCCAGACTCCACCTCTGAGAAAGCCCCTCCCCAGAGATGCTCAAGACCACTCCCACAGGGTATGTAAATTGTACCTCAGAAAACAAGCACATGGTTTTCTGTTCTTTATGCACTTAGGAAAATAATAAAGAGATGAGTACTTGTTGCTCCTTTTTTTTTTAGATTGTTTATTTTCTTGAAGAGGTGAGATGTTGTTTTGTCATTGAAAGAAGGGGTGCATTCTCTGATCTGCTGTGGACTTTATTGTCCAGGAACAGTGTATAATTTAAGGCAAAAATTTAAAAATGCATGTTTTATGAAAAGCTATTTTCATGAGATGATGTTGAATAAAATAAGTTTGAAAAAAACTCCATATGTTGTCCATTTCCTTTTTAGATTTATTTATTTATTATGTATGCAGTGTTCTGCTGGCATATATACCTGCTTACCAGAAGAGAGCACCAAATCTCATTTCAGATGGTTGTGAGCCACCATGTGGTTGCTGGGAATTGAACTCAGGACCTTTGGAAGAGTAGGCAATGCTCTTAACCACTGAGCCATCTCTCCAGCCCTGTTCTCCATTTCTTGAGCATTGATATTGTTTGTTATTCTTCCTCCATTGTGTGTATACATGCAGTGTTCATGTGCCCATGTGTTAATGACATCAGCTAACATTTCTTGATGCTCTAAGGGACATTGCAGGTAATCCTGGGCTGAGAAATGCAGGAAAAGTATAAGTGGCTGCATTTCCTAGTGGAAGATTAAACAGTCTATATTTAAGAAATTTACAAGTTAATATTGTCCATTTTGATAATGTCTGAGATGACAAAAATTATTATTAAAAATTTATTTTTTATGTTATCAGAAACAACAAAAGTAAATAATCCAAAAATTGGGTACTTTGCTTGTTCCTTTAAATTATAAATCATACTTTGTTTAAACACATATATATATGTATATATATATATATGACTCATGGGGAGATTAATTGGGATATATAGAAAGAACTCAAGAAATTGGTTATTAAAAGAACAAATAATCCAATAAAAATGGGGTGCAGACCTAAACAGAGAACTCCCAACAGATGAATCTAAAATTACTGAAAGACACTTAAGGAAATGCTCAACATTCTTAGCCATCAGAGAAATACAAATCAAACCACTCTGAGAATGGCCAAAATTAAAAACATGGATAACACCTCATGCCTGAGGGGATGTGGGATAAAGGGAAAAGTCCTCCATTGCTGGTGGAAGTGCAAGCTGGTACAGCCGCTTTGGATATCAGTTTGGCAATTTTTATTTGTTTGCTTTTGGTTTTTGTTTTTTGAGACAGAGTTTCTCTGTAGCTTTGGAGCCTGTCCTGGAACTAGCTCTTGTACACCATGCTGGCCCTGAAATCACAGAGATACGTGTGCCTCTGCTCCCCAGGGTTGGGATTAAAGGTGTGCGCGACCACCACCACCCATCATTATGGCAATATTCTTAGAAAATTAGGAAACGGACTGGAGAGATGGTTCAGAGTTTAAGAGCAGTGATTGCTCTTCCAAAGGTCCTGAATTAAATTCCAGAACCCACATGGTGGCACACAAGCACCATTAATGGGATCTGGCGCCCTCTTCTGGCCTGCAGGGACATATACAAGATACAGGCAGAACAGTGTATACATAATAAATAACTCCTTAAAAATTAGGAAAACAACCTTACCTCAAGACCCAACAATAACCTTTTTGAGTCTATACCCAAAAGATGATCAATCCCACCTGGTCCCACCCAAAGGATGCTCAAGGCCAGCCTGATCTACAGAGTAAGTTCCAGGACTGCCAGGACTGTTTCTCAGAGAAACCCTGTCTTACAAAATGTAAAAAGAAAATCATGTAAGATGAAGCAGAAGCCAAAAAAAAAAACAAAAAACAAAAAACAAAAAAAAACAAGAAAAAAAGCACATACATGAAGGCCGGGTGGTGGTGGCGTACGCCTTTAATCCCAGCACTCAGGAGGCAGAGGCAGGCGTATCTCTGAGAGTTTGAGGCCCGCCTGGTCTACAAAGCTAGTTCTGGGACAGAACAAAAGCTACAGAGAAACCCTGTCTCGAAAAACCAAAAAAAAAAACCAAAAAAACAAAAAAAAAAAAAAAAAAAAAGAAAAAGCAAAAAAGAGCCGGGCAGTGGTGGCGCACGCCTTTAATCCCAGCACTTGGGAAGCAGAGGCAGGCAGATCTCTGTGAGTTCGAGACCAGCCTGGTCTACAAGAGTTAGTTCCAGGACAGGCTCCAAAGCTACAGAGAAACCCTGTCTCGAAAAACCAAAAAAAAAAAAAAAAAAAAAAGAAAGAAAAAGAAAAAAAGAAAAAAGCACATGAAATACCCATAGATAAAATGGCATACTTTTATAAGTCCCATAAAGTGTACATCAGAGACCATAATACATACACAAAACATTTGAGAGAAAAAGAAAAAAGAAAAAAATGCCCAGACAAATCATTATGAGACAAGCAACCTGCAAAATGCCATTGAGTTCTTTTTGAGTTGGTCATCTATTGCTGGGCATGGGGTGTCTCCTTCACACTGGTTGTTATACCCAGTGGTGATACTCTGCAGAAAAAAACCTAGTGTTTACTTTGCGAATAGTGTGGTGGTTTGAAAGAAACATCCCCTGTCTTAGGATTTCTATTGCTATGAAGAGACACCATGACCGTGCCAACTTTTTTACAGGAAAACATTTATTTATTTGAATATTTTCAAATGTTTAGGTCATTATCACGGCAGAAGCATGTTGGCATACAGACACACATGGTGCTGGCTACAATTTGATTAGAAGGCAGCAGGAAGTGTATGGACATGAGGCTGTGTCTTGACCACACTTCCTCCAACAAGGCCAATCTAATGCCTTAATCAGGGTTCTGTTGCTGTGAAGAGACAACATGAGGCTTGTCCTGGATATTAATGGTCACTCTAGTGGAGAAAAGTGGTTATTTCTCTCCCAGCAGTTATAAGTGACAATTCAGTTTTTAACCTTTATAGTAGTGTCTAAAAAGTGCTTTTATTTATTAAATCATTTATTAATTTTTAAAATTATAAGAAATTAAAATATCAGATAAAGCAACAGTTACAACATCAAAGTTGACAAAACAAACCAGCAGTAGGTAAAGATCCCAAGAGAAGGCACAAGGACCAGAGCCACACTCATTGACACACTCTGAAATCCCATGAGCTTTGCTCATGCTTATTTATAGGACTTAGTTATCTTGGTGTTCACCATTCCCTCAGTATCCAACTCTTCTTTCATGGGGTTTCCTGATCTCTAAGTTCTTGGATTTCATGGAGATATCCTCTCACTCTCTGTGTAATTCCTGACTGTGCATCTGTGTTTGTTCCCATCTGCTGCAGGATGAATGAAGCCTCTCTGATGATGGCTGAATGAGGAATTCATAGATGAGTATACAATATCATTAGATTCACTTTATCAATATGTTTCTTTTTTCCCTTTATACCAGCATTAACTCATTTTCCAATAAGTTCATAGACTGTTGGTTGATGGAGGGGAAGTATATGATCAATTGTGTTGTGGCTCCCTCTTCTGGCCAAAGGCTGTTATGTGCTTGTCCTGTGAAAATGATGTTCATACCAGGTACGGTGTAAGATACCACCTGTGGTAGGAAAAATTTGCTGCACCTGAGCAGTGTCTTCTCCCACATTTGCCTTGGCCCACAAGAAAGCAAGTTTCCTCTCACAAAAAGAAACCCAACCTTAACCCTAAAAGAAAGGCACATTTGTTCTCCATTGAGGCTCACCCCTCTACCTGGCAAAAATCCAAAGGTCTTTCAGATCATTGAAAAATCTAGGAAACCAGGTGGCTGAATATCATTAGACAGCTCAGGCCAGGGTCTTCTGTCTAGTCCAGTGTGACACTGTTCTCCAAATTTGTGTTAGAAATGTAGTCATTATCTGAATCCCACGATCAATGGTATATGTTATACTGAGTAAATAGGATCATGATTGTTTGTGATTGTAGGACAGACATCAAATCTAAACCGGCTGCCGTGGTGGTGCCCACTATTAGTTGGAGAACTTGAGGAGGAGGATAGAGGCAGGCAGGTATCAGGGAGTAGGACATCCTGGCCCACATAAATAGCTCTAGGCTAAATACATATGAAAGAAATCTGTTCCAAAATACATTTTTCAGTAATTGACACCCAAGATGAACATGTCATTGCATATATTATACTGTGTGTCCCTTCTGCCTGCAGAGTGAGAAATCAAACTTTATCATGCTAAGAGAATGGTTATGACAAACTCAGAAATCTGAGCAACCAGGAAGATAAGAACAAAAGGGGCTGGAGAGATGACTCAGAGGTTAAGGGGTCTGGCTGCTCTTCCAGAGCTCCTGAGTTCAATTCCCAGCAACCTCATGGTGGCTCACAGCCATCTGTAAATGCGATCTGGTGCCCCCTTCTGGCCAGCAAGCATACAAACAGAACACTGTATACATAATAAATAAATAAATCTTTAAAAAAAAGAACAAAAAGGACTGAAACATTAAGATAAAAGAATAGGTAGGTTAGGCACATGGCTTAAATCCTAATACTCGGGACAAGCAGGTGGTTCTCTGTGACTTCAAGGAAGTTTGATCTACAAAGTGAGTTTCTGAACAGCCAGGACTGTTACACAGACAAATCCTGTCTCCAAAAAAAATGTAACTAGGGCTGCAGGATGGCTCAGGGCTCAAGGACATTTGACTGCTCCTCCTAAGGACCTGGTTCAATTCCTAGCACCCAAAAGGCAGTTCACAATTGTTTATAATTCCATTTCCAGGGGACCAGACACCCCTGGGAAAACACTATAGCACATTTTTAAAAATATATATGATTTTTTTGGAAGCCAAAGTAGCTAATCTCATACTATTACTAAGCAAAAACAGAACCAAAACCAAAACAAACTCCCAGTTAGGGCTGGAGAGATGGCTCCACAATTAAAAGAATTTACTGTTTTTCAATAGGACCCGGGTTTATCTCCCAGTACTCACATGGCAGCTCACAATTGTCTCCAAGTCCAGTCCAGGGGAACCCAACATCCAACACTCTTATAGACATACGTGCAGGCTAAACACCAATGTACATGAAACTATAAAGTTCATTAAAAAGAAAATATTAGGGTAGAAAGTCTCCATTTACTTTGTTTAGATCTATAACTAAGTTACAGAGCTAGATATCCTTAAAAGTAGATTTGAAAAATTAATATTTAACCTCAAAATAAGAAGTGTATAGGTACACTTTACTCCTATGTAAAACTGAAAAGAAGATACTGGATGATGGTAGCAAGACACCTTTAATCCCAGCACTAAGGAGGCAGAGACAGGCAGGTTTCTGTTACCCTAAGACCAGCCTGGCCTACATGGAGCTAGGTACAAGACAAGCCCCAAAGACACAACCACAAAACACAAAAATAAAACAAAAAAAATAAAAGAAAATCTAGCTGTTTAGTAACTTGCTGGTCTCTGAATATCCATGCAGAAGGAGTTCTCTTACGGTTATGGTGAGCACCTTTGCCTACCATTTCCCATCAAGCAATTCTTTTCATGTAAATTAGGCTATTGCCGATAATTCTGATTGGCTGCATGCTCTGACAATTTTTGTGGCCCTGGTTGAGTAAATAGAAATTCTGCGTTTTCTGCCCAGAATGCTTCTAATAACTTGGTTGAAGCTTGGATATGTACCTTATGTGCTTTCTCCCTCCACCATCACTTTATTATTTTATGTCTATAAATGTTTTGACTTATTTTTTTTTGTCAGTGGGTGAACCACATGCTTGCCCAGGCTTGGCTTGAACTCACAGAGATTCACCTGTCGGTGCCTCCCAAGTGCAGGGATAAAAGGCGTGAGCAACCACCACTGGCTTTGCTTTTCTTTCTTTCTTTTTTTTTTTTAAGATTCTGTTTATGTATCACCAAGTCCAGCCCAGAAGCATTTTTATCCTTTGAGACAGTGTTTCTCTGTGGAACAGCTGTATTGAAACTAGCTATGTAAACCGTGCTGGCCTCAAATTCATAGAGATCCACCTGCTTCTGCTTTCCAAATGCTAGGATTAAAGGCATGCACAACCATTGCTCAGAAACACAGGGGATTCTAGGACTCATTAAATACACCAGGCCGAATTTCAAATCAAAGATCTGCCTTCCTCGGCCTCCTCAGTGTTTGGATTAAGGCATAGCTACCACACCCATCCCAGGAAATATTTTTAAAGGAATGTGAGTAAACTCCTGAAAACCCCTCCCACCTGTGTGACTAAGCAATCACAGTGAGATTTGCTTTGTCTTTCAACGTTATCAACAGATGTTATCAAAGTACTTAACATTTGACCAGTAAGTCCACCAGCACATGATTCTACCCAGCACTTTCCTATCAACTGAAGCCTGCTGAAAGGAGTGTGCAGTCCCTCAGGGAGCATATGCCAATCTTCAGGTAAGATACATGCCTATATTGATTGCTGTAACAGCTCATTATAAAATTTCTGAGGCAGGTGAGGTGGCTGCCTGATGACCTAATTTGATCATTTATTTGTGTATTAGTACTTTTGCCTGCCTGTCTGAGAAATTCTAAGAGTGTCTGGAAGTAGTTTCCGGTGCCATTGTTTTCAAGGGAAACTTCCCAGTTTCTCTTCTTTCTAGTTCCGTGTCTTTCAAGTTTATTCGATTGTACATTGTTTTTAAACTGGAGTTCATTTTATCTGCTAGACACCAAATCCTGTGGATTGTGTGTGTGTGTGTGTTTGTTAGTTTAGGTGTCTTTCCAGTCATCGTTGGTGTAATTAACATGCATATGTATATTCAGTGCTCTGATCCTTTCAAATGTTTGTGAAGGGAGCCATAGCCTAGACCCTCTGAGGGCACTTGGCTTGAGTGTGATACACACACAGACTTACTATTAAGGAAAGTTCAAGATCAAGATCCTTTCCTAACTCTGTGACCTTGCAACAGAGAAGTTTCAAAGTGTGTGAAGGGTGTTCCTACGGCTCCACTGGCTTTCCTTGATGTACACATCTGTTGCCTTTCCTGTAAACATCGTTGTTGGAGTTGAGAAATTGTTGATCTGAACTCAGGCAATTTCATGTAATAGCCCTGGCTCTCCTGGAACTCACTTTTATAGACCAGGCTGTCCCTTTGGTGACATTCTGTGTGTGTGTGTGTTTTTTTTCTTCCTCTTATTTTCTATCTGCAGTCAATATTGGTGTAAGGACTGTGCACCTGTATATTCACTGCTCTGATCCTTGCCTCCTTCCTTCCTCCCTTCCCTCCCTCCCTCCCTCCCTCCCTCCCTCCCTCCCTCCCTCCCTCCCTCTCTCCCTCCCTTCCTTTCATATGTCTGCCTACTCACGAAAACCCAAAACATTTCTAGTCTCCCAACGCCATTAAAAGTAACTAAAATTTTATTAAACTGGCATTTAAAAAAGGAAGGCAGCCAGGCAGCCAGGCAGTGCTGGGGGCCTGGATGGTGGTTGTGAAGAAAGCCCTGGCCTAGTCAAATCCTCTGCCATGACTGTAACCCCAGTACTCAGGAGCTCTAAAGGGTCTGAGAAGCTGCTTTCATGCTTCTGCTGCTGGGTATCTATCTATCTATCTATCTATCTATCTATCTATCTATCTATCTATCTATCTATCTGGCTTATGTGGGAGGGGAAGGGGAAGCCAAAACCTTGTCCTATGGGCTCCATGCTCTCAGCAGTGTCTCATAAACTCGAGTGTGAGGGCCCATGTCTGTCATGCCAGGAATAGTTTTTAAAAAAACTATTCCACCACGGCTGTTTTAATTTTCTCCGACTCGGTATTTAGTCTGAGAAGGGTGGGCTGAGGGCGTGGGGAGTGGGGTGAAGAAAAAGAACCGCAAGCAAGCAAGCAAGCAAGCAAGCAGTGGCCATGGCGAAAGGAGACTTAGATGGCAGGGAACTGCCGTTGCCGCCTCCCTCCCTCCCTCGGTCCCTCGGTCCCCCTCAGTCCGTCGGTCCCTCCCTCCCTCCCTCCCTCCCTCCCTCCCTCCCTCCCTCCCTCCCTCCCTCCCTCCCTCCCTCCCTCTCACCATGGCCTAATTGTGGCAGAAGCCCCTGGCCCCCCACCTAGTCCTGTCACCGATGAACGGTCAGACACGCTCTTTGTTTCCCGTGAGCGATTGATTCGCCTGTTTTCCCAGCTGCCTGTGGTCTCGGTCGTACTTTCGTTTTCGTCGCCCCGAATGTCCAGGCCGGCCCGCGTTCACCGTGTTCGGGGGTGGGGTGGGGGAACCGACAGGGGGGTTCCCTGTCCTGTTGTGGGCCCGTGTCGCCTCCGGGCGTGAGCGTGGGAGGACGCTGTAACGCCAGAGAAGGTGAAGACGCCGCGGCCGAGCGAGCGGGCGAGCGAGCGATGTATGTCGGTCGGTTGTCGGGCGCCACCTAGCGGTGGCCTTTTTTGTGCAACGCTCCTGGTCCTCGGTCGTTGACGAGGACGGGGCGAAATGGCTTTTGTGAGGCGGAAAGAGTGACGAGAGTCCCGGCCCGGCAGGCGGGTGTGTCCCGGAGTTGGTGTCGTGCTTGGGAACGGTCTCTGTGTAGGAGGTTGTGCCGGAAGAGTCACCCATGGGTGCGCTGGGGCTGGAACCGAGTGAAAGGAACAGATGGGAAGGGTGCTGGGAGACTTGAGCGGGTCGACCAGAAGGCATAAGTCGTTGGCGTACCCCCGCTAGGTGTCGAGTCTACCCGGGCCCAGGATCGGTGAAGTACCCCGGCTTTAAAAGTTGTTTTTCCCTTGCCTTTTAAACTCTCTTCGAAGAGCCCTGGGACCCGGCGACCCTCGGCCGAGAGGAGGCGTTGGTTGATCCCGGCTTCCCCGCTGCCCTGTCACGGACTCGTTGGGGTCTCGGACTTTTTTTTTTTTTTCTTTCCCCCTCTTGCCAGAACCCTCGGTCCTCAGCGGCGGACCTTGCCATCCTGAGGCCGAGAGGAGGCTGTAGTCCCGGCTTTCTCGCTTCCCTGGTTCGGACTCTCGGAGCTTTTTATGAATTTTTTTTTCTTTCCTCTTGCCAGAACCCTCGGTCCTCAGCGGCGGACCTTGCCATCCTGAGGCCGAGAGGAGGCTGTAGTCCCGGCTTTCTCGCTTCCCTGGTTCGGACTCTCGGAGCTTTTTATGAATTTTTTTTTTTTTTCCTCTTGCCAGAACCCTCGGTCCTCAGCGGCGGGCCTTGCCATTCTGAGGCCGAGAGGAGGTGGTGGTCCCCGGCTTCCCTGTTCACTGGTCCCCGGTTTCTTGGACTCGAGATTTTATTTTTTTTTTCCCCCAAGTTTTTCTTCTTGCCCGTCTCCATCCCTAGCGGCTGGTCGCAGGGTCTTCGGCCGGGAGGAGGCTGGGCGCCCGGCTTTCTGGCATGTCCACCTCGCTCTCTCGGTCCTGTCATGGTTATGAGGTCGACCAGTTGTTCCTTTGAGGGTCGGTTCTCTTGTTTATGGGGACATTTTTGGGACATTTCACCCAGCCTCACTTTCAGGAGTTCTGTGTGGTCTGTGAATGACTCCCCGGACCTGTTGTCATTCTTCTAATGGTTACTATCTGTCCTTATTGTACCTGCAGATAGGTGCTGACACGCTGTCCTTTAATTGGGTGACATTAAAGGACGCTAGGTGGCGGTCTCTCTTCTGAGCCTCGCTCGCTGGGTGCTTTTTCTCCCGCCTACCCCAGCCTGCTGTCCCCGGGTTTCTCGCTGCCTTTTGGGACTGGGCCCGTGCGTGCTTTCCCGAGTGGCTTTCTGAGGTGACTGGCTTCCTTGCTTTTTTTTGCCCGTGGTGAAGCGTGTCAGGCGTCCCCGCTTTGTGGTCTGTCGCCCGTGCCGTTTGGATGGTGGGAACTGTCTCTCGGTGCTTCTCCCTTACCGTCCCGGTGCTTGCTTTTTTTTTTTTTTTTTTTTTGGGATCAGATCGTGGAGCTCCCGAGTCTCCATGGACTGGGTGGGTCCCCCCCGGTCCTCTGCTTCCCCAGTGCCTCCCGAGTGCACTGTTTTCTCCCCCTCCCTCGTTGTGGAGCTCCCGAGCCTCCATGAGTCCTTGCGGGGGGGGAGGGTTACTCAGTCTGACCCTTCTGCTGCCTTATGTGCCTCCCGAGTGCACTTTTTTTTTTGGATTTCCCCGTGGACCCCACCGCTGTTTTTTTTTTGGTTGTGGAGGTGTGAAGGGTTTTCCTTTTTTTTTTCAATTTTTTTTTTCAAATTTTTTTTTTTTTTTTTTTTTGGTGGCATGTGTTGATGCTCTGTCGCTCGTTTCTTCCCGGTTCTGCTTTGTCGATCGATGTGGTGCCCTCGCTCTGTGTTCATTCGGGCCGGAGGCCTAAGCCGCGCCAGGCGAGGGACGGACATTCATGGCGAATGGCGGCCGCTCTTCTCGTTCTGCCAGCGGGCCCCTCGTCTCTCCTCCCCACCTTTTACCGGTGGTGTGTGGAAGGCAGGGGTGCGGTTATCCGGCCTGAGCCCTGTGAAAGCCCCTCCGCACTGCTCGCTGTGGTTCGTGGGGGTTCCTGTGAGGCGCGCCGGGGGGGCTCTGTTCCCCCCGTCGCGCGTTTCACTCTGCCCACCGTGTGTGGTCTGTTTAGCCCTCCTCCCTCCGAGCCGGGGGAGGGTCGGCTGATGTGCCGCGTCACGTGTGTCCCTCCCGAGCGGGCTCGCGTGCGCGCGTCTTGCTTGCCATCCTCGTTGGTGCTCCTGGAGCGTTCCAGGCCGATCTTCAGAGGTGCCCGGTTCTGAGCGGCGGCGGCGTTTCCCGGTTCTCTGACGTGTGTGCCTTCTGTGCGCGGTCCGGCCTTTAGCGGTGTTCCTCTGCGAGGTGTGCTCTCGTTGGGTTAAGATGACCCCGATGATGAAGGGGGTCGAGGCGAAGCGGTAAGAGGCTCTCTGAGG